>NC_080027.1:12667678-12978439 GCF_030020395.1 Manis pentadactyla | reverse complement strand
TTGCAACAACATGGATGGAGCTAGAGGGTATTATGCTCAGTGAAATAAGCCAGGTGGAGAAAGACAAGGATCAAATGATTTCACTCATATGTGGAGTATAAGAACAAAGAAAAACTGAAGGAACAAAACAGCAGCAGAATCACAGAACCCAAGAATGGACTAACAGTTACCAAAGGGAAAGGGACTGGGGAGGATGGGTGGGAAGGGAGGGAGGGACATGGGGGGAAAAAGAAAGGGGGCATTACGATTAGCATGTATAATGTAGGGGGGGCATGGGGAGGGCTGTGCAACACAGAGAAGACAAGTAGTGATTCTACAGCATCTTACTACGCTGATGGACAGTGACTGTAATGGGGTGTGCGGGGGGGACTTGGTGAAAGAGGGAGCCTAGTAAACATAATGTTCTTCATGTAATTGTAGATTAATGATATCAAAATAAAAAATAAAAAAAGGAAAAAAGAAAAAACTGAAGGAACAAAACAGTAGCCGACTCACAGAACCCAAGAACGGACTAACAGTTACCAAAGGGAAAGGGTCTGTGGGGGATGGGTGGGAAGGGAGGGATAAGGGGGAGAAGGAGGCATTATGATCAGCACACATGAAGTAGGGGGGGCACAGGGAAGGCAGCACAACACAGAGAAGACAAGTGGTGGGGACTTGATAATGGAGGGAGTCTAGTAACCATAATGCTGCTCATATAACTGTACATTAATGATACCAAAAAAAAAGGTCTTATATGTATAGGACTTCAATGTATAAAGAATTCAAAACTCTCTTATGACCTCACTATAGCTGTATTTTTTTTTTTTAGATAATTATTTTTTATTGAAGGGTAGTTGACACACAGTATTACATTAGTTTCAGGTGTACAACACAGTGATTCAACATTTATATACATGATAATCTAGGTACCAGCTATCACCATACCAAGTTGTTACAATATTTTGACTATATTCCTTATTATAGCTGTATCTTAAGCGTTCGTCAACTTAAGTATTGCTGCAGGCTTTTGACACTTACGAGCCCAGAGTCCAGGAAGCGGTCCAGTAACCGTGCCCCTCTTGAAGTTGTGGGGTCACTGATCCTACAAACAACCCTAAATAGAATCCATCTTGTCCTTCAGAGTCACAGGTGGTGTCTGCTCTGATCCCTGTTATTAGAAGTGATGGGCTCAGCTCATATTCCAGCTGTTCCTTCCAGACCTGGCGCGTTTGTTGTTGTCCCTGTCAAAGGCTCCTTTCTCATCCACATGCCTTTCATTCAGCCTGAGGGGTGGCGGCAGGGCCAACAGTGGACTCTATACCAATGCCAGACTCCAGCCAGAGCCTGAGCCTGAAAGAAAAAAGGGGATAGATGAAAGAAAAAGAGGGGATGTGGACTCAACAGTCCAAGCAGGTTCATTGCCGAACCTGAGAGGGACCCCTCTGGCCTGGCCAGCAGAACAAAGGAAAGAGAAAGTCTCTTAACAGGTTAAGAGCTTTTTACGGCCAGGGTTTTTGGCGGGCTCTTTGAGGGGAGGCGTCAGGGGAAAGGTGGGCTTGTGGCTTGCTGACGTGTCCTCTGGGGGATGCTTGTAGCCTAGGTAAGATGACACCTAGGTCTCTCTGTGATGGTAGGTGGGCTTACTCGAAAGGTGGTACTCAGGTCCAGATTCTATCAGAGCCTATGAAGGAAATCTAGAAAAAGAACTGCTTCCCACCCAGGACCGGGTTCTGTAAAAAGCCTTTGACCGTCTCATGCAAGTCAGCCCCAACCAACCAACCAGGCATCGATAATAGGTGAACCTAACTCCTCTGTGAACCACAGATGCCTCTTAAAATCCAGAAAGCCAGAAGAGAACCTCTAAATTTATACCACACCATGGCAACTTTAGCCTAGAAGGTAAAGAGTGAAAAACAACACAAATCTCAGAGGAACTGCATGAAGACACAGGATAATAACCTCAGAAAGACGGGGGTGGACTGGAAAGCCTGTGGTCTTCACCCTGCTTACTTACAGCTGAGCTTTGCTGCTCAACTTTTTGTCATCTATTGTACAAAGTAAAAACTCAGTTACCACTATATTGGTATCTACTTGTTCAAACAGTAAACCAAAAATAGTGACACCACCAAATGCTGGTGAGGATACAGAGAAACGGCATCTCTTACACGTTGGTGGAAATACAAGTGATACAGCCACTCGGGAAGACAGTTTGGCAGTTTCTTTAAAAATGAAACAAAACATATACTTGCCATATAACCCAGCAATTCTGCACATTTATGTCAGAGAAATGAAAATATATGTCCACCCAAATACATGTACGTGAATGTTCATGCAGCCTATTTGTAGTAGCCAATATTTGGAAACAATCCACGTCCTTCAGTGGGTGGATGGTAAACTGATGGTGGTATGTCCGTACCATGGAATATTACTCAGCATAAAAAGGAATGAAGCAACTTGAATGGATCTCAAGGGGACTATGCTGAGTGAAAAAAAAGCTCATCTCAAAAGGTTACAAACTTTATGATTCCATTTATATGACATTCATGGGATGAGAAAATTACAAAGAATGAAGAACAGACTTAGTAGTTGCCAGGAGTTAGGGACAGGGGTGGGTATCATGGGATCTTTGTAGTGATGGAACAATTCTGTATCTTGCGGTCACAGAGATCTACATGAGGTCAGTCACACAGTAATATACAACACACATGCAGGCACGCAAATGAGTGTGTGTAAAACCTAAAATCTTAATAAGGTCTCTGGATTGTATCGATGCAGGTTTCTTTGTTTTCAAAATATACTTGCTATGGACTGAATGTTTGTGTGCCCCCAAAATTTATATGTTGAATCCTACCCCCCAGTGTGATAGTATTAAGAGGTGGGGCCTTTGGGAGATACTTAGGTCATAACAGTGAAGCCTCATGAGTGGGATTAGTGCCCTTATAAAAGGGACACCAGAAAGCTCTCTCACTCAAACTTGTGGGGATACAATGAGAAATCAGCAGTCTGCGAGCTGCAGAGGGCACTCACCAGAACCCAACCATGCTGGCACTCTGATTTTGGACTCCCAACCTCTGAAACTGTAAGAAATAAATTTCTATTATTTAAGCCACCAGTCTATGATATCCTTTTATAGCAGCATGTGAAATAATAGAAAAAAATATACTGGTCTCTGCCCTGAGTTCCTGGCACAGACTGTTAAAGCCTTACAATTTCCTAAATGATGAGCACACTAGGAGCATCTTTTGTTCTAATATTTGGTCTTCAACCCTGACACCTGACACAGAACTCCAAAATCCACTGGAACTTCCTGGGTGATAGGAATGGTTTTTGTTCTAATGAGGCAACTGTTGGTGGGCTCCTGGGTGGCTTCAGGATGCAGGCCCTTCAGAAAGACAAGCCATGATTAGAAATTTGAGGAAGCCCTGCAATTCCACAGGCTCATTTTGTGGCCTTATCTCCTCCTCCCCACTTTGTGAGTTGACATTTGGCTTGACACCTCCTGTGACAGGGACATAGGAATGCCCAGGAGACAGATGTCCACAGGCTGCAGAGGTCCCTGTGACCAGGGAGCATACCCAGTAGAAGAGCACACACTCTAGGAGGCCCACAGGAGGCCAGGAAACATGTAGAGTCCCGTACTGAAAATGCCCACCTCCTGCCCAAGGTGACTGTGTCCCAGTATCACAAAGAGCCAGAATGATCCAGAAACACTGGAAAAGCTCAGCAGGGTTCAGCAGGAAAACGGAAAAGTGCTAGGACTAGAGACACCATGCAAACCTGAGGCACACGAGACAGCACGCTGCAGAAAGGCCTCTGTTAGCCACAGTCTGGGTCCATGCGCTGCAAGCCCTCCAGTTACAGAGCTTGGGAAATGAGTCAGGGCCATGCTGTCCTGTCTTTGAGTTAGGGCTGAGGTGGGCAGAGAACCTGCTTGCCCTTCCCTCCCCCTTCAGCCCCTGAAGATTGCCTGTTTCCTGAACTCACACTGAATTTCAACTCCCAGACGCCTGAGGTCGGTCTCTCTCCTGTCCTCTGGTCCTGTGACTGTTACAGCCTCCTTTGAATTCCTTCTGGCCTGGCCTCTTTTGCTTTAACCTTGTTGCTGGCCTTTCTCTTCCAGTTTCATGGTGGTATGATGAACCTAGTATTTGGATAATCTTGAAATACCTCCCAGAAACCTCTTGTGAAACCTGTGGTCCCTTCTGAGTCTAGCATTCCACAGCATGAGTACATTGCAGTGAACTGTCCGTTTTGTAATACTTGTTCAGCCAGTTTAACAAGCATTTCCTGTTTATTATGTACAATACAAACCACTTTATCCAAGTGGTGGGAGAAGGTCCGAGAAGGAAGCCAGAGGGTAGCAAAGCCTCAAAGTAGAGAGGCTTTGAGAACACTGGGTCCAGCCATACTGGATGCAGATAATCTTTCAACCTGGGTTTTTTAAACCTGTGTTTTAGTTATGTGATGCAATAAATCTATTTTTGATTAGGTCTTTTGAGGTAGGGTGGGAGTTCAGGTGAAACCAAAAGAGATCTGATAGACCTACACCTTGACCTGGTACACTAAAGCAGACATGCCTTTGCTGGGTGACTCTAGGCAAGTAAGAAAGGGGCTTGGGAGAGTCTCGAGGGGAAAAAAAAAGATCAGCCATAGACTGACCTAACTCTGAGGGGCAGGAAATCTGGATTCTAGACCTGCTTCTTTAACTTCTTCAAGGAGGGTCCTTGAGCCAGGCCCCACTCTCTCTGGGCTTCTGCTTCCCCTGCCAGGCCCTCTGCTGTCAGCCTGGCAGTGAGGAGGCTGAGGGATGAAGGCCCTGCCTCCCTCTGGGGAGCAGGTGTCACCGTCCCCACAGGCTCAGCTGCACCAGAGGCCCCAGCTCCTTGGGGGGCAATGTGCTCTCCTCAGAGGGACTCTGGCGGGGGCAGACCTGGGAGGTGTGGCTCAGGACAAACACATCCATTTGCATACTGATGAGGTAGGGGGTGGAGACAGAAGGCCCGCCAATCTACCTACCCCACTGGCTCCCACTGATTTCTAGGGGCTGTCTGCAGAGTTCTGGGGCTCCATCTCTGGGCAGTGCCCTGGCGTGGAGCAGAGACATTGCACATGAGTCCTTCCCATTCCCGCACCTAGTGTGTTCCCAGCACCACCTTTCTGGAAAGAAAGGCCCTTTCCTGTTACAGACTTTCTCCCTCTGCATTGAGATCCACGGCCCCCACTCTCGGGGGGCACAGGAGGGTCACAGCCTGGGCTCTTCCTGTTTCTTGAGCTGAAACTGGAGCCATTAGGTCTGGCGTTGACCACCAGCTGACAGCCTGGTCCTCTGCCTGGTTCAGCCCCACGCTCCTCTCACAGGCCTTCAGTCTCACTCTTGTCAGGGTTCTGCTGCATAGAGATGATTATCCCACCTCCAGATCAAGTGCGCAGCCTGGAATATTCTGCCCAGCTTATCCTCCAACTCATCCTTCCGGGCCCATTTAAGGTCCCACCCCCTCAAAAACCTCCCCCTTGTTGGTGACTGTCTCCCTGACGCAGGTTCCCAGGGCACTGGGTGGCACGTTTACACGCCTCATACTGCGTCACAACTATTTATAGACGTGTTCAACTCCCTGTAAGCAGGCTCCTTAACTCCCAAAGGCTAATTCCAGAAACATGCTTAAAAAGGTAGAGAAGAACCTGGAAAAACACAGCACTACTGTTTTTTTTTTTGTGTGTGTGTGCACTTTCTACTTCATACATTTCATTTTTATAAATCCTATCATTATAAGGTTGTAAATATTACCTTCTGTTTTGTTATAAATAAAATCTTTAAATACAAAAAGCCTCCCACATTTCTTAATTTAAATTTATTCCTAGGTATTTTATGGTTTATGTCTGCCACATTAGGAGTTGAATAAGGTACCAAAATAGATCTCCAATCCTATTTTTGAATGAGAAAAAGCAAGTTGCAAAACGTTATCTTCACTATATCTTTTACTAAAAAGCTCCCCCAACCACTAAAATAATGAATTTCTATGTATGTGTGTACACATATATTAAACAGGGTGTGTATATATGTGTGTGGTATGTAAATATAAACACACAAGCATATTATTTAATATATGTATGCATATAAATTTGAGTATATTCTGCACACTGCAATATGTATATATTGCAGAATAACAGTAGTCATCCTTAGGACAGGCCTAGAATGGGGTGATGGCCCACAGGACTTTAACTGTACTGTTTAAATTTTACAACAACATAGTATTTGTATACTTGGGTATTTCTAAAGAATCAGTCACAGGGCGGAGCCAGGAATCTGCAGGGAGAGGCAGAGTTTCAAGTGAACCCACGAGACACGCCTCTGCAGCTCTGACAGCCGAGTTCAACTGGACATCTTGGTGAGAGTCTCTGAAAGCATCACAGTACATAATTTTCAGTTAAAAGCATGACTCTCCTTAATACAGAGTATGTGTCAGTAAATAAAGATTACTCAATGCCTTAAGCAGGCTTGGGTGTGGCAGAAGAGCTAGTTCAAAGAGAACAAGGGCTGGAGTAAGATGACAGCAGTCTACAGGGTAATGGTGGCCATCTTTCTACCTGACATCCGTCCTTACATCTTAGCAGTCTCCCTACTATGTGTTGGGACTGGCAGTCATCCTTTTGCCTTATTTTTAAATTTCGATTATTTCTTAACAGAGGAGTGCTACTTAACCCCTTCACCAATTCTCCTCTGCTGAGCCCAAGCTTTCCCAGAGTTACTGGTCTGAGCTTGGACTGAGTGTACTGACCACACTTGGTGGGCGGCAGCACTCTGAACTCTGAGGAGACACCGTGGCCCTGGTGCCACTGGTGCCCCTGTTTTGAGGCCTGCCCCAGGGAGCAGGAATGTCAGTTCTCTCCATAAGGTCAGGGAGCACTGCCGCGGGACCCTTATGCCATGTCGTCAGAGGCTGCAAGCGGGGAGCTGAGATCTGAGGACAAAGTTGAGTTCACCAGAACTGGGGTGGGGGTAATGGCGGTGAGCCTGGGGCACCAGGAGGAGCTGGGGCATGAGAGCAGAAGCCAGGTCCTGAAGGGCCTGGTGTAACCCCAGAGAAGCCTGGGTCTGTCCTGGGCGGGGAAGGACCAAGGATTGTTATCAAACGCTTCCTAGAGGCACACATGTGAGGATCAGGGGAGGAAGCAGTGGGTATGAGAAACGGGGAGAGGCCCAGGCCGGGCAGGCGTCCTCGTGGGGGCAGGGAAGGGGTAGGTGGTCGCGGCAGCTTCAGCAGGGGCTGAAGCCCCGGGAGGGGGCATCTGGCTGACTAAGCAGGCACACAGACGCCCTCACGCACTCCGGGTCCCGGGGTCTTTCCGAATCCCCAGGACGAGCCCCAGCCACAGACAGGGTCCTTCCCACCGCGCCCCCGGCCCCGCGCCCCAGCTCAAACCCCGTTTCTGCGCCCCTGCATCAGGGGCCACGCCACCCACCCGCAGTGTTGGGGAACGGAGCCGGGCCGGGTTCCCCGGGCGCGCCCCTGTGAGGTTCTTCCCTCTCGGTCGGACGCCGCCTGCGGCTCCGGGCAGGCCAGGGCCGCCAGGGTGAGGGGAGCTCGCCGAGCACGGGCGGCCCGGCCCGGCCCAGCCAGCTCGGGCCCGGCGCCGCGGGAGCGAAGGCACGGGTTTCCGGGAGCTCGAGGACTCCACGATGTGTCCCAGGACAGTCACGTGGGGCGCCACGCGGCCTGAGTCAGCCGGAAGGATCCGGTGAGACCTGGGGTCGGGGTCCGGGCCGCGCCCACCTGCGGGTCTGCCCTCCCGACCCAGCCGCCCCAAAGCGCCGCACCTCCCTTCCCAGGGTCTTTACCTTGCCTTACAGACTGGGAATCCAAGGAGTTCCAGGCCGGGAGGGAGCCCAGGGGCAGAGAGGGGCTCTAAAAGGAGCAACCCTGGGTCATCAGACTGTGCCCCTCACAGCCGGGGTTCAGGGTGGCGGGGGGTGGGAGGGTGTCGGCAGGAGCGCAGAGAGAAGAGAGGCCCAGGTTTTGAGAAGGGATGGGGAGAGAGCATCTGGGACGAGCACCCGGGAGCTCACCCAGGCCCATGTCCCTGAGAGGAGAAAGGGGAATGTGGGTCCTCAGAAGGGTCGGCTGTAACTGCCCTCCCACCCACTCCAAAACAGCCTTCAAACCGTTGCTGGGGCTGGTAGCTTAGGGGCCTCAGGCTCCGGCTTCTCCCCGTGGTCCCGTCCCCACTCCGCCCCTCACATAACAGCCCACGCACGTACAGGGCCAGGGACCTTCCCTGGTACCCGATCCGATCCACCCGCTAGCTCACGCCCTTTCACATCCCAGCCAGTGCCCTGCAGCGCCCAGACCGCCCCCTCCCTGCACGCTGCCTCAGAACTGCCCCTTCCGGAATGCTTGCTCTGGGAGAGTCTGCCAGCTCCACTCTCAGCCTCACCTACTTTCTGGCCTCCCCAGTACCAAGAACCAGTGCGTGGGGTCTGGCACAAGGCCTCGCACTTGCAGTAAAAGGATTTTGAGGCTGGGGGACCGCACAGGGCCCGGAGCTCAGTGAGCAGGTCACTCGGCCTCCGTGGGAATCGGGTGTCAAGGAACGCTTGGTGGGGTGGAAGTGGGGATAGCTCCGGAAAGGAGGAGCGGTGTGCCAGAGGGCTCCGCTCTGCCCCGGGCCGGGGCTGGGGTGAGGTCCGGAACTGCGGGCCTCTCTCCACCTCCCCCAGCCGCAGGGGCGCGGGCGGCGGCCCCGGGCTGGGCTAGCAAGGCAGCCGTGACGCGCGAGCTCCTATTGCTGCCCACATGGCTCCGCCTTGCCTCTCGGGGGCCGGAGCTGCCCAGGACTCTCGCAGCTGCGTCAGCTCCAGCCGCCTTCCGGGTGCTGTCTTCTTCAGCCCCAGCTTCGAGAGGGGGAGGCGCCGGGGCCGCGCTTTTCCGGCGTGGGGGTCCCGGGGGTTGGGGGTATAAGGCCGCCTCTCCTAGGCCCGCGGCTGCGCAGGAAGCTGTTGAGCAGGCATCTTAGGCACGCGAATTGCTTTGTTTGGACCCGGTCTCCCACTCCAAGTTATTCTGAGTTAAGAGTCACACGGCCCTGGGATGGAAGGCTCTTCTAGACCCTCACCACCCCATAGGAGGGGACCCCAGACAAGTGGCCATCCAGCAGCTCCTTGGTTCCTCCCAGTAATAAGGGGGCTCACTAGCTCACTCTCCATTACTAGGAAGAATGTTCTTAACACTCTCTTATGCCCGGTCCATTGATTTACAGGGCAAATGCCAACTGAGCGATCTACTATATGACAGAGACTGGGTGCTAGTCCAGATAATGACGTTTTGCCGTGACAAAAGCAAGCCCTAAGCCTCGGTTGATGTTCTAGGATACAGTCAGAAAGTGTGGATGACTTTTCTGTGGAAGCCCTCCTCCTGTGCTCCTCAGCACCTCTTCTATGCTCCATTAGTCCCCAAGGCTTCCCCCCACCAGCACCGACCACACTTCCATTAGCTAGAGGGAGCTGAGCCTCTTCTGGTTTGAACTTGACTAAGGTATTTGGAGATGACTAGTGCACCAACGCCCAGTGAAAGCTGAGTCCTGAGCTTTGAAAACCTCTAGCTCCCAGCTCTGCTCTCTGGCTGAGCTCTGGAGGCAAGGCAGGAGAGGGGGCTTAGCTCCCTGGGGCTGGGCTGGTCCAGGTGAAACCTGGCTCTCGCCCTGTTGGCATAGCCCCTAGTGTAGGCCTCACAGGCACAGCAAGTCTGTTGCAGGAAGCCAGGGCTCATGGGAGCTGTCTCTAAGGTTAAGCCCAAGGGGCAGAAGACCTGGGGCCTTGCCCACAAAGGTGGTTGTGGGAATGTTTCAACATAGGTGGTGGTTGGAATCTGGGGGCAGGAACAACAGCTGCATATTTCACGCTGCCAAGCTGAGGGCAGATGACCTGTTGTTGGGAGACTTCTTGCGTGGGGTGAGGGGAAGGAAACTCCCTCTCCCAGCTGGGGAGTGTCCCACCTCTCAGGGGGAAATGACTGGGACCCTGACCTCATCTGTCCTCCCATTCTTCCTTCTTTCTGGAATTCCTGCATCTCTTCTCAAAGCTGTTTCATTCTCATCCTTCAACTCTGCTTAAATGTCACCCTCCTAGTCCACCCTACCTAAGATTGGTCCCCTGTTGTGTTTCCCCTTAACCCACCATCTTACTTTCTCAGACTTACACTGCTGCTCTTCACTGGGACTGTCATGTGATTACGTCACTAGTTGTGCTTTGTTGAACAAATGAAGTTCTGTTGCAGGATCATATAAAGAATTTAAGCCAAGTCCTGCTCTGCTACTGATTTTTTTTTCTCTCTTTATATCTGCCTTCTACACAAGGGTTGGAGTCACCTTTTAAACATCAATGAGAGCAAGATAGCTAGCTAACTAGATAAAAAATCAATTAGAGAAAGTTCAGGCAGGCTTTTAAGACCCGGAAAGAGTCCATATGGTCCTGTATCACTGCCTCAGCTGTGCCAACTGGGAGCCAAAGAAAAAGGGAACAGAGTTTGTTACGTAATTTATCTTGTCCATAAGGAAAAGCAGCCCGACTCCTCAGGAAAAGCACATTTTTTGCTGGCAGTTAAGACATAAGAAATATCTCACATAGGTCTTTATATAGAGATGTGGCAGCTGCCCATAGCAGCATCCTAACTGAAGGCGTTGCTCAGGGACCCTTGCGGCAGCAGCAGTTCTTCGGACACCAAGAGTGACTCAGCACGCGCTGCTCTGCAGGGTCCAGGAAGGAGTTTTCTGGGACTCTGGCTAGACCCAGGGATGAGGCCTAGAACCAAAGATTCCCTTCAGAGCAGTGTGGCTCCCAGCTTTTCGGTTTACATGGCTAATAATTTTATTTTTAAACTGAATGTTTCATCACTGTCTATAAAATATGCTTATTTTTAAAAAAGGAACCCAAATTGGATGAAGCCCCTCAATCTAATCACCTGTTTACAAGAAATGCAGGGAGGACAGATGAGTATGTCACACCACACCACAGGATATGTCAGCAAAAGCCACAGTGTGGAAAATTCCAAGGGCAAACAATCCAGATTCCTCAGCAAGTAAATTACAGGGGCAAAAAGGTGGGGAGGGCAAACATAGAAAATAGTAGTGGGGCCAGGCAGCTGCATCTGGTGGTCTCTCCCTGCACACCAGGGAGGGTTCTTGACTCTGAATGAGAAAGAATTCTGGAGCAGGTTGGAAGAGTGTAGGTAAGGAAGGAATTCATTAGAGCGAGAATTGTAATGAATGGCAGCGGCCTTGCAGGCAGCTGAGAGCAGGAAAGTGCAGAGGGAGGGAGCAGGAGCTCGCTGAACTTCTGGGCACACGGAAACTTCCCTCACCAGCTCTGGAAGCCAGGGTTACCTGGCCTCTCCTGTCAGCTTGGATCTGCACAGCATGGGGACTAGCCCCTACCACCCCAGGATTCGTGAGCCACAGAGCACGGAATGGAGTGAGATTATATTCTGAAAACATCCCAAAGAAGGGACATTTTTCAGGCAGGCTCCTGGGGTTGCAGTTCCCTCCATCCAGGTCGGGTCACCCAGGCAACTGGGGAACTCCAGATCCAAACCTGAGCTCTCAGCAGCCTCTCCCTACTTACCAGGAGTAAAGCAGAGACTAAGTGAAGACTTGAAATGAAATAGCAGAGAAAAAGACAATTACCACTGGAAAAGTGCAGAGAAACAAAACACAATTAAGTTGAGCATTTTTCAGGAATGTAACATAGGGCCAGGGGTGTAGTTATCAAGTGGTCTCAAGATTCTTAGCTCCAGGAGGGACACCATGTCTCCCTTCCTGTCTTATAGGTCCTTCGGCCAGTTCCACAAAATAAACTTAACACAAGAAATTTATTGATCAGGTTCCTCCCCAGGATAGCAGCTTCCCTCTGGAAACACATCATTCAAGATGGCCTGCCCTGCCCTGATAGTGGGCTGAGTTATTGTCTGTTTGCTAAAGAGTATGTTAGGAATCTTACCTCCTAACGTCCTGGCTTTTAAAATGGAATTTTAGCCTTAAGATGAAATCTGTTATACTGTTTGTATCTTAGGTGGTTTGGAAAATTAATCATGATGCTTCTCTCAGGTCCCTGCCCTATATCAATAGGGCCTTAAGAGATACATACTCAAAGGAAATGTATGGGCTCTGTTTAGTCCCAATTGAACAAACCAATTACAAAAGAAATTTTTTTTTGAGATAAACTGTATAAATGAAGATTAAAATTAAAGAAGTATCATTAATTTTTTTAAGTGTTAAAATGCTAATGCAGTTATGTCAAAAGAACTTTTTTACAGATGAGTCTATATGATATCTGTGATTTGCTTCAGAATAATCCAGGGCATGAAGGTATTGGGGGATTGGGAAACAAAAGGGGCCAGGGCTTAGTAATTATTGAGGCTGGGTAACATGGGAATTCATTAAACTATTCTAATTGCTTTTTCGTATGTTTGCGATTTTCCATAATTTTCTCAAAGACTCAGTGTTTAACCTAGAAAGGCCCTCAGAGATCTGGTGTAATCTCTTATTTATTAAAAATAACTGAGGCCAACAGAGGAAAAATGACTTGCTGGAGGTAACCAGTGTGACCCAGTGGCAGAGCCTAGAGTAAGCATAGGGCTTTTGGTTCCTAGTCCAGGGTCCTCTCCACCCAGTATTTTACCTACTCTGAATAGACCCATGTTATTTTCATCTTCATTTCAGTTGGTGTCTGGAAAGATAGCTACGTGCCACACCACTGGGCTGTAAATCTTGAGCTTGCTGTTTGCTGGCTGTGTGACCTTGGGCAAGTTTACTTAATTTCTTGGGCCATCAGTTCCTCATCTTTAAAATGGGTAGGTGCTAATGAGACAAGGACCGTGGGTGCAGTCAGAGTTGGGTGAAGGCCTCCGGAAAAAGATCCCTACCAAAACTCCATATTAAACAATTAAACAAAGACATAGTCACATTAATTCTCTAATGTACAATATCAAACTAAGAATACAAACATTCTT
Source organism: Manis pentadactyla (assembly GCF_030020395.1). Lineage (NCBI taxonomy): Eukaryota > Metazoa > Chordata > Mammalia > Pholidota > Manidae > Manis > Manis pentadactyla. Next base: position 12,965,456 of record NC_080027.1, on the reverse strand, counting down.
CAATGGAGATTAGCTAAAACTAAAAAGCCAGGAATAACCTGGCCTGGAATGTTTGAACATCCCCCAGATAAGAAAGTACCTCAGCACAGCCCATGCCTTGTTTGTATCAATTAAATAAAGCTATTATAAAATTTACTTTAGCTTGCAAAGAAACCCAGTTTATCTTTAGCTTTACCCAGATGCTGCTTTTCCTCCTCCAGCCCTAATCAAGTCAATAACTCAACTCACCTTGAAAGCAAGACAAGCAGCCTTGACTAATATACTCCCAAACCAAAAAACTGTTACTCTGAGAAAGGATCAAAGCAGTAAATTTATTATGTTAACTCTGCAAAATAGTCCAGAAACCTGATAAGAAACTTAGTGTCTCCTTAAAAATAAACATTTAGAGACCATTTGGTGGGTCTGCATCCCTAACTCTTTGTCTCTCAACCGCCTATAAATCCCCTAGACAATGCACCACCACGGGCTCTCTTGTCCCCTCCCGGGCTCACGCTCACGCCAGGAACTCTGTCCTCTCACTGTATCTCTCAATAAAAGTCTCCCTGGCTCTCCTACCTTCACTGTTTGCTAAGTTCATTCTTTGACTCCGCAACAAGAACCCCGGCATCACTGTGATGCAGAAACCTAAGGTTGCTTGCTGGGAATTGAGCTCATGCATGTGCAGCCCTTGCTCAGTGTAAGGCAGTTGGCTGTATTTCTACCCCTATGAGAATAAGGAGTTTTACCGATTTATTGCAGAAAGCAGGCAGCCCTTTAACTTAGGGTCAGGGAATGTCAGACCTGGAAAGGGCCTCCGGAGGTCATCTACAGAGGAATCCTTTTATGAGAAAATGAGTCCCTGGGGGCAATGTGAACTGCTAACAGACCCAGAAGGCAGTTGGTGACAGAAGAGGGCATAGACTCCAAAGGAACCCCCGGGTCCATGACTCTGGGCTTTGCTAAACAAGCCTGTGGGGCCCCCAACTCCACCTCAGATGGCCATTTCACACTAAGCTAATGTCAAGTGCTGGTCAATTGAAGACATGTGGCAAGTGCACTGAGCTTCACAGTTTACGTTGAGCATTTGCAAACGTGATCCAGTGGGAGCCTTACTCCAGCCCTAGCAAGTAGTCTCAGAATGAATGTCCCATTGCCCAAAAAGAAACCAAGGCCCGCAGGGGTGGACTGGTAAAGAACCCCACAAGTAGAAGCTCAGAAATTCCTTGCCTACTCTGGAAGGTGAGGGCATTCCCCCTTCAAAAGAAGGTTAGGTCAGTGTAAAATGGCTGACACCCCATGCCTTTGGAAAAGTATTTCCAGAACAAAAAGTCTACTGCTGACTCCAAGGAGGGCAGAAAGGAAAGCAGTTGCTATAGCAACATCTTTGGCAGCCTACTTTCCCTCCTCCTCCTGTTCAAAAACAGTTTCCAGCAGGCTTCCCGGTGTGGGTGGGGAAGGCCTAATTTCAGCCCAGCAACTGCACTCGGCCAATCTCCTGCCAGGTTTGGTGGCCAGAGTCAGGTGGTAGCCAATGAAGAGGCCTGGAGCTTGTGTCGTGGTCCTTGAGCCAGGTTGGAATAACTAGAGGGCAGGCACACATGACCGTTTCCACGGTGACTTCCCTTAGCAACCTGACTGGTCCTGTTTATGAGCACTGGAAAATTCCACCCAGCCTCTGGCCTGATTTTGTTACCTTCTGTGCTTCCTTCCTTCCCCAAGGCAGTGATAAAGTCACTGCCAGTGTTTAACCCCTTCTGGAGATGTGCCTGACTCCTGACAGATCCGGGGCTGCGTGTGAGGCCTGCATGCCCTGCGCTGCACTTGGTACTGGAGGCTGGAGGGAAGGGAGCCCTAGCAGGTAGTGACAGCCATCATTTATACCCTAGCCGGTAGTGACAGCCACTATATATAAGTCACATCATTTGAGTCAGGCACTGTACCAAGCCACTGACAACCTCATAACCCTAGGAGGGGGTGTTCCACAGGTCATTCCTATTTCACTGAGGGATAAGCCTGATTCAGAGAGGTCAAGAAAGTTACCAATGTCACAGAGCAGAGCCAGCAGTGGAGGAACCAGGCTCGGACTGAGTGTGAGGACTCTCAGGGCCACTGTCACCATGACCACTCTCTAATGCTCACATTGTTGTAGGACCAGATGGGGTGGGGGACGTGTGCAGAGAAGAGAGAGATCTATGGTCTTTGTGGGAGCTGAAGGAAGGCTTCACCAAAAAGGGTGACATTTAGGCTGAGTGGAAGAAAGGGGGGAAATGCCTGATGGCTCCAGGACCAAAGGAGGGCTGAGAGGTCACTGAGCCATAATGGCCACAGGAATCTGCAGGGCAGACTGACCATTCAGCAGGGAAGGCTGCTTGCAGAAGGAAAGGGACCCCAACCTGACTCCTAAAGTGGGGCCTCCATTGGCAGGGAGAATTGGCATGACCTTGGGGGAGAAGTAGCATAGTGTCGCATGATCACAGATCTGGCAGCAAACAGGACTGGAAAAAGGGGACACAGAGGGTTCATGACTGATTGAGACTTATGGTCCAGTTCAGGGGTTCAGCGTGGGGCATTAGGTGATGAAGATCTGGCAGAATGAGGCAGAGTGACCCTCTGTGGCCCTGACGATCTCTAGTCCCCAGGTCTCTACACCTTGGACCTCAGTTGAAGTCTTTGCCTGGGCAGAATGGTCATGGAAATTTCCACTAGGCTCTTTAGCCGATGCTGTTCTCAGCTCCACCTCCTTCCCAGGCTGTGCTGAGTCCAAAATTCTTTTGCTTGTGTGGGCTGCAGGCGGAAGAGGCCCTGGGCAGCCTCAGAGCTTAGTGACAGCCACAGCAGGCCCGTCTGACTTGGACATGTCAGAACCTCAAGCAGGCCTGGCACTGCATTGCCAACACTGCCTGGACACCAGAGCTCCTCGCCTCTCCCCCCACCACCAACGGTCCCAGCGGCCCCAGGAGTCTTGCTCCTGGGGAGGCAAAGAAGGAGTTCGAGCTTACATCATCGTTTCAGTATTCTTGAGCCAGGTCAGCTCTGCATGGGGGTGTCCCCCTCAGGATACCGGGCAGCAGGGCTGGAACAGGCCCGGGGCCCCTAAACATTGGGGGGACACCATTTCTCCCTAGGAATTATCTGGATGCTCTGTGTTCTTGGGAGGAGTATTTTGTATATTATACTCATTTCTAGAAGCTCCCAATTGGAAGAAGTGACCTCTGTGGAGAGAGCAGAGCCACGGTGACCCGGGGAGCTCTCTGTTCTCTCTCCCCTCCCTCTGCCCTGGGCCCCCAACTCCAGCCAGCGCCTTAGGCTCTCCCTGGACACTAACGGCTGGAATGAAGGGGCCAGACCTCCAGCCTCGGACAATAAAGTCCAGTCACCAAACAGGGCCAAGTGACATCTGCACGGCGTCCGCTCCCTCTGTCCACAGCAGGGAGGGGCTCTCCTTCAGCAAGGCTGGTACAGACCTGCCCCTCCTCCATCTGCTCACGAGTGAGCCTGAGGCTGCTCTTTGCCCACCCACGGGAGGCAGTGCCACCCCGTCCTCCTAGCAACCAGGCTGCAAAGCCTGGAGTCCCCGTGACCTCCAGAGCAGTGAGGGGCACCTGTTAATAAACATCATCATCTAGGGAAATGCAGGCTGTGCTGTGGCAGAGAGTAACTCTGGGGTGGGAATGACTTCGGAGATGCCGTTCAGAGAGGCCTTTTCCAAGGAGTGACATGTGGGCAGGTAATGAAAATGAGTCTCTTCTGAAGAGTCAGGGTGGTACATTCCAAAAAGGTGTGTTATCAGGAGCAGAGAACATGAGTGTGGGAAGGGCCAGCTGCTGAAGAGACAGAGGAGACCAGTGTGGGAGCCCAGGGACCATCAGGCAGGCCTTCCCTACCTGCTCCTTCAGCTTGTCCCAGGCCAGCACCTACCCTGGTCCAGGCCTCCGTGACCTCTGGCCCGGGCTATGACAGTCGACTCCAGTGCCCTCCCCTCTGCCACCTCTCCCTGCTCAGCCACCTGGCAAAGAGCAGCCACACAATATTTCCCAAAACCAGGGCTTCTCCCAGCTCAGACATTGTCCTTCTGTTCAAAGAGCAGCGTCCAAACTTCCCGTCTGGGAAATTCAAGCCCTCCCAGACCACACTCCTGTCTCCCCTTCCTGCTTCCCCTGCTTCCTAGTGAGTTCCCACCACCAAGGACCTTTGAGGTCCATTCCCTCTCAATCTCTGTCTGGCTCTCCTATTACGTTAGCGCCAGAGAAGGACTCACAATGCTGTGGGCTTCTGTTTTACTGGCATGTACCTCCAGCAAAGGTCCTAGAATTGGGTGACCTCTGCCCTAGTGTGAATGAACACTACTGTGTGTGTGTAGATAGCGTGAAATGTTTAATAAGCGTTGTGCTGGGTATGTGGTGCTAACACACACATCTGCCAAGGACCTCAAGTGGGTGACCCAGCAGGTCAGGGATGCAGCATGTGGATGTGACTCACGGGGAAGCCTCACTGTTCCTTCAGGCAATTTCTGAGGGTCCACTCAGCAGGCCCCAGTGGGTGAGTAACCAGAGGCCCCAGCACAGGTGGCGGCTGGACGCACGCCTCCCGCCATGAGTCATGCAGCAGATGACAGCAGGGCTGGGCCTCGAGTGAAGCTCCGTGGAGACCTAAGGTGATTTGCCCCAGAGAAGGAAGCAGTACCCCCTGCTTCAATTTCTCTCCATCCTGATGGGTAGCGTGTTTATGCCAAATCTAAATGCATTTTGTTCCTACCAAAGCACTCAGATTGTGCCTAATCACTTCCTTCTTGCCTTCTGAACACATGCCAATACTTAAACAGCACAAGGAACTGCTAAAACCTCACATTATGACTGAGCTTATTTTTCACAAGTGTCTCTGGACTGGACATTCCAGGACAGGGGATACTGTACCCTTTCCAGCCCCACAGGTGCTGAGTGGTCAGCCACTCAGCCGTGCTGCGCTTCCAGCATCTACCACACATGCTCTTTCAATGTTCTGCTTGGGTTTTTAATTCCAAAAGAGATGCTGGCCCAGTTTACTCATTTGGTCATTGCTCAATAGACACATACTGAGCTTCTGTTGTGTGCCAGGCACTAGTGATACCGAGAGGGACATCCTAGGCCTCAATTTCCTCCCCCATCCAGGGGCGTAATCACAGCATTACCCTCACAGTGGTTGTGAGAACTGAAGGGAGATCAGGCATGGAAAATGCATAGAGCAGCTCTTAATAAATGTTACAGAAAATAAAGCTGTATGCTGGATTTACTGTCCTGTAGACACACCAGGGACACACAGGGACCAAGGAAAGCAGGTGGACTGTAGGTGAGGTTGGTAGAAAGTCTCCACGGAGGACTAACTGGGACAGGAGGAGAGGCCAGAGGCGGGGGACAGCCTGGGGAAGGGAGGTCTAGAACACTGGGTGAGGGGGTCTCACAGAACTCTGAGCCTGTGGAGAAAGGGCCATAGCCGCTCTCTGGAAAGCCTCCTTCTGTTCTGCCCTTTGTTGTCACCCTGCCCTCCCGCAGCCACGGGGCTGCAGCTGGGTTTCTACAGCCAGGCCTTCTGCAAACACCCACTAGCAGGCTGCAAGGCCCAGTGCCAAGGACATTGTGTGGTGAATAAACTAAAGAAGGGAGCTAGCAGCAGGGAGCTCGTGGCTGAGGGTGGAGAAGTGATCCTTCAAGATACTTTCTCCTTTGTTCCCTACCAGAAAGAGGACTCTAGCTCACCCAGAATCCTTCCTCTACGTTTAGGAGATGATGGTTCTCTCAGGAACATAAGAGGAGTTTCCCTTACTCTTCTGCCTAGTGAGGTCATGTGCCTGCGAGGGGAGGCCAGGGGCTGCCTCTTCCGAAAGCATTTAGGGGAAGGCCAGTGACACAGCCACTTCTAGTCTCTTTAACTTGTTTTTGCTGGAATTGCCACTCTGCATGCTAATGGGGCGTCTGGAGGGATTCAGGGTTGATTTTAAACTTTTCCAGGGTGTATTTTTAGTTGTTCAAAGTCCTCTAGAAAACAATGATCTCTTTTCATTATAATGGAGCTCAAGCTGAGTCATCTCTGTGGGTGTGAGGGAACATTTGTGCAGTCATTTTCCCAAAGATCAGCTCTGGAGGTGCGCAGGAGGAGCAGGCTGGGAACTGCAAATTCTTAGCGTCTTTAGAAAACAAAAAAGTTGTTTTTTGGGGATTTCCCTTTCCTTTTATTTTTGAACTGCATTCCAGAGAAATCTCTGGTAGTGCAGGATTAGATACAAATCACTGGATTAGATAAAATTAAACCCAAGAGGCCTGGGGAAAATCCAGGTGTAGCTGAAGATGCACCCAGACTGGCCTCTGGACCCCAGATTCAGAAATGAAGGGCCTCGGGAGCTTGTCTCTTAAGTAAGCCCAGCTGGCTTTACTAAACAGGGAAGGAGATGGAGTAGGTTCTGGCATTCTCTGGAGGTTTCTGGCCTGATATGAGTTTGGAGGATTAGGTAGGGCCTTGCTGACACAGGCCTGAGACCTGATTCTAAATTTGTGCTACTTCAGTCCTTTTCAGTGCCCACCTCCTTAAAGCCATAGCCAGGTGGCCTAGAAAATCTTCCATGTTCTCTCCTCATCTCTTTGTTGACTCTGTTTTATAGAATCAGCATCATCACTTCGTCTCATCTCCTCATTTTGAGAAGTTATTTGGGTCAGTGTCCAAGGTCACATGGGTGTTTGTCAGTGGAGTCATTGCCAGAAGACAGAACCAAAGGCCCTATTTTTAGCCTAGCTTTTTTGAGGGTGGAGAGATGAGAGCATGAGACATCCAGCTAAATGGATTTGCCCTCTTATATTTGTCGGTATGTCCTCACCAAAGAACATGGCAATTTTAGGCCATCTTGCTTAAATAAATATTCCTGAGGAGCCTCATTATACAAAGAAGAGGAGGAGGGAATTAGAATCATTTGGAGACCGCCAGACACTGGTGAAGCTAAAGCTAGGAGAGATGAAGGAAGTAAATGTTTGGGCCTAAACAGTAAAAACAGGAGTTAGTGTCCATAATCTTCTCTACAACATTTTTCACTTAACAACTGGAGAAAAATACATAGTTTTCTCTCTGGCCTTGGCAGGCTATCTCTTGCAGCACGAGAGATTCCTGAGTGCAGAGATTCATTCAAATCTTGATTTCTTTCCCCAAAACCCGGGAGAATTAACCAAATACACAGCCATTTTAAAAGTATGAGGAAAATGCTAAGGGAATGGAATGACTAGTTTAGTGACACTGGCATTTATTTAAAGCACTTCAGGGCTCATGCTCATTCATTTCGTCAGCTCCAGAGTGGGAGAAAGCACGGGTAGGGGAGGGGACTCGGGTGCTGGGAGAGGCCATGGCAGTGGGAGGCGGGGAGGGAGGGGAGGGAGTGACCATCCAGGTCAAATTCTGGGATGCAACAATTGGTTTCAGTACTAATTGGCTGTGTCAGATTTTAGGTAAATGACAAAATCCCCAGGCTCCTAAATCCTCATCTGTAAAATGAGGTGACCCAACTCGGTTTTCTGCCTCCAGCACTAAAATTCCACGAAAAAGTTTCCAGTGCAGAGCAGACACCAAGGCTGTCTGAGCGGCGCCGTCTGCCCCTCGGCACTATCCCACTCCCGGGGGCGGGCGGGAGCTGGGGGGACCGCCGGCCCGGACAGGACGGTCGCGCCAGGGCCCGCTCGGAGCCCTGCTTCAACGGCTTGGGGAGGCGGCTCCCCGACCAGGCGCCTCGTTTGCTGGAGCCCCCCAGGCCCGCCCCGCCCCTTCACAACCTTCGTCATTTACTGGAGTCGAGGGGGGATTTAAAATACGGAGAATACAACCCTGATGTCATTTGGCTGCTATCCCGACCTTCACCGTGCCGCTGTACTCCATCTTCCCGTCTTGGAACTTGCTGCTAAAGACATTTGCCATTTTGTAGATTCTAGAAATAAAAGACTGGAGGTGAGACGGGATGGGAATCGCCATCCTGTCCTGGGCTCCTAGCTTAAACCACTGTGCCCCTTGCTCTTCCACTTCATCTCACTGCTTCTCGTTTCTTTTCAAAAAATCAAGGCAGCTGCCAGGTCCATCGGAGACCCCCTCCGCCTCGAGCGTTCTAGACTAGTAGGACCTGGTGAGGTGCAAGCACCCGGGGGACGTTACAGTAAACGGCGTTTGGCTACGACCAGGGGAGTGTGTGCGACTCTAATGAATGCACGACTTTGAGACAATGAGGAATGACAAAGGACAGGAAAGAGGACGGAAAGGTAGCTCCGGGCTGAAGCGGGAAGGAGGGCCGCAGATCAGGAATAGAGACCCGAGGGCAGAAAGACGCCCATGAAGCCCCCGGCCCAGGTCCCCCGACGCGCCAACCCCGGCCAAGCCCTTGCGGCGGGGCGCGCGTGCGCAGTGGCGCGCTGCGACAACGGCCACGGCTCGCGGAGGCGGCCCAAACCGGCTAAAGCCGGTTAGAACCGGCAGTGCCCACTCGCCCTGAGCAGGCGCTTCACAAAGGGAGGCGGCGGCTCACGACCTGCGTATCCTTGCGCGGGGTGGGGGCGGGGAATGGGTGCCTGTGCCGCGCCCCTCCCCCCGCTGTCCTCCCCCTGGGACCGCGGGGCCGCTGGGGCCTCCGGACACCTGTTCCGGCCTCGCTTCTGGGGTCTGGGCTCCGGAGACCGACCCTTTGGAGCCAGTGGGGCTGCGCCCACCCCTCCCCTGCTTTTCCGTGCAGACGTTAGAGCCGCGTGGATACCCGTGACTCGCGACCTCGGCACCATCATGCTTTCCAAATACCCATGCCTTGGCGGGGAGGCAGATCCCTTTTCTCTCCCCGGGGACTCTACAGTGTTCGAGACGCTGCGGCGGGGCTGATGTCGGTGCTTAAGTCAGCTCTTTAGGTGGGAAGCTCCGGGGATGTTTTAAGAGTAAAATTGCTCAAGCCTAGGTGTAAGGAAAAAGCTTTGGGTTAGAACAAAAGCCTTTAGTTTTATTCCGTATCCAATTTAAAAATCTTGAAAATGGAGTTAGAATTTATATCTCTATCGATATCTGCAAAACACAGACTTGGGAGAGCAAACTCGTAAAGGTTCAAAAACACGGGAACACGTTAACGTTCCCAGACTGGCTGCCCAAGGTCGCCGTGTCTTTGGAAGCTAAACCTTGGCCGTTTGGGGCACTTTAAAGAGGACACTTGAGGTTTTGACAGCGGACTTGGATTTTGCTAAGTTTAATGAGAGAAGCCTGGAAGCTTAGCAACGATTCGCGTTTGGACAGATCAGAAAGTTAACCTAGGCTTCATTTTAAACCTCTAAGTAGTTAACCCAAAGGTACCTGGTCTAGCTGACATTTCGTAACAACAAAAACAACTTTAACCATGTAAAATAACTAATCCAAGTCACCCCGATGCCTCAGATATAGAAAGGCTCTGAGTTGGGGCTGCACCTCTTGCGGGAGGGTCAGTGTATTATGGCTATTTGAGACCATTTTAGAAGTGAATGTCCACACTTAAATTCTGAAGCAGATCACACAGCTACTTGGATTTCTTTCATAAAAGAGCAACCTAAACGCGTGTGATAAGCACAGAATCAACCTGCAGGACTCGAGGCAGTTTGTGGAAAACTGACACCTCCAAAATGGTTGCGGTCTGACGCTTTCGCATAACGGAAGGCAAAGCCTCTGCAAACCCATTTGAGCCTTCCTTAAAAAAGTACTAAATAGTGCGTACTGTATGTACTCCAAGGGTATGAAAAAGCTACCAAAAAAGTCCGAAGTAATGTCCGTGAGCTGTTTGGTCTATTTAAATGTGACTAGATTTTTTCCTGAATTTTCAGCTCAAATCTACTTGCTAAAAAGTTTCAAATAGTTCCGAGTACATAATAAGGTTGCATAAAATTTACGAAAAAGTCTAGAAGGGTTTGTAATCCAGATTCTATTTTTAACTCTTCCGGGGACTATTTTTGCTTCCCTCACAAAGCGGGCGGAGGGTTATGGGAATAGGTGGTGTGAGCCGTCTTTTCACTATAAATACGCCTCCCCGGGCTCTGCGGCAGGCGTTCAGGCAGCGAGCGCAGAGGCAGCTGGTGAGGCAGAAGCTTTCGCTTGGGACCGCAGATAAGTTTTATTAAAAAGATAGAAATTACCGTAGCTTATTTTATTAGGAGAGAAATTAATATAGTTCTCTAGAATTTGTAAGTAGTGAGACATGCTTGAGACAATCTTAGCAGTAGATTCTTTGACTTAAAAAGATGTTACTTAAAAGAAAATGTGAAGACAGTTTATAAGAAATATTTCTGGAATGTGACGAAGGTTAAGAGCTGAAGCTTCTTAATGGAGCAAAATTATATTGCTGAAGAGTTAGGACTGCTAAATTCAGGGTTTTAAAAAGCTCTAAATTGAAGGTGACATTAGTGTTAAAACGTAGGTGGTATAAATAGAACCTGAACGTTTAAAAAAAAAAGCTGCAGGAGATAAAATATTTTAAAGGCCATCTTGAAAAAATTAAATTGAAGGTGATTTACTAGATGACCTTGAAATACATGTGGCGTAAAAGTGTGAAGCCCAGTTCTTAAGGCATTCGCTAAATATTGACGGAAATAGTAGTGGTAGGATAAATTCGGACGAAGATTAGAAATTCGAAGTGGAAAACTCGGAAGATAGAAACACAGGAAGGTGAAGAAGAGAGAAGATAGGAAAACCGGAAGATAAAACATGCCTTTTAGAAAGAAGATAGAAAAACGGAAAACCAAAGGTAGATTTAGACAAGCTAGAAAACCGAAGCAACTAAGGGCGCAGATAGAGATGTAGGAAACGAGAGAAGTTAGAAACAAGATTGGAAATGCCGTCGCGATAGTTACAGTTACTAAAGATAAAAATGAAAAGCTAGGATAACTATTGAATACAAGTACACAAGATAGAAATTTTTAAAAAGCTTTAAGGCCAAAAAGTTGGATAAACTACGAGGAAAAACAGGAAATTGATTTTGTATACTAAGAATTTATTAACAAAGCTTACGAATTTTGTTCAGAAGTTCGATTGAAAAGATGAGGTGAAACTACCGTAGACCAGGACCAACTTAGAAGACTATCCGGAAGCTAGAAGGAAAAGCAGTTAAAAAGCCACTAAGAGGACTGAATTTAGGAATTCAGGTAGATGATTTTTGGAGAGCTAATTGAAAGGCCGTGTATCCCGTACCTTAGTTTTCTTTGGCAAATTGAAAGGACTTTGGTAACTGAAGTAATAGAAGATGATGAAATAAGCAGCTTAACATTTTGCATTGGACTTTGAGCCGAGATTTCTGAACCTCGAGGACTAGCATTGACGGCCGAGCAGGTGCTGACGGAAGTGGAGTCAGTGAATCTAGGAGGACAGGAGCAGCAGACAGGATTCCGGGGACCGGTGGTGAAGCTAGGACCGAGCAGCGAGCGCAGATGGTGGTGAAGATAGGCGAGGAGCCCGGGAGCCGGTGCGCTGAGAAGGCAGCTAGGCAGGAGGAGCGGCCGGCCCGTTTGGAGGTGACGCTAGGAGAGGATTCCGGGAAGGCGGCGACCCCGCGGAGGCGCAGTGGAGGATGGCTAGAGGGGCCCAGAGCGGCGGCCGGTGTGCGCGGCGCGGGGAGCGCAGTGGGGCGAACCCGGGAGGCCGGCGGCAGCGCGCCCCTCTGGGCACTTGTATGGTAACCGTATCCGCGGCGCTGTGCCGAGTACGGGGGGAGTCGTCCCGGGGGCGCAGGCCGGTTTCCGGGTGGTGCAGGCTTCTCTTTTTCAGGCTTATTTTCTCATGCGTCTTGTCTGAAGCTTTTGAGGGCAGACTTCCAAGTCTCGGAGGAATGGTAGATGGCAAGTTTGTTTCGTTTTTAAAGAGGGAAACCAAGTGAATTAGAACAACTTGGAGAAAATTTCGGGAAAGAACTTTTTTGGCTTGGGGTAATGAAGCATTTCAGTTACGTGAATGGACCTTTTTTCTCTCCTCACCCTGTATTGAACTTTTCTAGATGTGGAGTTTGGGTGTGTAACTCGGGAAAAAGTGGGGGCTGGGGGGAGCAAAATAAGTTTTGAGTTCTTTTCCCCTTAGGTCTGTCTAGAATCCCAAAGGCAAATGACTCAAGGTAACAGAAAAAAGAAAATCCAGTATCAGGATAAGCAGACCACCACAGGTTTACAGTTTCTAGAAACTAGAGCGCAACCAGCTCTCACCTTTGAGGTCTGTGGCGGAGCTGTCTATTGAAGAAATGGCTGGTAGTTACTCTTTTTTCCACCCTTTAATAAGATTTTTAAAGTGAACTCCCTTTCACCTGAAGTCTATTGTGGGGTGTCTTAAAAGGGAAGAGGGTGGGGGAGGAAATGTTTTTTTCTAAGATTTTCCACAGATGCTATAGTACTATTGACAAACTGGGTTAGAGAAGGATTGTACCGCTTTGCTGTTGGCACGAACACCTCCAGGGATTGGAGCCGCTTTTTCCCTTGGAAGCGTATTCCCAGTTGAAGCTGAAATGCACAGCGCAGTGCAGCTTTGGTTCATACTCAGTCATCTCAGGAGCGCTTCAGAGGAGCTTGACTAGGCCAGATGTCCAAGTTAAGTTTTCACATAACGTGACTTTTAAAATACCTTTTATTAAAGGGGAGGGGCAAACTTCCGCAGTTAGTTGTCAGTGGCCTGATAATGGTTGGGATTGGGAGGGTTGGGTTTAGGTAATTGTTTAGTTTATGATTTCAGATAACTCATGCCAGAGAACTTAAATACTTAGGATGGAAAACTAAAGAGATCTCAACTTCCAAGTTGGCAAGTAACTCCCAATTCTCCAGTTTTTGCTCCCCCCCAAGTTTTGAATTGGGCAGATGGGGAAGTACGTGAAGATCTACTGGATTCAGAGAGTAGGGCCTGGGGAAGGAAAGCGTTGGACTGGGGGTCGGTCTAGCCCACTGGGCTGACTTAAACTCGGGAATTTTTAAAACGCTGAAGTTGTTTGGATATGGCAGTGTGTGGTTCTCTTTTGGAATTTTTTTCAGGTGATTTAATATAACTTAATACTACTATAGGAGCTTCAGAGCAGAGGAAGTGGCTTAATGATCCTCAAAGGATTTCTTCTGATGGTAGCTTTTATATTATCAAGTAAGATTTTATTTTCAGTTGTGTATAAGCAAGCTCTTTTTCTAGTGTAGGAAAAGTATTTTTCCTTTGACTGCAAAACAAGATGTTAAGGTATGCTTCAAAATTCTTAATTGTGTATTTTAAATTTGTATTTTAAGTATTTGTAAATCTTAACTGATGAAAGGGTGGGCTTTTGTTGATGAGGGAGGGGAAACTTTTTTTTCTGTAGACTTTTTTCAGATATCATCTGAGTCATAACCAGCCTGGCAATATGGTGGCCTAGATGGAAGGGAACAGCTCCTTGGTGAATGATAAGTAAAAAGGCAGAAAAGCTTATATTTCATACCTCCATTGGGAAAAAAGCATAACCCTGAGATCCTTACTACTGACGAACACATCTGCATATTCAAAAACAAATACTAAGCGAATGAAAGCTATCAATTTATAAAGTTAATGGAATCTACCATTTTAAAGTTATGGCTTACCAAGCTATACCCACAAAAATAATGAATTGATGAGAAGTTAATGAATTGATGAGAAATATAATGAATTGAGAAATAAAATGAATTGATGAGAAATAAAATGATGATAAAATGAATTGATGAGAAATACAATGAAGATGTCCATCTCAAAATACTGCTTTTACAAAAGCAGAATAAAAAGTGATAATGAAATGCTACATTAACCTTGGAATAAAAGAAGCTGAAATAATTCAGATGAGTGGGATCAAGTGGATTGAGGAGGCCGTGCTGTGTGCCAATCTTTCGTTTGCCTCAGACAGGTGTCTCTTCATTATCAGAAGAGTTGCTTCATTTCATCTGGGAGCAGAAAGCAGGCAGCTGTCAACAGATAAGTGTAACGTGCATCAGCAGTACTGCATGTTAGGGATAAGTGCATTTTTTTGTTAAGAGCTGTGCAGGTCTTAAATACTGAATCCCTTCCATACGGGATTCCAGGTTATGAGGAATTGTCCCATCCAGGCCTTTTGAAATTATACAGGATTTGTATCTGTGGGCCTCATGATGGGATGGATAGTGTACCTCACTCCTTTAGAGGCATGTAATTCCTTAAAAGCCTCTTCAGAGTAGTACTTTAATAGTACAATAATATAAAACTAAGGAGATTCTCTGAAAACACTAAGAAGGGCATAATGTGCTGTTAAGAATCAGAAATGTTAATCTTGCTAATGTTTAAATGTGATGTATCTTGTGCAGAAAACCATTAAAGTAATGTAAAATAAAACAATGTAGAGAATGTATGTTCAGGAAGGTGTCTCCTTATTTAAATAAAATATTGTTTGTTTGTAGTTAGTGTTGGGCAATCTTGGGGGGTTTCTTCTCTAATCTTTCAGAAACTTGAGAACACTAAATGGACAAGATCAGGAATTGAGCGGAAGAATGAATTTAACTTTAAGGCAGGAAGGACAAATTTTACCCTTCATAAAGTGATGAACATTTAATAATTCCAGGCACATGGCAGTAGAGGCCCTCTAAATAAGGAATAAATACTTCTTAGACAGGTGGGAGATTATGATCAGTGAAACAGGTAACTACACCTACTCTTACCAACAAGTCAGGGGTGTAAGTTGGCAGTGGTTCAAGTAGTAAAATGCTGTCCACGTTGCCGGAGTTTGCATGTTAAGTTGAAATGCTTAATAATCTAGTGTTAGCCAGTTTTATGTGTGGCACTTGGGGTGGGATTTGTGCATTTTTTAAAGAATTTTCCTTTTCAGAGGCTTCATTTCATCCTTCATGAAGCTGTTAAGGATTTTCACTTGCACATAAGCACTTGGCTCTGCCTTCTGTTCTAGTGTGGGAGACCCTTGCAGTGTATCAGCGTACTCAAGTAAATTTTTTTCCCCCTGATTCTGGAGGGAAGGGAGGAGGGGGTGGGGCTTACTTGTTTTAGCTTTTTTTTTTACAGACACACAGAGAATGCAGTTGTCTTGACCTCAGGTCTGGTCTGGTCTGTTGGCAAGTAATAACGCAGTACTGTTCTGATCTGCTGCTATTAGAATGCATTGTGAGACGACTGGAGTATAATTAAAAGTGTTTCCCTCAATGCTTGGAGTAGTGATTGTTAAAGGAAAGTCCAGCTGTGATAAAGGCTTGGGTGTTGAGGAAATTTCTGCAGCTTTAAGCATTCATGTTTGTGAGTGAAGCCAAGTACCTTTTGCTGTGCTTCTTTAGGTAAAATGCCTTTTGTTCACTTTTGGTACGGGGGTGGGAGGGGCACTGAAGCCTTTAGTGTTTTCCAGATGCAACCATAAATTCAGTGACAAGTGCCAAGCAACAGTCTTCAAGAAATTTCACTGGCAAGTGGAAATGTTTTAACAGTTCAGTGATCTTAGTACATTGTTTTTGTGTGGGTTTGTCTCTTCCCTTCCCCCCCTCTTGGTTTTAATTCTTACATGCAGGAAATTCAAAACAACAGATGAATAAGAAGGGCCAGAGAAGCCAGACACACCCAGTAAGGAAAAATAGCTTATTTACTTTCAATAAAACATTACATGTTGAATGTGGGGATTGGGAACCACTAGTTCTTTCAGATGGTACTCTTCAGACTAGAAGGAGCATCCTGTTGAATTCACCAGTGGACAAAATGGTAACAGGTGAATAAGCTTTTTCTGTATTTACATTCCAAGTCAGATCCCTTATAAGTAAATCAAAATAGTTTTTCAGCTTTATGCTGGAGTAAACAGCATGTCAAGCAGTTGGCTGTTCGCCTGGGGGTGGAGGGGTGAGGTGGGCGCTAAGCCTTTTTTTAAGATTTTTCAGGTACTTCTAAGGGCATCGAAGGCTTAAAGTAGGACAACCATGGAGCCTTCCTGTGGCAAGAGACAACAAAGCGCTATTATACTAAGGTCAATAAAGTGGTGTCGGCCTGGTAACTCCAGCCTCAGCCCCCTTGGCAGACATGCACTGAGGCCTCTGGAGAGTGAAGCATCCAAAGGAATGCTTGAGTACCACGTACGCCCCTGGGCTTGCCTTACCTACTTTCAATGAAGCTGTTTTTATAGCAGCTCTTAAAAAGCCCAAACCTGAAGGTTTGAAGGGGGGGAAAGCGGGCAACCACTTTTCCCTAGCTTTTCCAGAAGCCTGTTAAAATCAAGGTCTCCCCACAAGTGACTTCTCTGCCACAGCGCCACCCCCTGCCTTGGGCCTAGTGCAGACCCTTCACCCCTCACCTCGATGCTGCCAGTAGCTTGGATCCTGTGGCATGGTCCATAATCGTTCAAGGTAACAGTGGTGCCAAGGTCTTTGGTGGGTTGCACTACTAGAAAAGGCCATTGATTGACCTGCAAATGGTTAGCAATAAAACCACGACTAAGCTTTAAGGTGTTTTCAATATACAGTAGTAGTATCTAGACTTAAATCAGTAAATAGAGAATAATCTTTAGGAACTGTAATGCTGCTGGGTGGGAAGGTATAACTTAGACACAAAGAAGGAGGCTTTGTAGTGGTTGACAGGGCTGTTGGGTGGGATTGCAAAATTTCTCTGCTAAGACTTTTTCAGGTGAACATATAGCAGACTTGGCCAAGCTAGCATCTTAGCTGAAGCAGACTCTCCAGTGTTCTTCAGTAGGGTTGTAAAAGGTTTTTCTTTTCCTGAGAAAACAAAATACTTTGTTTTCTCAGGTTTTGCTTTTTGGCCTTTGCTAACTTAAAAAAAAAAGCAAAAGACACTGGTGGTTGGCACTCCTGGTTTCCAGGACAGGGTTCAAATCCCTGTGGTGTCTTTGCTTGACTGTAACCTCTACCTTCAGGACTTGCCACCTTTCCTCCTCTTCCCTTCAAGTGTTCAGTGGGGGAGGTGGAAGGTTCTTGGAATTGGTCAGAGGCCTGATCAGTTTGTATCGATATTTTCATGGGACACTAACTTATTTTGTCTTTAATTTACAGGTATCCCTCAAGCATCTAGTGTTGTGTGAAGCCTCACTATTAAAAACTTAAGATTTCATATTAATAAAAATTGAAACACTTTACTGGTGGTGAGTCGTGTGTATAAACCAAAATTCTGTTTCTGAGGAGGTAGAAGAAAATAGGTGTTTTGCAGGGGGATGCTCTTCTAGCTTGTTCCTTATTCAATCTAGTACATGGCGCGGGGACACAACATGATCTTCTTGGAGGGGGAAATGGTGTAGGGGGTTAAGAGATCTGAAAACCCAGTCAAGTCCCCACAAAAAAAAATACACTTGTGTTAAGCAACCTACTTATGTTGAGCAGTTGGCTATGGGCTGGGGTGGAGAGGTGTTTCCATTGCTCCAAACACGCCTTTGTAAGTTTTGAGTTTAGCAACCAATAAAATGTTCCTCTGAAGTGTTGCTGACTCATGGCCACATCTAATTTGTCAGTGACCAAACAACAAGTAGGTCATGTCCCCAGTTCTGTGGAATGGCCTGGATACCAGGTGGTAATTCTCCCTCTTAAATGATGAGATATCCTCATGGTCCCACTAAATTCTTGAGGTGCCCTTCTACCAAGGCCCTATCTCCTGAAAGGGCAGCTGAGGCTCATTCGGGCAAACCCAGCCAGACCTAGGAGGAGGGGGGACACAGGACCAAAGACTGCACAGGTCTCCCAGCCTGGGGACTGATGAGTGGTCATAATAGCCCTGTGGAAGGGTCTGAGTGAACAGAGCCCTTCCCTGTGTGGACTCAGGAAGGTTCCATGTTGCACAAGGGGAAGCTGACTTTGTATCACTTTTGCCAAAGCAGGGCCAGAATTTGAACCGTAGTGGTCCATGCATTTCAACTCTTGCTGTTCCTTCAGAGCATTAGTGTCCACACAGCATAGCAGACTACCCCCGACCTGCCCAGGCGGGTGCAGGCCCTGCACAGTCTGTCTTCTCCCTTGAAGTGGTCTAATAGAAGCAGTGTTGGGGAGAAGCTGAACTGGACACCGTGGTCACCCGGGCTTGAGTTAAGTGCCTAAACCGAATTAACACTGTCTCAGGGTCTTAAGGAGAGGAGGTCTCACATGGTTTTCCAGAGTTGGGAGGCTCCCTGTAAGTACAAAGACTCCATTGGAGAGCAAAGGAGTAAGGAGGGGCTGGGGATTTGTCAGGAGCGCCCGGTTCCTGCCTTCGTGCCAGGCTCATTGTTACCCAGGTTGGAAGTATGAAAGCGACAGTGACAGGAAGAGGCAGAAAAGTGGGCCAGAAGCCACTGCCACCCTCTGAGCACAAGATGGGAATGGAGAAGGAGGCCCAACACAAAGTCCCCCTGGTGGCTGTCTAAGTCAAGGAGCTGGGTGTTGATCCATTCCGGTGGCCCTCCGGATGTACAGAATGCTTTTTCACACCAGTTTCCATAATCCCGGTAATCGCGGCTGTAACAAATTTGAATTCCAAGTGGTAGCTACACTGTTTCCCAGCATCTCCAAGCTTTCTCCAAGCCTCCCAGGCCCAGGGCTAGTTGGTATGGACTTGGGCGGATTTCTAACTAAAGTAAATAGATGAAACGAGGAGAGGATTTGGCAGGAGGGGACAAGGGTGTGGGGGAAAAAACGTGAAATTGTTTACCCCAGTTGTTGATTCAGAAACCCAGAAAATCTAGGAGACATGGGTCAAGTCTTGGCTCCTGGCACTGGCAAACTGAAAACTTGGGGTGTCACCTCTCTCCAGGGAACCCCCCTCTCTTAAATGAGGGACTTGGGGAACCTGTCAGCCTACTGTGGTAGGAAGAGTAGCCACAGAAGACGGAAGCTGATGGAACTGGAAGCGAGTGAGCATTTGCCGCCATCTAGTGAATGTGTTCAGTATTGCATGAGCTGTCTTAGGGTTACTTCATAATACATTTGCATGTTTGTTCAATATTTTTATTGCTAAATAAATTCTACTGTATGGATATTATAATTTGAATTATTTCCAGTTTTTTGAAATTATGAATTAAGATGCTATAAACATAAAAACATTTGTGTAGAAGTCTGTGTTGACATAATGATTTCCCTTTCTTGGTATGTTGTATGGTAGGTATATGTATAGTTTTAAAAAAACTTCCAAACTACTTTCCAAAGAGGTTGTGCTCCTCTGCATTTTCACCAACAGTGTATGAGAGTTCCAGTTGCTCCATATTCTCACCATAATTTGGTATGATCTTTAAGTTTTATCCTTTCTAGTGATATGTAGTGGTATCTCATTGAGGTTTTAATTTGCGTTTCTCTAATGAATGATGATATTGAGCATCTTTTCATCTGCTTACTTGCCACTTATATATCTTCTTTGGTGAAGCGTCTATTCAATTTTTTTGGCCACTGTTTTTGGGATGTTTATTTTTTTATTGTTGAGTCTTAAGAGCTTTTACATATACTAGTCCTTTGTCAGTGTTATGTTTTGAACCCATAGTCTTCCAGTAGGTGCCTTGCCTTTTAATTGTTTGAAACTGTCTTTGAAGAGTAGAAGTTTTAAATCTTGAACAAACCATTGATATGCGCAGTAACATGGAGGAACTTAAAAATAATTATTGAGAGACAAGTCAGCTTTTTAAAAGTACATATGGCCTGGTACCATTTATATAAAATTCTCAAAAACTCAAACTCATCTAAAATAGTAGTAGAGTGGGAGTTACAAAGGGGCACAGGTGAGCCTTTGGGGGATGTCCATTGTCCTGACTGGTGGTGTTCCGTGGGTGTTCACTAATGTCTAAACTCATCAAATTATATACTTTCAATACTTGCAGTTTATTGTACATCAATAAAGCTGTAAAAGAAAGGATGTGCGTGTACAGGAACAAATACCGATGGAAGGCTTACTATGTGCCAAACAGAAAATGCTGGGAGTGCATAAAGGAATAACTGACTTTCTTCAGCAGCTCTGAGTCTTGAAATAGAGCGATTTAAAGGAACAATGATCATACACTTCCAAGTAATAATGTGGAACTCGAGATCCAATCCTGGCTCCTGCACACATGGCTGAGTGCACCTGGGCAAGTTACTTAACCTCTTTAAGCCTCATTTTGTCCTTCTGTCAAATGGGCATAATAATACCTTACTCAGGGCTCTGTCACAAGGAACAGGAGATACATAGATAGCTAGCACTGGGCACCAGCTTAATCAAGGCTCTACAAGTATTTCTTGTGAAGCACACACTGGAGGAACACAGAGGCAATGCTCTCTACCTGAAGAATTCAGGAAGGGCTAGAGCCAGGCAGGGGCGTGCAGGCCAGCCCCAAAGGGAGAAGAGGCGGTTTCTGGATAGACAAGAGAAGGGTTGACTTTCATCTGAGAGAACAGTCTGAGCAGCTTGGAGGTATGAAAATGCAGGGCATTAGCAACGCCGGGTGGCCAGGGGGAAGGCTGGGAGAGGGCAGAGTGGGAGGCGCTGGGTGGCTGGCCGGAAGCTGATGGCGACGGCCTGGGAACCCCGGAGGAGTTAGGGCTCTCCCCGGGAGGCAGATGATAAGGCAGGTGGCTCGGTGAGGAAAGGGCAGGCAGGCCAGGCGTGAGGGAGTGGTCTGTGGGGCCTGGACTGAGGGAGAGAATGGCTTTGGGAAGGCCCTCTGGTTTCTGGCTTCAGAAGCAGGGCAGACAGAGGCGCCATGTCCAGGACAGAGTGGGCTAGGGGAGAGCTGGCATGAAGCCGGGGGCCGGGGAAGACGGTGAGGGGAGCGCTGGGCCTCTGAGACGAGAGGCCCCTGGGATGTCCCGTGGATGATTGGAACGGACGGGCTGGAACTCAGGAATCAGCCTTGACCAGGTCTGCTGGCTTCAGGGACCACGCAGATGGTGACGTCCGCGTAGGCTGGCCGTCTGGGGACCACGTGCTGAGGGGCCCGGGCAGGCCTTTCTGGGTTCTCTGTGTAGTTCAGTCAGCTCTGGGCCTTTTCTTTTCCTCCTGCCTCTTCAATGTTGTTTCATTCACTCACTCATCTCCAATCTGAGCACGAAGCAGCGCCCAATCCTAGGGCCTGGAGGCACCAGGAGGCACCAGGCAGAGAGCTGCGCTGTCTTAGAGCCAACACCTGCAGGACAGGTACACAGACAGAGAGGTTACTGCCCTAGAGTGGAAGCACAGGATGCAGGGTGGGGCTGGAGCCAGGAGGTGGGCAAGCAGGGAAGGCGTCCCAGAGGCGGGGCCGCTGGAGCTCAGCCGGCCTTCCTCCCTCCCAGTCAGCAGCTTCCATGGAGATGCTGCCTCCTCTGCTTCTCAAACCTTCCGTTCAGCTCTGGGTTGGGCGCCCCCACCTGGGGGTCCACCTCCCTGCAAGAGGTGTTCCCCAACTCCTCCATTTCTGGTGGCATCTCCAATGCATGCCTCCTCTTTCACCTCTGGACACTTTCCTGCTCACTGTGGCCTGGCACCAGGCCAACCCCTGCCATCTCCCAGAGGCCACCACCACCAGGGTGTCTTCCAGACCCACAGGGCCTACCAAGACCCTCCTCTACTCCCTGCTCACCACCTTCACTGACCCCCTGAGGGTTGCCACTGGATTCTGCTTGTACCGTCCTCACTTGCTTGACTGGCAGTCCCTTCCCACTAAAGCAACCGTCTGCTCCCCACACACAGCCCCTCACTGTCTCATCTCTGGCCTTCCCTCATGCCTTCTCCCTGCTGTAATATTCTCCCACCTGCTTATCTCCAGCATACATGCTACTCCTGCCTCCTCCAGCTTCAGGTCCAGAGTCCCCGGGGCGCCCGGATCCTTGCTCTGACTCCCCCTGCAGGCCCTGCTGCACCCTCCTGCTCGCTGACTCCTAACAATACTGCACAAACCACCGATGGGCAATAGCTGAGGTCTGACCCCAGGGGGCCCGGCACACGCCCATTCACACTCTCACCTCACGGCCAGCTGTGGCCCAGCCTGGTGACAGAGCAGACACAGGCCCTGTGCTCAGGGAGCTCATACGTCAGCCCTGCCTTCCACGCTGGGTGCCCAGGAATCAGGACAAGGGCCACAGGGGCTGGGAGAACGGTGGCCTTCTGGTAGAGGAGACATTTGAGTTTGGCCTTGGCAAAATATTGGGACTCACACATGTGAGGACAGGAGGAAATTCACCCCAAGGGAGAGCACAGCATGGGCCAAGGCAGGGAGTCGGAAGTCCATCTACGAGGTCACACCCTCAGTTCCAGATGGTCCTGTCCCAACCTACTCCACATCTCCCCTGAGCTATGGGGACCCCTGGCCCCCACCTGCCGCCTCCTTTCTCAAGCCTCCTCCACCTTCACTTTCTCTCAATTCCTTTTTCCTTCTTCCTCTGCTTTGAAACTCACATTATTTCTACTATTTTGCTGTCACCCATATATGTATAACCAGGGCACTTGAAACCACAACTAATTAATGGCGCCCTTCTCCCCAGCACAAAAACCTCAACACACCCTGCCTCTGGTATTGCTGGGCATCTAATGCCACCTGTTTTTCTCTGTCCCAACATGAGTGCTAATTGTTTGCCTCACACAGGCACTGATTACTTAGACCGACCCACTTCAGTCTCAGCTTTGTTTTCTTAAATCTTGTTCCTTTTTTATGGGCTCAAGGTCCTTCTTCCTAAAGTCCTTCTGGAAGTTGTTTCAGCAAGGAAGTTCTTTCTAAATGGTAAATACTTGGAGGCTTTTGGGAAATATCTTTATTTTGCTGTTTTCATGGATAGTTCAGCTGGGTATGGCACTTTAGGTAGCCCTTACTTTCCCTTGGTACCTGAGGATGTCGTTTGGATTCAGTTATTGCTTTTCATAAATTACCTTATGTGCCATAAACTGCCCCGAACCCCAACCTCTCACAAGCTGCTTTTTCATCTGAACCTCTGGGAGGGCCTCCAGGTGGGCCTTCCAAGTATGAAGCTCTTTACACCCTGTGTTCCCCCATCTTCCAGGGTGGCCAGTCCTCAGAGCTGCTCCCCAAAGTCCCCACATAAACAGACCCTGCCTCTCTTTGCTGGGTGGCCCCGGAGCCTCCTTTCTCCTCTGTGTTGCTGCCCTACCATCGCCCCTCTCTCCTGCTCCCTGACCCAGGTTCTCTTCTCTTCCTGACCCTCTACCTTCTACACATCTCTCACTGCCCACTGCCTCTGCCACAGCCCAGCCACCAGCTTCCCTCACTGGGCACCCACACTCCTCCTGCACGTCCTAGATGATGCTTTTACTCCTTCCAGTCCTTTCCCAGGCTATTGCCTGATGGATGTTTCTAATGTGCAAACCTGATTGTGCCACTCCTCTCTCGACAGTCCCCATTTTCTTCCAGATAATCAGCCTCCATAATCTGACCAAAAGACCTTCTATGATCTGCCCATGCCCACCTCCTGGTTGCATCTTCCCCACCTCAAACCAAGGGCTCCCTCCAAGTCTACCCACAGGAACCATCTGTTGGGAAAGGTTTTTACCTACAAAGAAGTATCAGATAAGCCAAAAGCAGAGAAGCTGGCACATTGTCATACAGCATAATCTGCTGTGGGTAAATAAGAAACGCCTTTGGGCAGGGTGAAAGGTGGGACAATGTGAACTTTGTGAAGAGTCCATTGTATTCTGGCTTCACTCATTGAATCAGGAGGCATATACTTTTTTTAAGTCATCTCCATTAAGGTATAGTTTACATACAGCAAAATTATTTTAAGTGTACAGGTTGATGAGTTCTGATGAATGTATCTACCTGTGTAACCACCACCACAGCCAAGATATTTCAGATCTCTTAATTCTATTCCATTTCTCTGTGTGGTTATCCTATGCTAGTACCACACTGTCTTGATTATTATTGCTTTGGAGTAAGTTTTAAAATCAGGAAGAGTGAGTCCTCCAACTTTGTTCTTGTTCAAGATTGTTTTGGCTACTCTGAATTCCTTGTAATTCCAAAAAAAACCCCAGCTTCTACAAAGAAAGCAGCTGGAATTCTAATAGGAACTGTATTGATCTATAGAGCAATTTGGGGAGCATTGTCATCTTAACAATTAAGTGTTCAATCCATTAATGTGGGATGTTTTCCTATTGACTTAGATATTCTTCAGTGTCTTTCAACAATGTATTTGTAGTTTTCAGAATGTAAATTGTGCACGTTTTGTCAATTTATTCTGAAATATTTTATTCTTTTGATGCTATTGTAAATTGAATTATTTTCTTAATTTTATTTTTACATTGTTCATGCTAGTATATAGAAATATAACTGATTTTGTGTCCTATAAACTTGCCAAACTCCTTTATTAATTGTAATAGCCTTTTAATGATTTCCTCAGGATTTTCTATATAGCAGATCATTTTATCTGTGAACAGAGATAGTTTTACCTCTTCCCTTCCAGTCTAGATGCTTTTTATTTCTACTTGCCTAATTGCCTTGACTACAACTGCCAGTACAATGTTGCACAGAGGTGGTGAGGTAGACATTTTGTCTCGTTCCTGAACTTAGAAGGAAAGTATCCAATCTTTCGCCATTAAATATGATGTTAGCTGTGAGTTTTTCATAGATGTCCTTCTAAGGTTAAGGATGTTTCATTCTATTCCTAGTTTGTTGAGTGTTTTTATCATGATGGTGTGTCAGTTTATCAGAAGCTTTTTCTGCATCTATTGAGATGATCGTGTGTTTTGTTTTTTATTCTATTAATATATTACATTAATTAATTATCAGATGTCAAACCAACCTTGCATTCTTAGGATAAATCCCACTTAGTTGTGGTATATAATTCCTTTTATATGTTGCTGGATTAGGTTTGCTGGTTTGGGGTTTTTTGTATCCATGTTCATAGGAAATTTTGGTCTGTAGTTTTTTTGTGATGTTTTTGATTTTGGTATAGTGTGATATGGACCTGATAAAATAGGGTAATATTAGCCTGATAGAAGTGTTCCCTCCTCTTCTATTGTCCTGGAAGTGTTTGTGAAGAATTGGTATCAGTTACTTAAATGTTAGGAGAAGTCACCAGTGAAGTCATCTGTGCCTGCCTGGACTTTCTTGTGCAGTTTTTTTTTATTACTAATTCAAACACTTTTCTTGTTTCAGATCTATTTAGATTTTCTATTTCTTCTTGAGTCATTTTTGGTGGTTTGTATCTTTCTAAGAATCTGTGCATTTCATCTAAGTCATCTAATTTACTGGCACACTATTACTTATAGTATTCCTTTAAAATCCTTTGTATTTCTATGAGGTCATTAGGAATGTCTCCTGTTTTACTTGTGATTCTAGTAATTTGAGTTTTCTTTTTTTATTGATTAACTTAGCTAAAGATTTGTCAAGTTTACTAATATTTTCAAATAATCACGTTTTGGTTTCATTGATTTTTCCTTACTGTTTTCTACTATTTCATTAATTTCCACTCTTATCATTTTCTTCCTTTTTGCTTAGCTTTAGTTTTCTTTTCTTTTTTTCCAGTATTTTAAGGTAGATGTTTAGGTTACTGACTTGAGATGTTTCTTCTTTCTCAATATAGGCATTTAAGGCAATACAGTTCCTTCTAAGCAGTCTTTGGCTGCATCCCATAAGTTTTGGTATGTTATGTCTTCATTTCCATTCAGCTCAAAATATTTGCTAACTTCCCTTTTAATTTTTTTCCTTGCCTTGCAATTGGTTATGTAGGAGTGTATTGTTTTTAAATTAATAAAAACATATTTGTATTTCCCAAATTTCTTTCTATAATTAGTTTCTAATTTCATTCAGTTGTGTTCAGAGAACATACTTTGTATTATTAACTTTACTTTTAAATTTACTTAGGCTTATTTTTTGGCCTAGCCTATGGGTATCTTGAGCACTGTTCCAGGTGTATTTGAGAAGAATGTCTGTTCTGCTGTGCTGGGTCTCGGGGCCACCAGGATAATCTAGGACAGTCTATTTTAAGGTCAAGTGATTCATAAATTTAATTCCATCTGCAACCTTAACTCCCCATTCATCATGTAACATTTACATAGGTTTTGAGAATTAGGATATGGGCATTTTGTGGGGGAGGTCACCATTCCGCTTAGTACAACAGACAAGTGCCACAGCAGTTTTTCTTTTAGACACCATATTTGCTTTAAAAAAAAAAAAGCAAATAACCACACAGAACTGTTTTTTTGAAAGGCCATAGTATGAAGGCAAAGTAACTTTTACCTTAAAGTTATTCTCATATGTTTTTCAAGACATTGAAATGTCTTTTTAAATTTTTGAATATTTAGACTTAGGACAAAGCACAGTTAAAAACTTTCTAAAGTTAAATTCAGTTAATTGCCACATAAGATTCCCCATTGTTTTATAGCAGCTTTTGCTGTTTCATGATTTAAATCTCATAAATTAAGTAGAAAGAACACAAATGACAGGGTTTTCTATGGTAAGCCATCAGGAAACAAAGCATGGACCATTAGTAAGGTGTTCTTGGGAACTTGCAGAGAGTTGAACAACAGATATTTTCCCCTGGCTTAAAGTTTCTATTTTATTGGAGGGAAAGATACCACTACAGTCAAAAGATAGCCAGAGGGAGGACATTATGAAATATGCATATACAACACCTACTTTTTATTATAGGTGCATGTATATGTGTATGTATGTGTAAGTATACATATTGTTAACCTCAAAAATAAACTGTCATATGTTGCCATCAAAAATGGATTTATTCAGGAACAGCAGAGAATTTCAAATTGGGATAAGCAAACTATGGCAAAACTACAGGCACATCTACAGAACAAAAGAGAGGAATGCTCTTTTATAGAGGAATGGCAAGTTGGGGGGGGGCATCCTAAGTAAAAAGTCCAGTGGAGTAAACTGGGAGTCCTGCATGTTGTGGCTTCTCAGTGGTTAAGTCGTGACAGTCTCTCCCGTTGGCTGGGCCATCGCTGGGGTGAGCAGCAGCTCTTCCTCCTGCTGGGAAGTAAAGTAGCTGAAGCAGATGGACGTGCAAGGTGTGGGGCTCTTCTTTTCGGTGGGGTTTGTGATTTTCATGGCGTGATGGGCACAAGAGCTCCCCTGCAGGCCTCCAGGCATCATATCAATGACATTTCCCATTTAATTTTTTATGAAAGTAATTCATACTCATTGTGAAAACTTCAAATATCACATCACAGAAATAAATATTATGTTCAAACCGTCTGAAATTGTCAGTACTTCACTATTTTTGACCTATAAACACAGCAATTTTATACCGTTCAACCTAATAATGCAGTAAGAAGAACCTGCCATCTGCATATCCTAGGAGCCGCTGGCATTCGGTATGCAGCCCTCCCGGCTGGGGAGTATGTCTGTGTCTGTCTACAGGTAGTGGACTTGTTGCCAGGATGATGTAATACGGATACTTTTGCGACCTGCTTTCTAAAAGCTTTGGAGAGCAAAGCAAATCCTAGCCCTGGTTGTGCTGCTTCCCCTTTCTGGAGCCTCAGTTTCCTCATATGTAACAATGGAACTAATGATGCTGTGTCAATTATTTATTGCCTCTCAGCTCCCAATTCATGATGTTTGCCTGCTCTATGAAAATGGATCTGGGCCCTTTAAATATTTTCTTTGCCAGATGGCACAATGCTAAATTTCGCCAGTAGAGGGCACCGACGGACATTTCCTGAGGAAGAGGTTTTGCTTCCTGGTGTTTTTGTGCTCCTCTCAGCTGGCTTGCACAGCAGTAGTCAGGTCTCCAGCTCAGCTTCTGCCACAGGGACAGCTTTGCCGCTGACCAGGCTCGGGCAGTGCAGGTGGCCAGCAGCACCCAGCAGCACCCAGCAGCAGCTGCTTCCCCCAGCATCCCACCCCCACCCTAGGAGTATAGGGATGCTTCTTCCCTAGCAGCCTAAAGGATGATGGCTTTCCAGCAAGTTCCACAGGGCCTGCACAATACTCCATCAACCTCTCCACTATTCAGTGAGCCACAGCCACCCCCTCTCCAGCCAAGCCTGGATCTCAGACCTGGGGCTGGATGGGGGGCTTTTCCTGTGTGGGTGCTTCTTATATCTGCTAGTCCTGTAGCGTTCTCTTTATTTCTTGCCAGCCAATTCCTTATTGCTCCAATCCCTTGTATAGTTAATAATTCTTTATATTAGACTTCTCCTGTTCAAATTACTTTGTGGTTTCTCTCAGACTGAAATAGATCCCGCCTACTGTTGAAGCTCAGGAGAGAGAATGCAGCAGAGGCTTAGCCCAGGTCTGACATGCAGGAAGGACTCAGAAAACAGCTGATACTGTGATCATCATCTTCACGCCTCCACAATAGCTATACAGCAGCCTCTTTCTTATTAACTGCTGCTGTGGTCTCACTGTATGGATGGAGTTTTGAATTACTCCACTCCTGATGCATTATTCCACTTTTCCACTATTACAAAACAGTCCTATGATCCACATAAAAGCTGTCATTTATTGAGCACTCACTGTGTGCTATACACTAATTACATATATTAACTCACGAATCCTCACAAGAAGCCTGTTGTATTAGTTTCTATGGATATTACAACAAATTATTACAAATCTATTCTCTTACAGTTCTAGATGACAGAAGTCTAAAATGAAGTCGGTAGGGCTGTGTCCTTTCTGAGGGCTGCAGGGGAGGAATCTGTTTCCTTGTCCTTCATTTCTAGAGGCTGCCTGCATTCCTTGGTTCACGGCCCCATTCTCACATCACTCCACCCTCTTGTTCCCACCATCACATCTCCTACTACTTACAGTGATCATCCTGCCTCCCTCTTATAAGGACCCTTGTGACTACAGTGAACTTACCTGGATAAACTAGGATCATCTCTCCATCTCAAAATCCTTAACTTAATCACAACAGCAAAGTCCCTTTTATCATATAAAGTAACATATTCACAGGTTCCAGGGATTCAGTAGTGGATATCTTTGAGCAGACATGATTCAGCCTACCACACCTATGGAATAATGCTATTATTCTACCCATTTTACAGATGAGAAAACTGAGGTACAAAGAGAGGAAATAACTTGTCCAAAGTCACATGGCTCATAAGCAGCAGAGCTGGGATACAGGCTGTCTGACACCATAATTGAGGCTCTAACAACTACACAACTTTGTGTAAATGTTTGCATACTTGAATGAGGGATTGTGTAGCATACATCTTTAGAAGTGGAATTACTGGGGCAAAGTAACACTTATTGCCAACTTGTCCTTCACTACAGCTGTGCCAACTAATCCCCACCAGCAGTGCCTGAAATCCTGAACTCCTCCTTGCCCCAACTCTTGATGCTCTGAGGGCAGAATATTACTTGAATATACAACCAAAGAATTTTTCAAGTTCTTATCAATTGAGTAACAGAAAAATGTTTTTATTTCATGAGAGGAGAGGAACACTACTTTCTTAATAATAAATAAAAAGTTACAGTGAGAATAAAGACATCAGTTTCCTGGAGAAAATTAAAACATTCAGTTAGGTTGCTATATTGCAAGACTGAAAAAAATGTCCTAAGCCTGGCGGTGATCACAGCTTTATTTCCTTACCCTCTACCTTGTCAGGGGCACCGTGTTTGAGGGTTTAAGTTTCTTGCCTTCATGGATTGTTTTCACCTCCTGTGCCATCTTCTGAAGATCTCTGGTTAATACATCACTTCCAGCACTGGGCTCTTCCTATCACTTCCTTTTTATTTTTCATTTATGCTACGTCTTGTTTACAAGTTCCTTTCCAAAGCTTTCCATTTCCCTCTCCAGTGTGCTATTTATATGGGGCTAAATACTTCCACTGACTACCACGGTGAATACTTACACAGTTACTTTTATGTCTTCACTTACAGATGAGGAAAAGGGATACAGTGACTTGCCCAAGATCCCATAGAAATGGGATTTGAACCCAGGCATCGGCCTCTAGGCTCTGCTGCTTGCCATCCTATTGTATCTCCTCTGGAGCAACCAACCTCCTGCTCTGAGCAGCCAACGCTGCATGTGATCCTCCCTCTGTGTGACTGTCCTTCCTGCCCACGTACTTGGATGAGGAAAGGGAGAGAATGAGTCTCTGCTGAGGGGCTCTTCTGTGTCAGGTGAGGCGCAGGGCACTGTTCATCCTAATTTATAGATGGGGGAACTGAGGCTCCCAGAAGGTAAGGTGAGTTTGCAGTCAGTGAGAGGAGCTGAGCCAGGGTTTGAACCAGCCCTGCTGACTTGGCATCCCTGCCATTGAATCTGCTCCCAAAGGCATCCCAAGCAGGTATTTCATAATCAGTTCCAGGATCTCACTGACACTCCACAAGGTGTGGCTGCGGGACTGTCCCCAACCCTGGGTCCCCTGCTTGTCCAGCCCCTCCCGGACGCTGGCTCTGTCCAGCTAAGAGGCTGCATCCCTGCCAGTGTCACTGGCGTTAGAGCTGCTGACACCACCTTACCACTGCCGGCCCCTGTCCACACAGGCACTCAGAGCCTGGAGGAGATGCCGGCCTTCTAGACTAGGGAGTCGGGTCTGCTGGGCCCAGGAGAGCAGGGCCCCTGCTGGCCCTCTGGCCTCTTCTGGACATACTGGGCTACTCCTCCTCCACCTGACTCCTTTCCTGGGGTCACTGCCTCTTCCTCCGCCGCAGGTCCCCTCTCCTGCTGCGGGGCTCCTGGACTCCCTTGGAGTCCCTCCCCACGCCCTTTCTCAGGGGCTCTGCCTCCTGTGCCCCTCCCCTGGTCACCCCGTCATTTCACCAGCACGGACGCCTCCCTGGGGCTCTCCCACCGGCTGGTGAGACAGAGCATCTGGCCCGGGGACAAGCACTCTCCCTGAGCCTCTACCTCACTCCTTACGGCACCCTTTCAGCACTTCCTTTTCCATCCTCCTCCCTGCCTCGGTTTCTCCGTCCTCGGTGCCTTCTCAGTCCTTATAATAACGCTAGGAGGTGGACTCTACGCCCCACATTTTTGACTTAAGGAAGGACCCGGAAGCTCAGTGTCTGAGGGACCCGCCCACGCCCCCTACGTCACTGGCGGCCCTCGGCCCGCGCGCGTTGCGCGGAGAATGAGTTGCTCCGGCCCCGCCCCCACCATGGCCCTCCCCCAGCCGCGCGGCCCCGCCCCGCCCCGGCTCGGGCCGCCGGAGGAGCGGGCGCTGAGGCTCCCGAGCTCGCGGCGGCGGCGGCGGCGGCGGCGGCGGCGGCGGGAACGATGTGGTTCTTTGCCCGAGACCCGGTCCGGGACTTTCCATTCGAGCTCAGCCCGGAGCCCCCCGAGAACGGCCCGCCCGGACCCTGGGTCCTGCACCGCGGCCGCAAGAAGGTGAGAACTGCCCTGCTCCGAAGGCCGCGGCAGACCTCGGCCTCGCCTGGGCAGCGCCGCCGGCGCCGCCGCGTCGCGCCCCGCCTGACGTGGCTGCGGAGCCTCCGGGGTAACGGGCCGGGGAAGGGGCACTACCAGTGTCGACGTGGCGGACGGAAGGATCTAGGGCCCGACAGGCGGACGGAACCGGGGTCACGTGGCTCAACTAAGTCCCCGGGGGCTGACCTGGGGAGAGGCCCGCCAGGGGGCCTTTCCTTAGGCACGTAACAGGTGTGGGGACCTGCGCGAGGTTGGAGCGGTCAGCCCCGGCCCCGCGCAAACCCCCGAGGCCTTTCTCCCCCAGGCCACAGGCAGCCCGGTGTCTATCTTTGTGTATGATGTGAAGCCA
The DNA here is from genome assembly GCF_030020395.1 of Manis pentadactyla. Classification (NCBI taxonomy): domain Eukaryota; kingdom Metazoa; phylum Chordata; class Mammalia; order Pholidota; family Manidae; genus Manis; species Manis pentadactyla. Next base: position 12,933,950 of record NC_080027.1, on the reverse strand, counting down.
GGCGCCGAAGAGCAGACCCAGGTGGCCAAAGCTGCCTTCAAGCGCCTCAAAACTCTTCGGCACCCCAACATTCTGGCCTACATCGATGGGCTGGAGGTACTTGTCGCCCCTCAGTTTCCACCCCTCTGCCTCAGCACCCCCAGATTTGACGTTCCCTTATCCATTCCTCTCCCCCATCATGTCTCTCATTTCCCCTTCCTGTCTTCATCCCGTATCCCCTTCAGACAGACAAATGCCTCCACGTAGTGACAGAGGCTGTCACCCCACTGGGAATGTACCTCAAGGCACGAGTAGAGGCTGGTGGCCTGAAGGAGCTGGAGCTCTCCTGGGGGCTACACCAGATTGTGGTGAGGTGGGGGGTAGTGGTGATGTGGGCAGGGGTGGGGGCTTTGGGTGCTGGGGTGTGATGGCTCCTTCTGTCCCCAGAAAGCTCTTAGCTTCCTGGTCAACGACTGCAGCCTCATCCACAACAATGTCTGCATGGCAGCTGTGTTCGTGGACCGTGCTGGCGAGTGGAAGCTTGGGGGCCTGGACTACATGTACTCGGCCCAGGGCAATGGTGGGGGACCCCCCCACAAGGGGATCCCTGAGCTCGAGCAGTATGACCCCCCTGAGTTGGCTGATGGCAGTGGCAGAGCAGTCAGAGAGAAGTGGTGGGTGACTGGGGATAGTATGCCCCAACCAGCCCTGTTCTAGAGGCCCCTGCAGCTAGCTGGCATTCCCCTGTCCCCTGCTGCCCAACTTGGGAGGGAACCAAGGTCTTCATGTGGAACCCACTTTTCTGCTCCCAGGATCCTCAGGGAGGTAGAACAAGATAAACATAAACTTTGGAGTTAGGTGGTTCTGAATTTGAAAGTTGACCTGGGGTGGACAACCTTGCTTCTCCAAGCCTTGGTTTCTTTATCTGTTAAATGGGGCTAATGAAACCTGCTTTTGGGGGCTAATGGGAGGATCTGTGGGGGGACACAGCCCAGAGTCTGCCATGTAGTCAGTACCTGGTGCCCAGGGCAGGTTGGAGGCCTGTGCTGGCAGGTGGCAGGGCCTTGAGCAGCTTTGGTCACTGTCTCAGGTCAGCTGATATGTGGCGCTTGGGCTGCCTCATTTGGGAAGTCTTCAACGGGCCCCTACCTCGGGCAGCTGCTCTGCGCAACCCTGGAAAGGTGAGTGTCCGACCCGACTCCAGCCCCTCCCTGTCAGCCAGCCAGCCCTGCCTTGACACTGATCCTTCCCACAGGTCCCCAAATCGCTGGTGCCCCACTACTGTGAGCTGGTTGGAGCCAACCCCAAGGTGCGCCCCAATCCAGCCCGTTTCCTGCAGAACTGCCGGGCGCCTGGTGGCTTCATGAACAACCGCTTTGTGGAGACCAATCTCTTCCTGGAAGAGATTCAGGTGAGCCCCTCACCCGACCCCGGGCTTTGGTCCTGCATTCCTTACCCCTGTCCCCTCTCCACTTTGCTGGCTCCCGCATATATAGTCCCTTGGAGACAAGCACAGACTGCGGAGCCAGGCTCTCTGGGCTCAAACCCCGGCTCCACCTCTTATTTACTGTGTGACTTCCCTTGGCTGAAGCTCAGTCCTACTTCAAAGGAAACCCCTACTTCACAGGCACATGCTGAGGATTCAGTAACTTAAAGTGCATAGTTAGAGTGTCTGGCACATAGTAGGTGCTTAGTGACTGCTCATGGCACTCCATTAACTCCGCACGTACATTCTGGCCTAGTCTCTGATGCGTTCCATGCCTGGTGCTGAGCTGCGGTGGGGGCAGCAGGGGAAGGAGGAAGAGTCAGACCCAGATCCTTACCCTAGCATCTAGCAGGGAGTAGGCAGACCAGGTCCCCACCCCTGGGGACTCACTGGAGGAAGGGGACAGAAACATATAAACGAGGACATGTGCGCTCCCTGGGATGGGCCCAACTGCCAGGAAGGAAACTAGCGGGGGGCAAGGGGATCAGGGAGGGGCTCCTGCAGGGTGAGCTGAGACCTGAAGGGTGTGCAGGTGGGAGCCAGAGGGATGGTAACTGGGGAAAAGCATTCTAGGCAGAGGGAACAGCAAATGGAAAGATGTGAGGAGGGAGTCCTCGGCTTCGCCTCTCTGAGCCTCTGTATCTATGTAGTGGGCGTACGAGTGGTATCTGCTGGTCCGTAGGGCTGTTGTAGGGAACGGAGGAGGGGGGCTCTGCTATGACTCCTGCTCTGATATGGTGTGGGGGGGGCACACGGAGAGGTGGCCGAGAGAGGGCCTTTGGGGGATGGGGACCCTGAGCTGCATCTTGAAGAAGCGTTGGAAATGCTGAGCCCTGTTGCCCCTAGGCAGTGTGGGGGCAGCAGTTTTTGTTACACAGAGGTCTCCCCACATGGTGCCTCAGCAAGGCTGCACTTCTTAAAATGTGCCCTATAGGAAATAGGCTGTTTCTGGCCAGTCCGTGGGGGAACGTAGGAGGGCAGTGGCCAGGGGTGCCCTTCCTGTCGTTGGGTGGAGTGGTAGAGACAGCCCAGTTGTCTCTCCATGTGTGACCTTGGCTGTGGTTTGGCCTTTTCCTGGGCCTTGCCTCACCCCCCCACCCCTGCTGTCAGAGCACCAACCCTGCCTCCCACACTGGACTAAGCTGTTCTGGAGCCAACCAGGTCCTCCTCATCCCCAGCCAGAGGCTGCCTCTTCTGGGCTAGGATCAGCTCTGGGGGTGAGGAATCAGCAGAGAGTACAGGAATTTTGGAAGCGACACAGGACTGGGTTATATTCACTACCCGATCACTATTGGCTGGTGACCTTGAGCCTCAGCCTTCTCATTTGTAAAGGGAATGATGGCACCTCCTCACAGGGTGTAGCACTGCAGAGGTACCAGACCACTGAGCCAAATCCTTTCCTGACTGCAGCTTAGCTGTGTGACTTCAGTCAAGCTCCTTGCCCTTTCTGTGCCTCAGCTTCCCTCTTGGAGTAAATGTGGATTATGTTGGCAGCTACCTCATATAGTTGTGGGGAGGATTATTTAACCTGTGGAAAGGTTTTAGTATATAGCCCTGCCTGGCACTCTGTCCCGAGGAAATGTGAGTTGGGCTATTAGAGCCTCAGAAGGAGGTCAGGAGGACTACCGAAGACCTTTGACTTGACAGCCTGGCCTGCTCGGGCTCATGGCAGGACCAGGTCTGGGGCAAACTGCACCCAATCTCTGCCTGCCCACAGCCTGCTGTGAGCTCCACCCCATGGGGAGTTGCCAGGGCCCGGGAACAGAGTAAGCCTCTTCACCTCTCTGAGCCTCAGTTTCCTGACTGTGTTGGGCTGATGGCACTCACACCTTGTATTGTTAGGAAGAGTCAAGGTGACGCTGATAAAGGGCCCCATCACTCATGTAGCTGTGTTCCTAGTGGCCTGTCAGGTGGCAGTGGGTAGCAGGACAGCCACGACTGAGCAGCTGTGTGCCAGGCACCGTGCTGGCAGCCTGTATGTGCACTTGCTGGTTGACTCCTCAGATTCAACCTGTGAAGTAGTAGAGTTATTATCCCACTTTATAAGCGGAGGAACTTGCCCGAGGTCACACAACCAATAAATGGGGGAGCTGGGATTTGAACCCAGGCAGTTGGGTTAAGTTCAAGCTTAAGTTCACCTTCAAGCTGAGGGTGACCCCCTGTCCTTGCCCATGGCTGGGGAGGGCCATGACCAGGCTGATTTCCTCCCTGCATCCTGTCGTTGCTCCTCCAGATCAAAGAGCCAGCTGAGAAGCAAAAGTTCTTCCAAGAACTGAGCAAGAGCCTAGACTCATTCCCTGAAGATTTCTGCCGGCACAAGGTACTGCCCCAGCTGCTGACTGCCTTCGAGTTCGGCAATGCGGGGGCTGTTGTCCTCACGCCCCTCTTCAAGGTGAGTGGGGCCTGTGGGGTGAAGAGACTGGCTGGGTAGGTCTGAATGGCAGAAGGGGTAGAGCCCCCGCTAGGATAGGGCCAGCCCTGCGGGGCATCCTGGGGAGGGGCAGCCTGGTTTGGGCAGACCCAAGCCCACGGGAGGAAGCGCTTCCTGCCAACATTCCATTGGTTCAGCATGCCAGGGCCACCTGACCAGCTGTCGGGGAGGCTTTCCTTTTGGAAGAGGAAACCCTATGCCTCCAAGATTCTTTTTCCAAAGACCCCTTGCTTCAGAGCCTACAGCCCTTCCTCCGTTTCCCGAGATGGCCCCCTGGTCTGACATGTGCACCCTCGTTCCCAGAGTCCAGGGGTCACCTGCTCCCTGCCCCACTTTACATCCTTCCTTTTGACCACTTGGCACTCAGCTCTCTTGGATTCTAGGGGCTAGATCCTCCCCAGCTCTTCCTCAGCCCCCAGCCCACCCTACCTGGGCACCTGCCATTCTCCACTCTGGGAGAACCCTTTCCCCTGAGGGGACTTGCCATGGACCAGGTGGGGGGAAAGACAGTAAACGAATCTTGTGGAACTGGGAACCCCCAGAAATTGTAGGCAGAACTCTGCACACATATATGTGCATGGGGCATATCGGTGCCTAATCTTATATAAGAGGGGCCCATAGCTTTCATCAGCCACCTGAGAGAGACCTTGACCCAAAAAGGTTAAGGGCAGAGCTCTCTAATGTGGATAATGGACAGGGGCTGCAGAGGGAATGCGTCACCCCTGATCACCCCATTCATGCTGGGAAATGAACCTGAGCACATTAATGAGCCCAGTGAAGTCACCCCACCCCTGTGGGTATAACTGAGCCCCTCTTCCTGCGCCTGCTCTCAGGTGGGCAAGTTCCTTTGCGCTGAGGAGTATCAGCAGAAGATCATTCCTGTTGTGGTGAAGATGTTCTCATCTACCGACCGGGCCATGCGCATCCGCCTCCTGCAGCAGGTAGAGGCTGTGGCCAGACCCCATTCACTGACCCCACCCTGGTTGCTGGAGCCCCTGCCCAGGCACTGCAGAAACCCCTCCCTGAACATATACAGAAGGCTTAAACACCCCTCTAGCACCCTCTGTTCCTGGCTTGCTCCCTCTAGCCCCATAGAGTGGGGATAGCCTCTCCTGCCAATCCCAGGGCGGCTGGGAGCATCAGACAGGATGGACTCAAGGGTGGGGTCCCCTTGTGAGCCAGGAAGTACCTGTTGGCTCCCATGTGTCATTCTTTCTCCAACTGGGGAAGGCACCATCCCTCCTCCCAGCACTTGTCTGGGTGGGGTTATACCCCCTTTTATAGAAGAGGCAGTAGAGGAGGCTCTCAGAGAGGGGGCATGACACAAAACCGGAGAACAGGCCCACTAACTCCCAGTCGCTGGCTCTTCCTGTACCCTCTGCCCTCTCCTTACCGCTCTGTGGGCTTGAGAGAGGCCAGATGCAAGGTGTGGGGCTCAGGAGACTCTCCTGGCCGACCTGTGCCTGCCAGGTGGAAAAACCAAGCCAAGAGTGGGCCTATGGCTATGGCTGTGGCTGTGGTGCAGGGTAGAGGGGCTGACCTTGTTCTCTTGCCCTTGCCTGGGCCACAGATGGAGCAGTTCATCCAATACCTTGATGAGCCAACAGTTAACACCCAGATTTTTCCCCACGTCATGCATGGCTTCCTGGATACCAACCCTGCCATCCGCGAGCAGACCGTCAAGGTGGGTGTGGCCTGGCCCAGAGTGGCTACCCCTGGTTCTCTAAGGCTTGGAGAGGGCTCTTCCCAGGACACAGAAGCCTTGATTTCAACCTGTGGGTCTGAGCAGATTATGGGAAGGCAGGCACCATCTTACGTGTGGGTGCAGGCTGTGGGTGCAGCTCAGCAGCTGGTGGAGGAAGCAGGGTGGGTTTGGCTTCACTGGCTGAGTGCCTGTCTGTGCCCAGCCCTGTGCCCGGTGCTAGGATGCAGTATGCACAGGCAGACCAAGCTTCTCGCACCTCATGGGCTTCTTTCCAAGGGGATGAGGAATGGGCTTGGCAGACAGTCAACAGAATTAGAAAATATATTATGTTAGGAAGAGATGGAAAGTGTGAAGAGAAGGGTTTGTAGTTTCAAAAGCAGTGGTCAGTGAAGACATTGGCAAGGAGGGGCCATTTAAGGAAAGGAGGTGAAGGATTGAGCTTCGTGGAGGTCTGGAGGAAATGTCTTCCCTGCAGAAGGAACAGCTTGTGCAGAGGTCCTGAGGCTGACATGTGCCTGGAGTGTAGAACTAGCAGCAGGAGGTTTAGCGTGTCTGCAGGGGCATGGTTGTGGGAGGTGGAGTCTGAGGGGTAGTGGTGGGTTGAGGGCCAGGGCCTTGTAGGGTGTGTCAGGGACCAGATTTGCTGGGAGTGAGACAAAGTCCTGGGATATGGAACAGAGCACTGACATGGTCTGACTTGTTTTAAAAGGATTGGTGTGTTGCTGTGTGGAAAGTTGACTGTCAGAGCAAGGTGGACACTGTTGGGGCTGTTCAGTGGCCCAGGTGAGAGATGACAGTGGCTCAGATCCAAGTGGTGGCAGGTGGAGAGCAGGGACCACATTCCAAAGGTGAATGCAGCAGTATTTGCTGATGGATGGATTTGCAGTAGAGGTGGTTTCTGGTCTGAGCAGCTGGAAGGGTAACTTGCCATTTACTGAGAAGACTGGAAGGAACAGGTTTGCAGGAGGAGGCTGGGCTCAGGCATGGCCACGTCTGTGAGATGTGGAGATGGAGACGTCCAGGTGGCCTCTGGTTATGTGTGTGTAAAGTTTAGGGAAGAAGTCCGGGCCAGAGGTGCGCACCTGGGCATTGTCAGCTAACAGGGGCATTCAAAGCTGTGTAATGGGTGAGATCACCTAGGGTGGGGTGTAGAAGAGAAAAGGCCTGAGGAGCAGCTCTGGGGGGTCTGAACAGTAAGACCTCCGCAAAAGGAGGTGGAGAAGGTGCAGCTGACAAGGTCAGAGGACAACTAGGAGAGGGTGGTGTCCTGGAAGACCAGAGTCAGAAGTTTCAAGGAGGAGAGAGAACTCAGGGGTGTCAAAACTGCTGAGGGATCAAGTTGGTTTGGGTGGAGAATTGGCCGTTGGATTTAGCACCATGGAGTTCAGTGGTGACTGTGCCCCAAGCCAATTGGTACAGAGTGTCAGGGGGTATTTTTGTGAAAGTCTGAGTAGAGTGCATGCAAGTGAGCAGAAGAGACACAGGATACAGGATACAGACAAACTCTGGAGGTTTTTCTGTAAAGGGGACAGAATTGGGGATCCCTTTCCTTGGCATTCTGGGTGGGCGGTATGTTTGGGAGGGCTCTGCCAGGTCTCCTCAGTGCTCATGGCTACCACTGGCCTCTGAACCCTCTCAGGAGGTCACTCCTACATGTGGCCCTTTGCTTGCCCTGGCCCACAGTTTCCTTGTTCCCAATCCTGCAGTCCATGCTGCTCCTAGCCCCGAAGCTGAATGAGGCCAACCTCAATGTGGAGCTGATGAAGCACTTTGCACGGCTGCAGGCCAAGGATGAACAGGGTCCCATCCGCTGCAACACTACTGTCTGTCTGGGAAAAATTGGCTCCTACCTCAGTGCCAGCGTGAGTGCCAGGAGTTCTGTCAGTGTCACAGGGTCATAGCCTCCTTCACAGCCGGGCCTCCTTGTGTGTGGGGGCCATCATCCTTCCTAGAGACCTAGGCCCTGGGTGCCCCCAGCCCCAAGAGGTACAGTGAATCGCACCAGGTCCCGAAGTTAGTAGGTGGTGATATAGGAACTGAACCCAGGCCTGCTTGGCCTCATGGTTTGTCTGCCCCTCAGGGTTTGTAAATGCAGCGCCCAGTTAACAGGAATGAATGAATCAGTTCAGCAGGGCAGGTGGGAAGAGAGGCACAGGCTCCCCCCCGGGGCAGCTGCTGCTCTGCCTGTCACCCTGAAGCAACCTGAGCCCAGGAATGTGGGAGAAACCAAGACCCAAGGTTTTAAGTAAATTCTCCCCATTTAAGTTGTTAGTGATTAGCCCACATTTTTCAGATACTGGGGTCCATGGAGGGCCCCTGCTTTGGGACATAAGGCCTGGCAGTTCTGGGCCCTAGTACTGACTCTCCACTCAGTAGCCCTTTCCCCTGCCCCACCCCAGACCAGACACAGGGTCCTCACTTCCGCCTTCAGCCGGGCCACTAAGGACCCGTTTGCACCATCCCGGGTAGCGGGTGTCCTGGGCTTCGCTGCCACCCACAACCTCTATTCAATGAACGACTGTGCCCACAAGATCCTGCCTCTGCTCTGCAGCCTCACTGTGGATCCTGAGAAATCTGTGCGGGACCAGGTGAGGCACAGCTGAGGCTGGGCCCTAGGGCTGGGACTTGGGGTGTTTGGGCCCTGGTGGCCTGGTGGGCTCCCTGGAACACAGGAGGCCCCAGCTCTGCCCCTTACTACCCTACAGGCCTTCAAGGCCATTCGAAGCTTCTTGTCCAAACTGGAATCTGTATCAGAGGACCCCACCCAGCTGGCCGAAGTGGGTGAGTGGCCCACATTCATGTCCCCTCTTCCTCCTGTCACATCCTTGACTATCGCATGTCATAGTCCCATTACTTCATTGGAGTAATTGAAAACTGGGAGAACTGTAGGGAGCAGACTTGTCACCATATCTCTGCCCACTCCATCTCACAGATAGGAAACACAGGCCTGTGAAGGGCACCACAGTCTTCTCTGTTAAGTCACTGCCCTCCTGACACCCTCTACTTGGGAGCCTGACGTGCCTACACCTTGTCTCCCTCCTGTCACTGCCCAGAGAAGGATGTCCATGCAACCTCCAGCCCTGGAATGGGTGGAGCCGCAGCTAGCTGGGCAGGCTGGGCCGTGACTGGGGTCTCCTCACTCACCTCTAAACTGATCCGTGCACACCCCACGGCTGCCCCGGCCGAGACCAACATGCCCCAGAGACCCACGCCCGAGGGTGAGTGACCCATCCTGGCTGCATCAGTGACTGGGAGGGCTTGGGGGTGCTGGCACCCAGGAGCTGTTACTGTCTGGCTCCCCCTGGGGAGTTATGGGGATACAGGGGACAAGGTAGGGTCTAGTCCTCTTGTGAGCTTCCTCTCCTTATACCCCCACGCCAGCAACCTCTGCCCTATTCCAAGACCTTCCTGGAGCCCAGTGTGTGGGAACTCAGTGAGCCTCTGCTCCCCAGGACTGCCTGCCCCAGCCCCTCCCCCTGCCCCTGCTGCATCCACAACCTCAAGCCATGGGGAGACACAAGAGGAGGACAAGGACACAGCAGAGGACAGCAGTGCTGCTGACAGATGGGACGATGAAGACTGGGGCAGCTTGGAAGTGAGTGGGGCTGAGCGGGCACCTCCCCTGGGGAAACCCTGCCTCCAGGATTGCAGGCTGCCATTCAAGAAGCCCATTTGTAGGCTTGGCTGGAGTCAGGCTTGCCCTCATCTGCACAGCATCTCTGGCAAGTAGGTGTCATGGAGCGGTTTTTGTGGGCCAGAGCTGGCAGCTGAGTCCGCACTCAACATCAAGGGCCCCTGGGAGCAGGGTCAGAAAGGCCAGGTGGGTGGCAGGTGGGGCAGCCCGCAGGTTTTCCTTCCTCTCCTCTGCTACCTGTCCATCTTTCACCAGCCCCAGTGCCCACTGATCCCTAGTGGTCAGCATGGATAGCCTACCCCCAGCACAGAGCCAGACCCCAGTCCTGCCTGGGCAGTGGGTTCTGGATGGGCTGAGGAAGGCGTGTGGCTGCCCTGAAGGGAAAGGGAGCAGAGCTCAGGGCCCAGTTTCCCATCTGGCTGACAGTAGTCTCTGGCCCCCGAGGCCATGAGAAGGGGTGCGGAACATCTAGATGTTGTTCCCCAGCCTCATAGAGGAGTGATAGCAAACCAGGTTCGGTACGTCCACATTATAGATAGGAAACAGGGCCTGAGAAGCAAATGAGATGGCAGACAGGGGAAGGGGTAGAGCCCAGGGCTGAGAAGGGGCTGAGGGCTTCCTTGTCCTTGGGTGGAGGTGGGGGTGTCTGTGGTGATGCTCACCTTCCTACACTACAGCAGGAAGCAGAGTCTGTGTTGGTGCCACAGGGTGACTGGGGAACTGGGGGCCAGGCCAGCCATGCTGGACAGGTGAGCCAGGTGAGCTAGGGTGTGGTCTGTATGGGGGTGCGGCTGGCCCCTCCCTCTCCCAGGCTGGCACTACCTCCCCCTCCCACTCTTCCACAGACCAACAACCCAGACCACAAATCCCTGGAGTCAGACTGGAGCAGCTGGGAAGCCGAGGGCTCCTGGGATCAGGGCTGGCAGGAGCCAAGCCCCCTGGAGCCACCCCCAGAGGACACACGGCTAGCCAGCGAATATAACTGGGGTGGCCTGGAGCCTAGTGACAAAGGCGACCCCTTTGCTGCCCTGTCAGCGCGTCGGGAGGCTGGTGCACAGGTACTTGGCACCCACCTGGCTGGAGGGTACAGACCTGGGGTGGAACTCATCCGGGAGTCCACCTCCACTCCAGCCACACTTCCCTTTTCAGCAGAGATCAGCCTCCTGGGGCGATGACAACTGGGAGGGCTTGGAGACCGAGAGCCGTAAGTGCTTACCCTGGGCGGGCTGACGGAATAGGGCCACGCACCCTGGGGCAGGTATGGGCTGGGAAGGTGAGACTGGGTTGGCTTGTCCTGAGGACCTCAGCTAACTTACGCTTCCCACTCCCAGGGCAAGCGAAGGCCGAGCTGGCCCGGAAGAAGCGTGAGGAGCGTAGGCGGGAGATGGAGGCCAAACGCGCTGAGAAGAAGGTGGCCAGGGGCCCCATGAAATTGGGAACCCGGAAGCTGGACTGAACTGCCAGTGTGGGTGCTTCCTGCCGGAGAGTGGGCCCCGCAGATGTATTTATTGTACAAATCATGAGAGCCGGCCGGGCGGCCTGGCACATCACACGTGTACATAATCAGAGCCACAATAAATTTTATTTCACACCGCCTGTGCTGGGCTCAGTGTAGCCCCTCCCAGGAGGCTGGGGTCTGGCGCTGCCCTGCGGAGTCCCCGCCCAACACAGACCCACCACAGATGTGAACATCAGTTTGCTTCAAAAGCCAAGAGTAATAAGGCACGATCTGATTTATCAGTTTCTAGGAGACGCCCTCTAGGAGGAAGGCCAGCAGCGCCCGGGGAGATCCAACTTCCGCCTGTGATCTGGGCGGAGCCGGCATGCGAGCCCTGGGGACACACGGTGCGGGAAGGGGTCTGTCTGTGAGCCCTGGAGGGTCCCTGTGTCCGAGCCCCGGATCGGGGCAGAAGCTAGAGGCCAAGTTCGCCCCAAGTGCAGGGCAGAATCCCCTCGGTGATCGCCGAGGGCAATGTCAGCGGCGGCGCTGGGGCACGCAGGCCCCGTGCGGGCGGATGCGCGCAAAACCGGCCTTGCAGACACAGCGGAAGGAACCGCTGGTGTTAACGCAGCGCTCGCTCTTGCACAGAAGCCCGCGCTGGTTCAACTCTCGGCACTCGTCGATGTCTGGAGGTGAGAGCAACAGGTGCGGACTTCGTCAAAGCCTAGCAGCCCCCGTAAGCTCTTAGTTACGCCCCGGTTCCGCTGGGCCCCGCCCCGCCCCTAGCTTTGGTCCCGCCCCCTGCCACGACTGCCCTGTCTATCCCGCACCCCGCGGCCTGCCTCACCGACGCAGCGCGCGCGAGAGGCGTCGAGCTGGAAGCCTCCAGGACACTCGCACACGGCGCCGCCGGGCCGCGGCACGCAGCGGCCGCTCACACAGCGGCATTCGTCCGAATCCTCCTCCGAACTGTCCTCTTCTGAGAAGGCCGGAATACAGACGTCAACACCTCCACCTGCAGATGGCCTCGCAACCCCGCCCCTGTCCCTCCCACTACTCACCTCGCGGGGGCTTCCCCAGTAGCAGGGGGCTCGCGTCCCAGAAGGAATTGCTCTCACTCTGTGATGTCGGGCACTGGGACCCTGGGAGGGGCGGTGAGCGTCAGCGATGTTGTTACACTCAGTTCCCATTTCTATACCCCCTCCTGGTAAATCCCAACCGGGCCAGCTCACCGGCGCCGCGCGGTGGGCACGGGCGGCACGGGGCTCCCCAACCGCGGCCCTGACGACAGCAGCAGTCGTCGAAGGTGAGAGCCGGGCCGGCAAGGGGGCCCGCGCACATGCCGTCCTCTCCACGCTGACCCCAGCACACGTCCCTCCGCTCCGGGGCACGCTCTGCGGAGGGACACCTGGCGTCAGGGAGGAGCCCGAAACAGGGACTACCCGTCCCCGCTTCAGGGGCCACGTCCCCGGGACTCCACGTAGCTGACTGGGCCGTGCAGTCAGGGCAGGACAGCCCTCGTCCTCACCGGCTGGGTTCTCGGGGAGCTGGCAGTCGCGGCCAGAGGGCCCAGGCAACCAGGGCTGGCGGCACTCGCAGCGGTACGAGCCCGGCAGGTTGACGCAGCGGCCAGGTCGGCAGGCTGCCGGGTCCTGACACTCGTCCACGTCTACGGGCAGCGGGGGGGTGGGTGTGGGTGGCGGTCACCACTTGGCTGGGCTCCCGCCCTCCTTGTTTCCCCAGCCGCAGGCCCGGGCCTCACCCATCTCCTCCGGGCTCAGACACTGGCGCTGCGCCGGGCTGTACTCGGCTGGGGGCGTGCAGGCGCAGCGGTAGCCGCCGCGCGTGTTCTCACACACCCCGTTCCGGCAATTGGATTCGTCTAAGCACTCGTCCACGTCTGCGGGACGGAAAAGCGCGAGTGGTAGGAACCGGCCCGGAGTCGGGTGGTTGGGCGTGTCTCCCGGCCGCTTTCCCACGCCACGGGCTGGCTACACTCACCCACGCACTCCAGCAGGTTCCCGTCGTAGTAGAAGCCTTGCTTGCAATAGCACTCGTAGCCAGGCTGTGTATTCACGCACTTGCCCTCCTTGCAGATCTCCGCCCCGAACAATATGCACTCGTCGATGTCTGCGGAGGGACAAGCCGTGGGTGCCCAGTGTCCTCCACCTGCGAAGCCACTCGGGCCCACAGCCTTGGGGGTGTGGGCGGGGCTTGCCGCCGGAGCGGAACCCACTGAGGCAGGCTTTTCCGGACGCCAGCTTTAGAGCGATAGGGGCGGGGCAGACAACGAGGGTGTGGGCGGGGCTTATCCCAGGGTCCGCCGCAGACTCGGCAAGCGCGGACGGGATCGGGGCGGCCCAAACTCGGTGGGCGGAGCCGTGTCGGGGCTTACCGCGGTGGGCTGGGATGCCGTAGTTGACAATGTTGTTGTCTTGGGTGTAGCCCTTCCCGTCCGGGCAGAGGCTGTGGAACTCAGCTGCGGAGAGAGAACGGCCGTAGGGAAGGAAAGAGGCAAGGTTGCGCGCTTACATGCTGGCCATCGCCTCAGGCCAGAGCTCTAGGCCTCATTTCCCACCTGCCCAGGGAGGCGCCATTTCACCCAGTCCCATTCCCAACGAAGAAGCAGGTTCTGGGAAGGCAAAGAACCTGCCTGGCTCCTGACCTGAGCTGTAGACTGGGCAAGGATAGATCTCGCAGTGGTCTCCCCAGCCAGCCCCTAGCGAGCAACAGCATTCCTGCTGGGTGACATTGGTGGCCAGTACACTGTCGCAGAACACCGTGTCATCGAAGTTAAGGTAGCATTCCTTCTTGTGGTGGGGCTGCTCCACCTCTGAGGACAGGGGAGGGCAGCTCAAGATCCTGCAGTCTGTCTTTGTCCACATTCCCCCACATTCCCTGGCTCCCCTCAGCCGCCCTGTGAGAGCCAACCTCTATCCTCAAAGTGACATTCAGGGCCTTTCTGTGAGGTCTGGCCGCACTGAACTCTCCCAGGAAACAGGGATTTCCTTCTGTTTCCCAAACTCCAGAGGGTGGGACCAGGGTACATCTCAGAACCTCGGCTGCAGCTCTAGGGAGTTGTCTAGACTGAGGGCGCAGGGAGGGCACTCACCCTCACAGCCATGCTTGTCCTGGGTGGGTGTGAAGCCCTCATCACAGACACAAATGTAGGAGCCCTGCAGGTTCTTGCAGGCCCCGTGGGGGAGGCACAGACCTGGGTCCTGGCTGCACTCATCTATGTCTGCAGGGAGTGAGGCGAAACAGGAAGAGTAGCTCAGAAGGAAGCCAGCCCTCTTTCCCTGGAGGTGCACCCAAAGGCCCTCACATAAGTCCAGAACCTGAATTTCCACTTTGATTTCAAAATACACACAATACAAAGTCCACTCATGTCTGTGCATGTGGACAGATATGTGCACATTCATTGCATTATTTTTCATAAAACCTTCAATGGTTCCCACTGATATCAGAATGAAGTCCTAATTCTCAGATGGGCATTGAAGACTTTCAGTGTGTAAGTCTCACCATTTTATATTCTAAACCACCAGCACCCTCAATTCTGTGTTTTGGGCACAAGTGTCTATTCTCCCCTGAAAACATAACTAGCTTCTTCCAGATCTTTGTGCTTTGCAAATGCCATTCTTTGGGCCTGGAATACCATAATTTTCTCTGCTTAGAGAACCTATTTATGCTTCAAGTTCCAATTCATCTGTCACCTCTCTGTTACAATTATTCACTAGTCCAGACCTCTTTTCACACTCAGCACCCTGAAACCTAAGAATCAATTCACATGTCAGCTTCACCTAGCCGGGAAACCTGGGTCATTGCTCCATACCTAGTACATAGGACAAAGCCTGGCAAATAGTAGGTACTCAGTAAACTCTTGTTGGATGAAATGCATGTTATGGGTGAGCTGGCGTGTAGTAAGCACTACGTGATTACTGCCACTATTACAGTTACTATTATTTTCGGTGAGAGTGGAAGGCTGAGTGGCTGGCTGGCTGGAAAGTCAGACAGATCAACAATGTGTCTAGGAGATTACCGCTCCTTGCCATTCCTCCTCAGAAGCTCCCAGCCAGTCCCCTCATACCTTGGCACTTCCTGCCGCCTACCAGCCGATGCCCCTGGGGACAGAGACATCGGTAAGAGCCATTGGTGTTGATGCAGTCACCCCCAATACAGGCTGCAGGGAAGTCACACTCATCAATGTCTGTAAGACATCAAAGAGGTGGAGAATCTCAGGGTCTGACCCCACGCACATAGCCTGAGGCTGCAGATTCCCCATTGAACCCTGTGACCAACCTACACCCCATGCCCCATCTGGGGTCTGGATGGGGGCTGTTCATAGGAGTGCCTGGCTTGTTTACAGGCAGCCTCTGGACCGGAGGCCTGGGCAGTGGAGGTCCTGGGGTCAAGGAATAGGTCATCCCCCCAGCTCTAGGCCTCCTCACCCTTGCAGTGGGTCCGGTCCCTTGACAGATGGTAACCAGAGAGGCACTGACACTGGAAGGAGCCTGGTGTGTTGGTGCAGATGCCATTGTCACACATGTCCCCGGCCTCACACTCATCCACATCTGCAGGGCACAGGGGGTGTCAGAGGGCCAGGGTGGGGTGGTCTCAGGCTTCTACCCTTCTCTCACGGCTGCCCATGGCCTGGAGCACTGGAGCTGAGGCCAGTGGAACTTGAGAGAATCATGGGAACCTCACCCTACTCCCACGTGCATACCACACATGGTAACCAGGCCACGTGCTGCCAGGTACCCTGGCCGTGTCTGATTCCAAACAGCTTGGGTCTCCTCATCCTTCATCCATCCTCCCCAGACAAAAGGTGCCCTCTGCCAGCCTCTCCTGCCCTGCCCTGGGCTTCCTTGCCCCAGCTGCTCCCACTTTGGTTCTCACCCTTTTCTCCTACATGGCTCCCTTCCTTCCCACATGAGCTCCCCCATAGTTTTGTCCTTCTCACAGAATAATTTCTTCTGTTTGTGCAGTAAAGGAACTTGGCTCTCCCCTGAGAGTCTGCTTCTCTGCAGTTCTTTCTGATGGAAGCTGATCATGGCCCACACCCCTGCCCCCTTCCAAACCCTGCTCTTCCTCTGAGGTGCACTTGGCCCCTACTCTTGCGTCTACCTTCTCTACTGCTGTCAGCACCCAGCTTCCTAGGCCCTCTCCTTCTGTCTTCCTGTTCTAGGAGTTTACAGCATCCATGTTGACAGCCAGGCCCAGCCTTTGACCTTACACCCTTGATCCTTCAGTTTCTGTGACCTTCACCTCAGTGCCAGCCATTCATTTTGGGGACAAGGGCTGGGATCTGCCCCACCTTGGGCATCTCCGATGCTGCTGCTTTCCCACTGCCTCTCTCCCAGCTCCCCCAGCTGCTCTTGCAAGGGCCCACAAATACTGCTCCTGGCTCTGCACTGGTCTGGCAGTCAGAGCCATGCCTGCCTCTTGGCTTCAGGATCCTGGGTGCTGGGTGGGCCTGCAGTATTCGCCAAGCTTAGCACACTGGGCCACAGCCACTTCCTCTGGCTTCTTGCCCAGCCGGATCCTCAGCGTGGCTAGATCTTAAACCCTGACTCCTGGGAAGTCCCTAGGCCGCTCCCATGCCCCTGAGCAATTCCAAACCTCCACTGTTCTCTTAAGTCCTCAACTCAACTCAGGCTGGTCAGTATTTACTTAGTGAATTAAGGGTAATCTCCTTTAACCTCCTGAAAACCACTCTCTATATCCATACCCCTCTTGCCTCCTGTGAGAGCAAGCGGTACCCCTTCTCCTGCCCATGGCCTCTCTCCCAGCTGTCCTTGTCATCCCCATGCCTACTCTCCTGGCATCTCCTCCTCTGCCCACAGCCCCAGACCCCAGACTTTGCTCCTCTTCAAGTGCTGCCTGCATCTCCTGGCTTCCCATCAGCCCACAGAAGCCACCCTGTCAAGGCCACTGGGGACATTCTTTCTCACCTCACCAGTTAGTTCTGATTTTATAAGAACCTCTCCATTGCATTGAGCTCCTTCTGCTCTTCCCCGGAAGCCTCCCCGCCCTGGCTTCTCAGGTGGTCCTCCCAGGCCCTCCCACCACCTCTCCTCCTATTCCCCTGCCTTCTGCCCTTTTGGCAGTGTCCACAAGGCTCTGCCGAGGCTCCCCTCACTGGACCTGCCCTCTTTGGCTGAGCAGGTGCACCCAAGGCTCCACAGTCCCCACAGTCCACAGTTCCAGGTGGAGTGTCTGGCCCAAGGCTTCCAGTCCCTGTGACACACTCTCTCCCGGCATCCCCAGCAGAGAGGCCCACAGGGACCACCCATTCAACCTGTCCAACATGAAATTCAGTGTCTTCATTCTCAAACACATCCCACCCCTGGGGATCGTATCCCAGTGAGTGGCTCCACCCACTGAGTCACCCAAACCTGAAACGGGTGTGTGTAGGGGGGCATTCATTCCCTCTCTCCCTCCCCTGGACAGTTAACAAGCCGAGGAATCTGCTCTAATATTTCTATCACATCATCTCATGATCATCCTAAGGTGACTACACTCATTATGTCCACCACTGTCTCTGTCCTGAGTCACTCCATCAGAACTCCAGCCACTCTCCACACTGGGCATCACAGGGAACTTTCCAAAGCAAATGGTGAATCTTGTCACTCTACCCTTTAAAATGCTTCAGGTGCCTCCTAACACCCTCAGAATAAGCCCTAGGCAGGGCTTCAGAGGCCCTCTGTGGAAGGGGAGCAGCTCTTCAGCAGCCTGCATATAAACAGGCCTATAAACAGGCCCCAGCTCCTGTTTATAACCTTACAGTGCCCTGCCCACTCCGTGCTCTTTTTCCTCGCTCAGTCTCTCAGGGCTGAGTCCTCTGCCTGGCATGCTGTTCCCTCTCACTTTTCTTTGCTTGGCTAATTCCTATTGATCCTTCAGGACAAATTAGGCCTCACCTCCTCCCAACTCTGATGGTATTTCCAGGAAGCACCCAAACTCCATCCAGGCCTACAGCCCTGCACCCTACAGTCTGTGCCCAATGTTCCCAGGTTTCTCCAAATCCCAGACCCTGATCCCATCTCTTGGTGCATTATAAACATTTGTGCAGGGGATTTACTAATGCTGTCCCCCTCCCCATTCTTTTATATCTTTTCTTGTTTCTTCAAATTTAAGTAATGTGCTTTGCAAACACAGCTTCAAACCTTGCCCCCTAAGACAATTCCTGCTTAGAAATTCTGGTGGCACCTTCCTTGGCCAGGTTTGCTAAGAAAATGAGTGAATGGATCAGTGAACTGGCGGGGTGAATTAGCTACTTCCTACCCAGCCGTCTGACAGATGGGGTGACCCAGTCCCCAGCTTTGGTGCGTGAGTAGGTGGCGGGTAGCATAGCAAGGGAGGGCTGGGGCTCACCCAGGCAACTGCGGCCGTCGGGCGCTGGCGCATAGCCCTGGGCGCACGTGCAGCGAAAGGAGCCTGGGAGGTTCTCGCACCAGCCAGGCGAGCAGGGGCTGCCCTCGGCGCACTCGTTCACGTCTGCGACGGAGAAGTTCGCCTCGGACTCCGTCCAACTGGACGGTGCACTGTGCCAGGGTGGGGGCCCCTCCTCCTCCGGGGACCCGGGTGAGGCCCTAGACCCCAGAGGCCCTGCCCTCAAAACGGCCCCAATCACCACGAGCCTCGCCCCACTCGGGTTTGCTTCGAAGCCCCGCCCTCTACCGTATCCGGAACCCAGGCCCCGCCCTCACCGCGGCAGGGTCCGCCCCCCTGACTGCGGTAGCCGGGCTGACAGGCAATGCACTTGAAGCTCCCGGGTTTGTTCTCGCATTTGCCGTCCGGGCAGGAGCTAGGGTCTCGGCACTCATCGATGTCTGCGCGGGAGGGAGAAGGAGGAGGATCCGTTTGGGGACAAGTGGCCGACCACGTGCTCAGGGTGCGTGTCAGGGCCTCCCTCCGTGACAGAACAAGAGGAACCGAGCCCTCTGGGCCCCAGGACCCCAAACTCTGAGAGGCCCAGAGCTGGGCAGACAGGAGTCCGACCCCCGCCCCCAGGTCGAAGGGCCGCTAAAGATCGCCCCCTGTCAGTCTGTCTCCCCACCTTCACACACGGGCGGTCGGGAGGCTTTGAGCCGGTAGCCCGGGTAGCAGTTGCACTTGTAGTGACCCGGAAAGTTGATGCAGAAGCCGCCGTCGCCGCACAGGTGGGGCTTGGCACACTCGTTCAGGTCTGAGCGGGAGGGATTGGGGCGCGAGGGAGAGCAAGGGGCGGCGGAGGGGATTACCCGGCGGCCCGGAGAAGATCCCCGCATGCTCCCGGCCCCAGCGCCGCCCGGCCCCGGCCGCGCTCACCCGCACACGAGCGCCCCCCGGCGCCCACGTGCAGGCGGTAGCCGCGGTTGCAGTGGCAGTTGTAGGAGCCGCCGGTGTTCATGCAGATGCCCCTCCCGGCGCCGCACGGCTCCGCCTCGCACTCGTTCACGTCTGAGAAGGACCCGCGGGCGAGGAGATGTCAAAGGGATGTCGGGAGCCACGGCCGCCCCCGGGCCGCCCTCCCGCCCGCGCTCACCCACGCAGTAGCGGTGCTGCGGGTGCGACCGGTAGCCCGGGTTGCAGTGGCAGGAGTAGTCCGAGGGGCCCGGAACGCACTCTCCGTGGCCACAGATGTTCTGGTTCAGTCGGCACTCGTCTGTCTCTGCGAGCAGCGGCCAGGTTGGGGGCCGAGCAGCGAGCACTCACGCTCTGCCACGTCCCCAGGGCAGACCTACATGCCCCCATTCCTAATGACCCGGCTACCTGAGCCTGGTCCCACAATGACCTCAGGTCCCTATACACCCAAATTCCAGCCTAGAATTTCCTACCCCTTCATTCCAGATAACCCCGAGGTCACAATGCAGATAGCCCCAGTGACCCCACCTCCCTGACATCCCTTCCTCAACTCCAGGACCCTTGATACTTCTATCCCATTCACCATACTCTGTCTCAGTCACCCCAGCCCCCACCACATCCCCTCATGCATCCCAATCCCAGGCATCCAACCCATGGGGCTCTGAGACCACCTTCTCAGCGGTCACACCATTATCCTCTAGCCCAGGGACGAGGGCCCCCCACTGCACAATGGCTGATTTCTTCTTCCTCCCAAGGCAGGCAGGAGCTGGTTTCCTGGGAATCTGGCTTGCCCCATACTTGTGCAGTGGTGGTCAGATCCAGGAATCACTCCCCACCCCTGTCTTTGTCACCAGTCATTCCAGGACTCCCTGCCTCCTACCTCTCCCTCCTTTTGGTCCCTCCTCTGTCCTCCACCCCATGCAGCACAGGCCTGATGCTGAACTCTGCCCCATCCCAAACACACCCGGCCAGTGGGCATGTGCAAGCTTTCTCTTTGCCTAGAGTGCCTGTCCATAGACATGTTTAAACACCCACTCCTCTGAGAAGCCTCCTCAGGTACCTCTTCCTCCACATTTCCACAGCCCTCAGGCTGTCAGTGAGTTTTCCTAGCCTATGCAAGCCTGCAGGGCAACTGCTTTCTCAGCCCGGAACTCATCTAGCCTCTGGGTTTTTATTAGGCCGGTGCTCCCTTGTGGCTTTGGAGTCCACACACACGTTGAGCTTGAATCTGGCTCAGCTGTGGGAGCTGGTGCAAATTACCTAACCTCTCTGAGCCTCGTTTTCTCATCTGGAAAATGAGGCTAACTGTGTGCCACTTCAAAGGGTATGAGAAGGTTTAACAGTGTTTAGTACATAAAACCTTTCAGGCAGTGCCTGGCACAAGGTGAGTGCTCAGGCACATCCAGCAGCTAGTATGATACCCTACACCCTGCAGACACTTCCCACAGCCTTTGGGATCAAAGCCAAGCCTCTTACGAAGGCTCCATGCATCTGCTTCCCTTGCTTCGGAAACACTGATCTGTTGTGTGGTTTTCCTCTCCTCCACCAGTGTTTCATCTTCTCATGTCTTTGCCCAAACTTAACCTGGAATGTCCGTTTCCGCAACCTGCACACCCATTCCCTCCCATTTCTCCACAATTTCTAACACTCTTTAAAGCCCTGCTCAGAAAACGCCCTCCTCTCATCACCACACTACATATTATCACAACCCCCAGACTTACTTCCTTCTTCTCTGATTTATTTTTTTAATGAAACATAGTAGATATTTACTCATTGGTCTGTTTGTTGTCTGTCTACTCTGCAAGGACAGGGAGTTTTTGTCTATTTTAAGTGCCAGCACTTAAAAAGTGCCTGGCACATAGTAGGTGCTCCATAAATATTTGTTGAGTGAATGAAAAAATGCCTTCAAACTGTGCTGACCACCATAATACCAGGATCATGTGAGGGGCAAGGGGCGTCTCTGCTGAGCACGAGGATTCCCCAGCGCCCAGGCCAACATGGCACACACGTAAGCCCTAGACAAGCGTTAGTTCTCCGGAATGATTAGAGGGGAGTAGGGGAGGAGTAGAACTAAACTAGGGCGTGGCCAAGAGGGTGGGTCTTACCTGTGACCTGAGTAGGGGCAATCTCCACCGCGCTGCGGGACGGAGGCAAATCTGGCAAGAACCAGCGCATGGTGGGCGGCGAGGGCCGGGAGATCAGCTCTGCAGGTAGCAGCTCACACCGGTCAGGGCGTGAGGAGGCTGGGAGAGCCACCCTTCTGGCGGACTTCACCTCCCCGCTACCTCCCCGCTTCGCCGCCCCCTGGTGCCAAGGCTGTCAACTCCCCCGGTCAGTGACAGCCCTTCAGGACTGGTCCCCGCAGCGTCCAGCTCACCAGGGTATGGTCGGGCAGGAGACGTGGTGGCAGTCGGGTGGCTCTGCTGTGCTGACTGCTCCTCTATCACTGACTGTGGGTGACAGTAACATGAACCCTCTGTGTCTCCTTCACCTCCCCACCCTTCCTGCCTGGGGCCTCATACTCACTGAGCCGGTGCTCACCCCTAAACGGAAAAAAGATGGAGCCATTAAGTGTTGGATGGGAGAAGGGAGTCAAGTCTGGACAGGTAGTTGGGTATTTCTGGTTAGTGTCTCTGAGAGTTCAACAATCATGTCTCTGGGTCAAGTGTCAAAGGTTAGATCCTGGGGAACAAGGAGTGTTTGCATCCTGGGTCAGGGGAACAGGTAGGGGGAGCAATGGTTGGTCAAGGTCCTTGGGTTAAAGAACAAAGCTTAGGAGGTTGAAGCTGGACCAGATCTCTGGGTGAGAGGATCTGATCTAGGGACAGAATTTGGGCTGGATCAGTGCACTGGTCTGGAAATCAAAGTGGTTCCAGGGTCAGTGTATGGTCAGATCCTGTCAAGCAGGGGTTAAATCCTGGGGTTACAACCTTTGTTAGGGACAGGAAGGTCAGTTCTGGGGGTCGGTGGATAGGTCAGCGATTAGGAGGTAGGCATTAGACTCTGAGGCCACATCTGCGCATCAGGGATGAAGGAGCCAGGTCTAGGGGTTTAGCATCTGTTAGGGAACAGAAGGGGTCAGGCCAGACCTCTCTCTTCCTCTGCGTCCTCAGGTGGTGGAGCCCGGCTGGGGCTCTCAGGTTGCTGCTGGGGCTTGGGTGGCCCATCAGGGTGCAGGAAAAGGGAAAAGTCACTTTCTCCCTGAATGGTGAGCGTCTGGTGGGACGTGAGGATGTGGTACCCCTTCCCAGCTGGACAGATCTCCTTGAAGGCAGCTGTGGCCAGAGTAAGAGGTAAGGAAGTGAATGCTTTCTGGACAGGCACATACACAGCCTTTAGCCCCACATGCCCCAGGCTCACCGGTGCCATCAGCCGGGCAGCGCTGGCACCTCGCACCCCAGGCCTTGCCGACACTGCAGCAACAGAGCTGACGGGTGAGGCGTGTGGTCAGTGGGTGCTGACACTGGTGCTCAGGACTCACCAGGCGGAAACACAGGCTCTTCTCCTCTGGCTTGTCTGCTGCAGGGGTCAGTGGCAGGCATGGGCATCTGGGCCTGAACACTGCCCATGTCCCTTTTTCCAGCAGCTCCAAACTTTGCTTTTCTTGCCCAGACAACCCTTGATCCTCATGTGGCCCCTGATCCCATATGACCCTGAATTCATGTGACCCCTGAATCTCTCTCTGGCCTCATGTGACCCCTGAAACCTCTGTGACCACTGACCCCATTGACCCCTGATTCTAGCTGCTCTAGACTTTATCCCTCCTTCCCATTATATAGCCCCTATATAGCTCTTGACCCCATCTGACCTGTTTCCCCAGGTCTCATGTCACTCCTGACCCCATTGGCCCCTGATCCTATGTGCTCTGGGCCTTGCTCCTCTTGCAGTCAACACTTGACCCCACTCTGACCTCTACGACCTCTGATTCTTGCTGCTTGGAGCCTTACCACTCCTTCCCATACCTTGTGACCTCCCAGGGCCCTGAACCCTGCAGGCTCACCAATGCATTGTGTGCGAGAAGGACCCAAGCTGTGGCCAGGTGGGCAGATGCAGCGATAGGAGCCAGGGTTGTTGAGGCAGTCACCATGGCGACACACGCCCGGCATCGCACACTCGTTGATATCTGTGGTAAGTGGGAGTTTGGTCCCTCTAGTCTGAGGCCATAGAGTGACAGCAAGTTTTTCCAAGAACCTCAGGGTCCAGCTTAAGCCCTGCCTCCTCCCTCACCCACCCTGGGACATTCCCATGACAACCGACCTGCCGCTCCAGCCCACAGAATCTCCTGAGTGGCCATACCCTGGCAATGGGTGCTGTTGAGTCTCTTGTAGCCCTGGGGGCAATCAGCGCCCACCTCCCCTCGCACAGGCCCTGGCTTCTGCACCCCTGTGTCTGCAGAAAGAGGGGAGTGTGGCAGGGGAGGAGACTGGGGGTCCTGCAGGGAGAGCACTGTGGAGGGGCAGAGTGGAATGCTAAGGGGAATCTGGTGGTCAGTGAGAGGCTCGGGCTGCACTGGCTGGGCACACCCACTGCTGGGGTCGGGGGTGGGGGGTCCACCCTGCAGCAGTTGGGTATCCCCCTAAGCCCAGGCACTCACACTGCAGCTGGGGGCACTTGTGGCACTTGCTTTGGCCCCAGGCGGTGCCGATGCTCCCACAGCAGTCTTCCTGCTTGGTGAGACCAGGGAGGGGATTGCTGCCACACTAGCGGGAGGAGCATGGACAGGGGTCACAGGGCGTCCAGTCCCCATCCTGCCTCCCTCCCTCCTGAGATCCTTTCCCCCTACCCTTGGCCTGCCAACCCATTTTGTGCAATCCTTGTAAACTGGGACAGGGCAGCCTTGAGACTGAAGGGCCAGTCCAGCCGGGACTGTGGAGTCACTCACAGGCTGCTTGGGCAGCGTGTCCTGGAAGCAGCGGCCCAGGGGCTTCTGAGTGGGTGGCCTGGGGTGCTGGGGCTTCGGGTGCGGCAGCAGGTGCTGGGAAGAGGCTGGGCCCTCGGCATTTGGACCCTCGATGCGGTGCACTTGGACCGAGGCCTCGGGTGGGTGGTGGACGCGCACGTTCACCACGGGGGGCGGGGCCTGGACTGGGGGGCGGGGGCACGGTGGCCTCAGGGCTGCCCTGAGCGGAGGGTTGTGGTGCAGAGCTCCTCCAGGGCTGGCCTCCGCGCGGGTCCCCCCACCCTAGTGACTGCCCACTTTGGTCTTCCCCGGTGCGCCCGTCCGTCACCCAGTACCTTCCGCTGAGATCTGTCCTGGCCCGAGGGGCACCAGGAAGGCTGCGTGCTGTGCAGGGGGCCCCTCCCCAGGCCCGGACGGATCGGCGATCACCTGGACCGCGTAGATGGCGTGCTTGCTGGCCACAGACTCGCTCTCCGGAGCCAGGGGCGGCAACGCGCCTGTGGACAGGGTTCCGGCCCGGCCCATCCCAGGGCCTGAGCCACCGGTGCCCCCGCCGCCTCCAACGGTGGGCACCTGGCAGAAGCGACCCGTGAAGTCCGGGGGACACAGGCACTGGTTTCGGGAGGAGCACTGGCCACCATTCATGCAGGGCAGAGGGCACACCACTGGGGAGGGGAGGCTGATCAGGGCCCGGGAGGACCCCCACTCCCAGCCTGCAGGCCCAGTCCCTCAACCACGTCCTGTCCTAACCTCCCTCCTCCCGCTTCCTTGCTGCCCGGTGGCTCTGCCCTCCTTGGGCAGCTGGGTTTGTGACACATCACACACACACACACACACACACACACACACACACACACACACACACACACACACACACACACACACACACACACACACTGCCCCTTAGGTCCCCCAAGATCTTTCTGTCCGTGTTGGCTTCTGGATTCTTAAGTCCTGGGCTTAAATCCCAGCTAGGAGGTTATGAGCTAGTTGTGTGGCTCTGAGCGACTTATTTTCCTTCCCTGAGCCTCAGTGTCCTCATGTGTAGGGATGTTGTGTCTATTAAATAAGAAAATGCCTGTACAAATGCTTGGCACAGTGCCTGGTACACAGAGGGTGTTTGATGATGATAACGACGATGGCCTTTTCCTCCTCTGGCCTCCCCTCTGCCTCCCCTGGGAATGTGATCTCGCTCTGGCCCTGCCTCCCCTTCTAATGCTCCCCCAGATGCAGGCCTCCGCCCTCTCTGGCTCTCTCTCTCCCTCTGCCCCGTCCCAGGGCCCTCACCTTACGACTGCCAATGAAGCCCATGCTTTAGCTGCACTTCTCAGGGACTCTC
Organism: Manis pentadactyla; assembly: GCF_030020395.1. Classification (NCBI taxonomy): domain Eukaryota; kingdom Metazoa; phylum Chordata; class Mammalia; order Pholidota; family Manidae; genus Manis; species Manis pentadactyla. The sequence continues at coordinate 12,908,689 of NC_080027.1, read as the reverse complement.
TTGCACACCTCCTCCCAGGGGACACTGTCAGAGGTCAGCATCCTGACCCCCAACCTCCTGTGACCGTGGAGCATAGTGGGGAACTCCTGCCTGCCCCAGTCACTCATAACTGAGCCCCAAGGCTCCATCTCTCCTCCTCCCACCCCACCCAGTTCTGGCCTCTGTACTGTCTCAGGAATCCTTCTCCCCTCTTCCCCAGGCTCTTTGCCCTTCTCTTGCCCCAGGCCTTGCCCCCTGGCTTCCTCCCTCTCTCCTGCCTGTCCACACCCCAGCACCCCCAGAGAAACTGGCCTCAGGCAAAGCCCTGGCATAGTCACACCACTGGTCACTATTTGCATCCTTGCCTAGACATTTAAGGCTGTCCATAGCCCAGAATGAACCTTCTTTCGGCCCATCCCCCCTTTCCTTGTGCACCCCACGTCCCAGGACTCATCCCCCTGCTCCTACCAACATGCCATGTCTTAGGCCTCTATGGCTTTATTCATGCCATTCCCTCCACTTCAGAGTCCTGTCCCCCATCTACATATTTAAACTTTATCCTTCCAGCCGTCTTTCCCCCCACAAAGGGGGCCTTTCCTCTTATCCCACCTGTCTCATTTCCTCTCCTGAGTTATCACTCTGCCCCAGCTCTGCCTGGCACTTGCTTTGGTTACTTTCATGTCTGTCTTCCGCACATAAAGGGTGCTTTGGAGGGCAGGTCTGGGTCTGCTTCAGCTCTGGGTCCCAGGTTCAGGGGGAATGAATGGAGCAACTGGGTGGGAGGATGGGACTTTGGTCTGTCACACACACATTTGACATCCAGGCTTGGGACCCTGAGCTTATGCCCGGTCCCAGTTCCTCTCCTGCCTGCCCCAGGGCTGCCCTCACTCCCCCGGACACCTGCAGGGCCTCAGAGGGACAGCCCACACCCATGGCCATCAGGGCTCTGCTAAGGGCAGGCCAGCCCAGCACATCCTGCCCAGCCTCTTGGGGCCAGGACTCTCAGGGCAGAAGGGGTGTGTCCTGGGCTGGGGGAGGCAGGATCCTCTCTTTCCTGCCTCCAGTGAGTCACCCATAGTGGTGAGGGTGACCTCCCAGTGACACCCGCCCACTGTGGCCTGGGCGCCAAGCCTGGGGGTTGTGGGCAGCACGGATGGAGACAGCAGCCTGGGCAGGATGGCCAGGGGCCTGGGAGGCAGGGTCCACATACACTCACACACAGTCATCTCATCATGCACAAACACACACAGACTCATTCTGACACCATCACAGGTTCACGTAAACATTCCCAGAGTGCCTGGAGACACACACCCAACACAACAACACAAAGAAATTCAACTAATCAAAGTGTGCCATTCCAGAGCTCATGCACACGCCCGTGTGCCATCGTACACACACCCCGTGAGCATGGTGAACTGCATTGCTGGGGTTCCTTGGCTGAGTGGGCATGCGCGTGGACGAATGTGTACGAGGGGCTGTTTGGCTGGTGCCTTCCTGACCCCGGCCTAATTACCCTGTCCGGGAGGGTAATTACTGCTGGGACACCTCCCAAGCCTGGTCCACAGGGCCCTGGGGAAGGAAAGCTAAGCCCTGGCCTGGCCCTTTGACAAGCTGCTGAAGAAGGGGTGGGCTCCAGGAAGAACTGGGGCGCCATAAGGGCTTGCTGGTGGGAGACTCTGAGGGTCTCTGAGGCAGAGCTCTTGAGAGCTTATGGGGGAGGCACAGATGGGGTATCAGGAAAAGAAGGGACTGGCGACCCAAACCAGCCCCTACCCCTAGGCCTGCACCCCACTTGTCAGGCCTCAGCCCTCCTCCCTCCCAAGACCTTGCCAGTGACTAACCCCCTAAGCCCCAGCCCTTAGCTCCACCTCCCAGAGAAGGCAGGTGTCTACCTCAGCAGGCCCTAATTTAGACAGTTTTTAAAGACTTTTCCTATTTATTCCAGCAAGTCTGTTTTTTTGGTAAACATTTACCCCTTCTCTGAGACCTCCTGCCCCCAGGCCATATCCCTCAAAAGCCCTGTGTGTTCACCCTGCCTCCCTTTCAGGACCCAGCACCTTCCTAGAGACCCGTGTCATCCGGGACCCCAGCATTACACCAGGCCTTAGGCCTCAGCCCCGACCCGAAGCTGTGCAGTCCAGGGTCCCTGCAGCCCTTTGGCTTCGGGCCCCAGGACTCCAGCCTCCCAAGCCCCCTGAAGGCCCCGAGGCCCCAAGGCCTCCAGAGCTCCGCTCTCCGTACCCCTGGCCCCAGTGTCATATGCCCCACTCTGCCATGTATCCCGCACTCGCCCAGGTACCTCCGTCCCCACGCCCCCCACCCGTGCCCCCGGCCCTCACCCACGCGGAAGCCGGAGCCCGTGAGCGTGTCGGTGCTGTGGCCGTTCTCTCCGATGAGCGTCATGTTGGAGCCCTGCTGACAGCTGTCCCGGCACTGGCCCTTGAGGCAGGTCCGCTTGCAGATCACTGGCGCAAAGACCACCTTGAAGCGCTCGCGGGCCAGCGCCCCGCCCCCGCCGGCGCCCCGCTCGCCCGCAGGCCCCCCCTCGGCCCGGCCGCCCGGGCCCAGCAGCACAAGCAGCGCCAGCAGCCCCGCCGCCCCCGCCCCCGCCCCGCGCATCTCAGGGCCCCGGCCGCCTGCAGCCCCACGGGGCCCGGGCATCCGCGGCCGCAGGACCCGGGAGCGAGGCCGGGCGGGGGCTACGGTCCCGGCGCCCGCGGCGGGTAGCAAGCCGCGGGCCCGGGAGAGGCGTGGGGAGGGCGGCGAGGGACAGGAACGGAGGAAGCGCGCTGGGAGGGACAGCAGGCGCGGTTGGGGGCCCAGCGCGAGGCAGAGATGGAGGCTGGACTGCGGGGAGCCCAGAAACTGCCCCAGTCCCGGGCGGGAGCCCAGCCACGAGCCGGGCCGGGGGCCTGCGAGAGCCCCAGACTGCGGCCGGCGCGGGGCGGCCGGAGCGAGCTGAGGCGGAGAGGAGGAGCGAGGGCAGAGGGAGGCCGGGCGGCCGGCCCGCTCCGCGCCTCCCCCGGCCGGGCTGGGCTCCCGCGGGCGCCGGGAAGCAGGGAGCGCGCGGGGCGGACGCAGGGAGAAGTGAGCAGTTGTTTTCCCTGGCTGGAGCGCGGCGCGGCGGCGGCGAGGGGGCTGGGACGCTGGCCCCGGGCCAGGGGGACGTTTTTTTTTCTGCTTAAAGCGTCGCCGCGGCCGCCCGGAGGCGCGAGGGTGTGCGGGCAGGCGGAGGCCGGGGGGAGGTCCCCGCCCCAGATGCCCGCCCCCGCCGGAACCCGCCGCCGCCGCGCTGGGTCCCTTCCAGCGGGCCCTCACCTGGGACCGCCGGCCCAGATTCCTCCGGGCGGGGTGGCGGGCCTGCCCAGCCCAACTCCCGGTGCATCAAAGCGGGAAACCGAGGCTGGGGGAGGGAGGCCGGCCTTGCCCGGGTCACGCGGTCGGGGAGGCCAGGTGGTCCTGGAGGCCAGGTCTCTGGGCTCTTTCCCAGCCTTCCGTGCGCATGTGGGGGTCTCACCACCCAAAGTCACTTCTCATTAGTACTGGTCCACTCCTCTCTGGGGAGAGACCTCAAGGAGGGGGTGCCCTTTGGCCAAGGTCTCAGTGAGGGGTCCAGAAGAGGAGCAGAAAGAACAAAGCTGGGAATCCAGTTTCCCTGCCAATCCCCTCTAAATGCCTTCCTGGTGCCCACCCTGCCCCCCCACCCCCCTTCGCCTTGTCTGGCCGGGCTGCCGGGGCTGGCTCTGGGCCTCAGACACTCTGGAATCGCCAAGGTCTGAGCTCAGAACCTGGCCCCCTTCCCAGGCTAACAGCCGGGAGGAAGGGGGTGCTGCTTGAGGGCTCAGGGGGCTGGGGGGAGGCACAGTAGGGCCCCAGGGCAGGGGTTGGCAGGGGCTGGGGAGGGGCCTTGAGTTTGGTCAAGGCTAGAGAGGAATCAGGCGTGTCCACTGGTCAGGAAGGGAGGCTCTGGAGGGCGCAGTGTCCTGGGGCCCAGGCCATAGTGGGGGGCGGGGGGACTGGCCAGAGACCCCAAGATTCCATCTGTGACGCACACAACTCAGCAGGGGGTGGGTGTGAGCAGGGTACATCCAGAGCAGGACACTGCCAAATTAGAGATGGGCACCAGAGTGGCAGGGAGCGTCAGGCACTTGCCTTCTGGCACACCTGTCCAAGGAGCCAGGAGTTTTACTTTGGTGGTGGATTTATTTGGGTAGCTCTGAGGGAATGAGGGAGGCCCTTAAGGGAGACTGAATTGCTCAGTGGGCTCAGGACCTGTTCATACAGACGGGAATTGCAGAAGTGGGATGGGAACCATCTCTTGTCCCCAGGGGATACCTGCCGCTGGAATCCAGGAGCGGGTGTGAGAGGCAGCCCCACCCAGCCCCACCCTCCCTCAGGGCTCAGGTCACACGCTGAGGCAGGGAATAATAGTGAGGGTTTACCCCCTGCCAGGTGCAGAACTAAGAATTTTATGGTCATTTTTTCCTCTCACTCACATGAACCTGACCCAGGTGGTGGCTCACCTTGGAACATAGCACAAACAGACTAGGGCTGGTGCTTTAATCTCTCTGAGCCTCAGTTTTCTCACCTCTGAAATGGGGATCTATTCATTCAGCAAACTGAGAACCTACTACATGCCAAGCTCTTGGTAAGAAGTAGAGCCAATCTCTGCCCTCCTGGAGCTTCTGTCCTCTAGGAGAGGGACGTGCAGACATGTGACAGATCAGCTCACACATGATAGTGGCTACAACAAAGGTTGGCACTGTGACAGAGAGCAAGGAGCTGGGAGCAAGGGTGGGGGGCCTGGAAGTCCAGGAAGCCCCTCTGATAAGACTTCTAAGCCAGAAACTGGAGGAGCCGAAGTTCACAGGTGCAGAGCCAGCCACGCGGGAGGGCAGCGTGCACAAGGCCTGAAGGGTTGAGGGCACTGTGAGGAGACACTTTGCGAAGGAGCACGCAGAGTTGAGGGTTGGGAACTGAGAGAAGGCCAGTGGAGCAACAGGGTGGGAAGGGGGAGAAAGCGCTCTGGATATAGGAGGCCATGGTGAGGAATCTGGGGTTTATTTTCATGGTGGTGGATCAATGGCAGTGCTGTCACTGTCAGCCCAGGAAAGATTATATAGCTTGGACACAGTGGAAATATGTCTGGGAGGTAGAATCTAGAGACTGGGTGAAGTGGAGGGTATTGGAGCAGCGGGTGTCATGAATGACTCCCAGGTTTCTGGCCTGAGCCCCTGAGGTGGGTGAGGAAGGTGGCAGAGAACGTGACACAAGGAGGAGTCTGGAGCTCTCTGGGATCTGCTGAGTCTGAGGTGTTTGTGTCATCCAGGTGGAGACGTCTCAGTCCAGGGCTCTGACCTAGAGACAGACCCAGGATCCTCAGCATCACGGGTCTTCCCAGCCGTGGGAAGGATGGGTTCAGCTCGGGAGAGGAGAGACTCGGGGAGAACAAGGGAGATCACTACCCCCAGGTCAGGGAGAGGAGGGAGAGTCAGAAGTGGCTCAAGCAGCAGCTGGAGAGAGCAGAGCGAGGAAACCAGAAGAGGGAGGCAGGCCAAGAGGAGGGAGTGTTTTGGGAGGAGTGTGACAACAGCATCCAAGCTGCGGAGAGTAGGAAGGGGCTCATGACAGCCCTGCCCCAGGGGCTGCTGGGGGGCCCAGAGACTCAGAGCAGCGAGAGCAAACTCCCAGTCCCATGTGTGGCATATAATGAGTGCTCAACAAATGTCACCTGTTGGCATTGCCAAACTCCTTAAACTCACTTGGGACACAGCAGGATATAGGGGGCACCCTCGTGTGGGTGATAGGGAGCTAAGAGGGGGACACTGTTTACAAAGGGCTACTGAGGGGAGCCCTTGCTGCTGAAAGGACTAGAGAGGGAGCCATTGGCCTGCCACCAGACCTCCCCAAGCGGCAGGAGCCGGAGGGGAGGACAGCCCCAAGGGAGCACGGCCTTTGCAGAGACCTGCAGCGTCTGTCTGAACGCAGGCTGCAGGGAGGGAGCCAGGGAAAGAAATAGCACCCTAGTCTCCTCCTGCCCAGGTGGGCCTCCCAGGGCCTGAGGAGCCTCGTGGTGCGGAGCAGGGACAAGGATGCTAAGCGGACCAGCAGTGTGGACTGCAGCAGTGCAGCACATGTGATCCTTGGCCTGTCCACCTTTACCTGTCACCCAGCCACCCCATCTTCCTAGAACCTCCTGGTCTGCTTTCCTGCTTCATAGCTGTAAGTTCTGCAAGTTCAGGGAGACCCTGACCTTTGCCATCATCCCAGAGCATTTCTCCGCCTTACAGGTCCCCCCCGGCACTGTCTCTGCCACCTTACGGGCCCCCCTGGCACCATCTCTGCCGCCTTATGGGCCCCCCAGCACCATTTCTGCCTGCTCTACTCCCTCCTCCAATAGGGGCCAGGTCACCGTTTAAATCTGAATTCCAATCATGCTGCTCCTCTGCTTAAAAATCCTCAAGTTGGGGGGAGTCTAGTAAACATAATGTTCCTCATGTAATTGTAGATTAATGATACAAAAAAAAAACACAAACAAGCTGACAAAAATAGCACACACACACACAAATCCTCAAGTGACTTTCCTTTCCTAGCCTAGCCCTGCCAAGTCCTCTGTGCCTCAGAGGAGCTGAGCTCGGGCCTCTGCCAGGAGGTGACCCTTTCTGTCTATGGTTCTTACCTCTGGGTGGTATTTCTTACATCTTCTCTAAAGCAGCTACCCTGGCCCTCTGGGTCACCTCACCCACAAGTGTCCTGATGGTACTTGTCACAGCCTGAAACATTCTTCTTTATGGTGTTTACTCACTTATTGTCCATCTCACTGCCCTCCCAGGAAGGCCCCACCATGTCTCCAGATCCTAGCACAGGGCCTGGCCCACAGAGGGTGCTAAAGTTTGTCAATTGAATGGCGCAAGACCACAAAAGTGCCACCATTTACTGTACACTTTACACTGTCATGTTATTTCATCCTCCCAATGACCCTGCAGAGGGGAAACCAAGGCTCCGAAGAAGCAATTAGACTCAGGTCATCTGGCGAGTCCAGTGTGGGAACTGAACTCAAGCCTGCCTGATCCAAAACCTAACCAGCGCTCCTGGGAGGGAGGAATGGGAGGTATACCACAAATGTGCCCGACAGGTGGGTGGGCCCCAAGGGCAATGAGGGGTTTTGCTTCAATGGAACAATGAGGAGCCACAAGATCCAAGCCCAGGGAATGTTCCGACTTCTTAAATGTTAGGGAAGGGTCCTTTGTGCAGAGCGGCTCTTGAGAGGCCCAGAGAAGGCAGAGTACTTGGCCGAGGTTACACAGCTGGTCAGTGGCAGAGCCAGGACTCAAACCCAGGGCTCCAAAGACCTTGTTGGGGGAATTGGCTGGATGGGGCAGCAGCCTACATAATGAATTTATATTTCATGGGGTAGCATAGCATGGCAGTTGTTTTCTGGCATTAGATTTTCCTGGCTGCATCCTGTACCAGCCATGGGAATTGGGAAAATTCTTTGACTTTTCTATGTCTTGGTTTCCTCCTTTGTTAATAGGAAATCAAATAAGCTAATATTTAAGAAGTACTTAGCAGATGCTGGCCACATAGCAAGTGCTCATGAAAGAGGGCTAATTGCACACTGGGCGCTGGGCTGCCTCTCTGAGCTCTGAACGTCTTGGGGAAGCAGTGAGGCTCTGAAGAAAGAAATGACTCCAGAGGGTGGCAGGGGGGCTGCTCATCAGTTCTAAAGATGAGGGTTTGAAGCTTTGGAGGCCTGCAGTGGACAATTCTGCCCTGAAGCATCTCTCTCCAAAGACCATGACTGAAAGCAGCCATCACTGGGTCCCTCTGGGATACCACATACTGGGATGAACGGCAGAGCGAAGGGACTGGAAAATGAAATGAGCCGATCTTCACACTTGGTAAATCAGAGGATCTGACATAATTCCTCTGCTCTTCGCCACCCTTCCAACACAGGAGAAGGCCACTGGTGGGACTCACTGTAGAGGTGTGCTGCCACACCCCAGCAGGGAGATGTGGGTAAGTCTCTTCACCTACCCAAGCCTCAGCTTTTTCATCTCCAAACTGGGGATGATGATAAGACCTAACTGACAGCATTGTCCTGAGGATTAAATGAGATAATTAATGAAAAGCTCTTAGCACAGTGCCCGGCCCAAAGAAAACACTGAAAGTTGAGTATTATTATTTTTACTATTGTATCATCTAGCTCTTTCCTGTTTCATAGAAATGTCTGGTTAATTAATACTGCAATGAAAAACAAGACAGCTAACCCCTTTTGGGTGCCTGTTAGTGTGAAAATATAATAACGTAAGTTATGTTTTTCAGAGCTGCAGGTATGTGCACGGACTACTCATTACCATGTGGATATGACCCCCGTGAGGTGCAGGTAGGCCTGTAATTGAGCCACGTGAGTATATATCCCACCATGGTGTGTGCTGTTACTCAGGAATGAGCCTAACTACTGCCCTGTCAATAGTGCCACAGAAAGGACAGATGATGGGCTGGCTTGCATGAGAGTGTGATAAATTCTCTGGTGAGGGAAGGATCGGAAAGAATCCAAGCCTACTGCTTTAAAGACAACTGGTCTACCCTTCACGACTGCTGTGAGTAGGCTCAACCCCAAGCACTTCTGGGACCTTCTATGTACACCAGTTAAGGACAAGTTAATGTGTGACTTCCCTGCAAGCTGCACAGTCTCAAGGGTACATGTGGTGCTTCTAGGAAGAAACCTGGCACCCCACAAATGGGACCCACATCCGCTGGGAGGCACAGGTTGATGGTGCCTCCAGTGTGGCCTCTCCACAGGCTAGCAGGCCTTAGGGTTCCCCGTCCAGTTCAAGTAATTGAGTCTAGTCCTTGTTTTTGGAGGGGCTGACTGAGGGGAGTTGGTCCAGCCTGTCCTGTTCATCCATACCACCAGCCAGATGGCATTCATCCATTTCATGGATGGCTGCAGGATTGGGAATGAGAAAGACACCTGGTGGTGTTGTTTGACAGGTGTTTTATGTGGGAGGTATAGGAGCTGAGGCTACCCCCTGTTGCTTCCAATCTCTCAATAAGGTCAAGCAGAATGGCAATCAAATAAAGGTCAGAACTGTCTGGTGGAGGATGGCAGGCCCAGCAGTCAGTGAAATTTAAGGCACATGCAACAGCCTGGGTGAGCTGGACCAGGGTGTTTTCCTCAGTAAGCGAGGCTCTGGGTGGCTTGGAAATACAAAGGTCATTAATGTATCTTTGTCCCCCAAGTGTCCTGTGTCTGAGGTGTTCCCTCCCCAGGTGCCAAGGCTGCTGTTCTCCTTTCACCCTCAAACCGATGTGTTCTATTCCAGTAGCTAGAATGTCACCCTTTTCCCAGTCACTCCCTATGCGCCCCTTTCACCTGGAAGAGGCAGGAGCAAGAATGACAAGGACATTTTTTCTAACAACCACCTTGAGTCATTATATCCCACCGTCTACATGTTGGGGACTCAGAGAAAGTACACATCAAGCACTCCAGTTATTCTCATGATCCAGGACCATGTCAGTCCAGCAGGAGAATTCAGATGGTTGAACCACAATTCATTTTAAATCTCCTAAGCTCCTTTTTGGTTTGTGCTGCCACCCAGGAGATACACCAACCAGGCTGGCCTTGCGTTCATGTTGAGGAAAGAAAGAAGCATTGCATCCAGGAGTGGAGAATGTGGATCCCTGAATTTTCAAAAACATCTCTCTCATCCTGATCATTATGAAGGTCATGGCCAAGAGGAGATGGTCCCATCCTGGGGACAGCTGCACCCAGTGAGTGAACTGGTGTTCTGAACTGTGTGGACCAGGAGGGAGAGCCAGAAGTTCATCAGTGCAGGCTCAATTAGTAGCTTTTGAATTAATTTTTGAGGAGGTTATTTCAGCACTCAGCAGTACCACATGGTTGTGGATCATAGGGAGCATGGAAGGGCCATCAAATACTTAGACCATCTGCCCACTGTTGAGTGGCTTTTGCGATAAGAGGTGCAATGTTGTAAGACTTCAAATAGTCCAAAAAGCCCAAAACACAGATTAGTCTCTAGAAACACAATGGTGTGGCCAAAGTTGGCCCACTGGACCAGAACAGCAGCTCTGTAGCCTGAGAAAGTGCAAAGCACCACAGATAGCCCCAAGTAAAAGGTACTATGTATTTCAGTCTCTCAGGAGTGAGCCAGGACAATGCTACATACACTGTGGCCTCCCTCATCACAGGACAAACAGATGAACTTTGGGCAGGAATCACAAATCTGGCATGGAAGGGTGGCCTCTGCATCAGAAGCATCAGAATCCTTTTCTTTGTGCCCACTCTATGATGTTGGACATGTGCCATGTCTGGTAAGATAATGGATCCAGGAAGAAATGGAGACAATCTGGGCAGTGCAGGCTCAACCAATAGCTTGATTCATGTCAGCCTCATCAGAGAATGGGCCCTTAGCATGGGCATCTACATAAGTGATCTAGATTGATCAGCCGCAATTTGTTTCCAGAGTTAGCTGAAAACATTGCTATCCAAAGCCTCCTATTGGGTGGCAGAATTACTATCATTTATCTCACCTTCGGGGATTTCTTGAATCAGCAACCACAGCCACATTGCTTTTTAGCCAGAGTTTCAAGGTGCACACCCTTTGGGCTTGAGTTGGTCTGTCTAGCTAAAAGTTTGTCAATCTTTTCAAAGAACTAACTTGTGGGTCAGTTTGTTTTCTCTAACCTTTATTATAGCCTTCTATGCTTGCTTTGGCTTTAGCTTGCTTTTCTTTTTCCAGTTTCTTAAGGTGGAAATTTAGGTTACTGATTTTAGACCCTTTTTTTTAGTGAAGTAAATTACTTCAACTGACATAGCCAGTGAGCAAATCCAGTACCAAACCCAGGCCTTCCTGATTCTAGGTCTGAGCCTGTCTGCCCTCCTGTGGAACTTGATGCAGGGAAGGCCCCTGAATGGAGAAAGGTGATGGGAATTCCCTGTAGTGGGAAAGGAGGAATGTAGGGACGGCAGGAGGAGATGAGTGGGCCAGGGGCCAGATACATAGGGCTTTGGAGACAAAAGTAAGGGTTTTGGATTTTTGTCCAAGTGTGATGGGGAGATACCAGAGGGTTTTTGAGGAGTGACATGATCTGATTTGTTTTAAAAGAATTACTATTTCCTGCTCTGTAAAATGGGGATAACAGTAGTCCCTACCCATAAGATTGTCATGAGTGTGTGAAAGGGATTAAGCAGGAGAATGAGTGTAAGGGCCTTGGTGTAAGGCAGAATAAACTATTGAGTGGACATTGGGCATGATGATGACACAGAAAGGTGCACTGAGGAATTCAGGATGGGGCTGGGAGCTGAATACAGTAAGGACCTGGAGCATCTTTGCATACAGGTTAGAGTTTGAGTCCCTCTAGTCAACTTGGCAGAACTGACCTAGAGTCAGGTCCTGAGCCAGGTACACTGCTGCCTAAGAGCTTGCTGGTAGATGGAGAGAATGAAGAGGGGCACAGGGCTCTGCAAGTAAGCAGGAGGCAGCAAGGGTCAGGAAATGGCAGTCCTCGGCAATCTATGTAGGAGGAACATGGAGAAGGGCATTAGATCTTCAGTTAGTTTCAGAGGCATATGCTGTCTAATCAAAGTAGGAGCTTATTGTTGATGAGATTATGGGGGCCTAAGGCCTAGCTCCTCCACTGCCTCGGTGTACAGCCTTGAAGCACTGCAGGCTGTACATCTGGGAACCACTGCCGGCCCCACCTGGAGTCTCCAAACCTAGTGAGGGAGAGGAGGTGTAAGGAAAAAGAACACAGAAGAAAAAAAAAAATCAGCAGCCCATGTTCAGGGGACTAGTAGTTTTAACAGTTACCCACCCAAGAAAAGCATAACCGTCACAGGTATAAGTAATAAGCCCCTCATCAGCGCGCTCAAGCATGCTTTGCTTCGCTGTGGCTGCGCCCGGACTCGCGTGTGCCCAGTACAGTGCTTTTCAGTCAGCCGGCTTGAGGACTTAAACTTCAAAAAGAGTTAGTGGCTGACTTTGCCTCAGTCCCTGGCCATGGGGGTAGGGGTTCACCAGACTGGGACACAGAACAGGCGGTGGGAGTTGGGTGGGCGGTGTCTTGAAATAGGTTGACAGGTACAGAAAGCGAGAGCGACCCTGCCTGGCCTGACTTGCCACTTGAAGTGAGAAGCACTGAGAACAGAGGAAGCTACAAACGCAGGCAAGGGGCCTTTTGCTTTTATCAGGGGCGATGTTGTGATGACGCCATTGCCCCGCCTGTCCCGCCTGTGAGGAAAGGGAAACCCCAGGGAAGGCGGAGGCCAGCAGGGATTCCTCAAGCCAAGTGGTCCCGTCCGTCCGCGGCGGGCAGAAAGGGCCACCCAGTGCAGCCTCTTCCGGGTCCTGCGACCTGATGGCGTTACCAGGGAGACGCCTCTCCGGAGGCCTAGCCAGTTGAAAGTTTTGGTCTACGGTTTCCTGCGGAGGGGCGCGCCAACAGGGCAGGATCAAGACTGCAACAGAAACGCCCCACTATGGGCATCGCCCCACTGAGGGGCAAAGGGAGCACCACATTCGTCCTCATCGGAAGGCGCTCTGCTTGTGCGTCACTTCCGGTGAGCTCCGCGGCGACAACGGCAACATGGCCCTGAACGGCGCTGGTGAGGATTTGGAATGCGGGGAGCCTGTGGCTGCGAGGTACAGGGGGCAGTCCACTCGGGCAAGACCCCCTCGGTCTCTTGTGCGTCTCTTCCCTCAGAAGTCGACGATTTCTCCTGGGAGCCTCCTACCGAAGCGGAGACGAAGGTGCTGCAAGCACGACGGGAGCGGCAGGATCGCATCTCCCGGCTCATGGGCGACTACCTGCTGCGTGGTTACCGCATGCTAGGCGAGACGTGTGCGGACTGCGGGGTGAGGAGATATTTGGGACGTGGGATCGGGGATGGAGCTGCGGACCAGGCTGTACAGCCATTCCCCAGTTCTCCCCCTCTGGACCCCATCGTCTGGCGTCTCACCCCTGCTCCGGTCTTTCTGGCCCCTAGACGATCCTCCTCCAAGACAAACAGCGGAAAATCTATTGTGTGGCTTGTCAGGAGCTCGACTCAGACGTGGATAAAGATAATCCGGGTAAAAGACCGAGTGTGCTTGGTAGAGAAGCAGTGTGATGATAGAGGCCTGGGAATGGTAGGAGTGGGAGGTGACTGTGGAGTCTGGCTGGGGCCGAGGTAAGGTGCCTGCTCCTTTCAGCTCTAGAGAGGACCATTAATTCAGTAAGAGCATTAGCAGCACCTTCTGTATGCAGACACTATAGAGAGTCTGAGCTTGATCAGGTATAATCCTGGTGGGAGAAATGAAGCAAGGACATAAATAAATAACTGTTACAAAGAAGACAGTGGATGAGTTGCCTTATAGAGAGGCAGGGTAAACACCTCAAACACAGAAATAGAGCAGTAAAGAGTGCAGAGGTGGCCCAGGGCTGAAGTGAACTAAACATCCTGACCATTCCACCCATTTTCTCTTCTTTTAGCTCTGAATGCCCAGGCTGCCCTCTCCCAAGCCCGGGAACACCAGCTTGCCTCTGCCTCGGAGCTCCCCGTGGGCTCCCGGCCTGCTGCTCAGCCCCCAGTACCCCGTCCAGAGCACTGTGAGGGAGCTGCTGCAGGGCTCAAGGCAGCCCAGGGGCCGCCCCCTCCTGCTGTGCCTCCAAATGCAGATGTCCTGGCCTGCACACAGGAGGCCCTCCTGCAGAAGCTGACCTGGGCCTCAGCTGAGCTAGGCTCCAGCAACTCCCTGGAGACTAGCATACAGCTGTGCAGTCTTATCCGGGCTTGTGCTGAGGCATTGTGCAGCGTGCGGCAGCTGCAGCACTAAGAGATCCCTCCTGAGAAAAACCCTCTAGAAAAACAACTGTTCTTCTTGTGTGATTTGTTCTTTTTTTGGTTCTGAGTGTGCATGCCAGCCCCAGCTCCACTTGCCTTTTTCTTTTTGTCCTCACCCTAGAACTAGCTACTCATCTTTATGTCCTGAGATTAATAGGGCTTGTTGCTGCTCAGTTTCTCGACTCAAGAGGGTGAGGAGGAGGGAGAGGACTACTGATACTTTTTTTCTGAGGAAGAGGCTACAGTCTTCTGAAAAGCAGAAACAAGAGGGACAGACCTCTGCAGCACCCCTGCAGCCTCCTCAGCCATCCCCTTGGTGAGATCTTGGGTTCCAATCCCCTTGGTATCTTCTCCTCCTGAGCATCCTGTTACCATCATCCTCTCTCACCTCATGCGCAGCCAGGCACTCAGACACTGACAGATCCTTGGTTAGGGACCAAGTAAAACAACCCAGTCTCCTGACAACTCTTCCCCCCTCCTTTTAGACGCTTTTCCTTGAGAGTTAACAATTGAGCCGAGTGGTTGAACACACTGTTGGGGGTGCGGGAACAAAAAGAACCGTGAAGGAACGGTGCCCGCAGCTGTTGGCCTCTTCCCTCTTGGTTTTCCCGCTGCCCTGCTGTCGGTGCCCTATTCCCTTTCCTCAGCGTCGTGACTGGGGTCCCGCAACCGTTGCCCTTTTAAGAGAGGCCCCGCCCACGCGGAGGGGGTGGGGCACGGGCGGAGTCGGAGGAGTCGGGGAAGGAACAAAGCGCGGCCTGCGGGCGGCGGCTGGGCTCGGCCGGCGGGGCCGGGGGTGCTGGGCCTGAGCCGGGGGCCCGAGCTGAGCCTTGGAGGGAAGGAGTTAGCATCGCCGTCCGCGCCGGGCCGGCCATGAATGGGCTGCCCTCGGCCGACGTGGCGGGTGGCGCGGGCTGCGCCCTGGCCGGGCTCCCTCCGCTGCCGCGCGGCCTCAGCGGTCTCCTCAACGCTAGCGGGGGCTCGTGGCGGGAGCTGGAGCGTGTCTACAGCCAGCGCAGCCGCATCCACGATGAGCTGAGCCGCGCCGCCCGCGTCCCGGACGGGCCCCGCTGCGCCTCCGGCGCCGCCAACGCGGGACCCACCGGCGGTACCCCCGGCGCGCGTCGCCCTGTCAACCTCGACTCGGCACTAGCAGCGCTGCGCAAGGAGATGGTGAGAAGCTGGGTCCCGGGCCAGCTGGGGTGGGCGGGGTGGAGCCGGGGTGGGGGCTGCCTCAGAACACGAGAGGCCCCGGACGGAGCGCGAAGGTACGGGACCAGGAACTGGGGGCCTGGTTCTCAGAGAACTTGAAGCCCGTTGTGTAGAGGGGATATGGGAACAATAATTATAGTTACTGTTCATGGCAATAGTTCCTGCTACATGAAAGTTATCCCTATTTTATAGATGAGGGTCAGTGATTTGCCTAAAGGTTCAAGGGTGGAGTCTGGTACCTCCAAATACTTGTGTTTAGAAGGTGCCGGGAGGTTGGCTAGGGCTGAGGGCAGCCGGGACCCCAACCCCAGCCCACCCTCAGTCCTTTGCAGGTGGGCTTGCGACAGCTGGATATGTCCCTGCTCTGCCAGCTGTGGGGCCTGTATGAGTCTATCCAGGACTACAAGCACCTGTGCCAAGACTTGAGCCTGTGCCAGGACCTGTCATCCTCCCTGCACTCAGACAGCTCCTACCCACCTGATGCTGGCTTATCTGATGACGAAGAGCCTCCTGATGCCAGCCTGCCCCCGGACCCACAGCCTCTCACTGTGCCCCAGACGCACAATGCCCGTGACCAGTGGCTGCAGGATGCCTTCCACATCAGCCTCTGAAGAGCTGGCAGGAGGCAAGGGGCATGCACCCATGCAAAACACTTAGAAAACTCACCCCTCAGCAAATACTCAGACTACAGTGCCTGCTTTTCCCCCTACCACCTCACCTCACAGGAGGGCAAAGCTTGGGCCCCTCAGAGGCAAAACTGCCAGTCTCCCTCCTCTCTGGGGTTAGCTGGCACTGGGGTGGGTTACCTGGGCTATAGCCTCTGCCCATGGAACTGGACCTCCACTTCTCCCACATGTGTGCACCCCTGCTTTAGTGCCAGACCGAAGGCTGGCAGTGGGACCCAAAGCATCTTGCAGTCCTTTTGGCATCTCTGGGATTGGGACGAGTATCTGGCTCCCACCTCTTTTCAACCTTTTGCTGCTGTTGGCAGCTGCTCAGGAGCATCCCATCTCTGATCCCTGGGTTCTACTGCCCTAGACGAGGACCCCAGGTGCCATTTCTGCACCCACCCGTGGCCAGGAGGGCCAAGGCTCTTTGCTGGGTATTTAAGTTTAGGGGCCAGCCCTCTGGGCACTTAGGTAAATAAATTCTTTCTCAGCGTTCTTGTGCTCAGACTACCTGGCTCCGGCGCGGGGAGGCCGTTCCGGGAGGTGAGGCCCCGCACTCCGCCGGCAGGCGGCGCCCGAACCCTCGTGAAGGAGGCTTGGCGGTGGTTGCGTTGCGGAGCCTTCCAGGCTGGCCGGTCCAGGTCCGGCGGTTGTATGACTGCGGGCGAGTCACTTCCCCTCTCTGGCTGGAGGCCTGGAAACCCAGCCCTCCTCCCCACTCGCTTTGGGCTTTCCTGGCCGGCCGGGAAGGAAGGAGAAGGAGCCGCCCATCTTGAAGAGAGAAACTTTCCACCCGGAGTGGAGGCGGAGTTGGGGCACAGGAAATGGGTGGGCCCGAGACGGCGGGCCTGAGGGGGCCCCTTTGCGGAAGGGGGAAGGCGCCTCTAAAAGGGCTGGCGAGCGAATGTGTGCCCTAGGGGTGGGAAGAAACAGCTGCAGAGGCCGAGGGGGTGAAGTGGCGGTGCCCTGCCCTCAGACGCCACACAAGCCCTGGAGGGAGGATGGGGCAAGGCCCGGGGCTTCGGGCTTGGGACTGGATCTGCGGTGAGGGTGATCGGGGCCCAGACACCCGCATTCCGCACTTAGTCTCATTCCGACGGCCTGGCTACTTTAGGGTTGTATGTGAAAGGCTTTCTCTTACAGAAAAAACTGAGGACCACACCGCTGGGACTGGGGGCCAAACCCGGGTGTCAGGTCCACCGGAAGAAGCCTGCACATTTGGGGATGGTGGGTGCTCAGACCTCCACGTACACAGAGCACCCCCACTTCTTGGGACGAGGAGAGGAGAGGACCTCGAAGCCGCACACCTAGGTTTAGTCACACTCACCCCACGCCCTGCTGCCCTGTCGCCTGCCTCCCGGAGACACTCAGGTGGCTCTCCTGGCAGATGGGCCGTCCTGTTCAAACCGAGTATTTATCCGGCACCAGGCCGCAGTCCATTCACCAACCTTGCAGAGCGCTGACAGGGAGGGAACAGGCCGATGTGCTGCCCAGGACAGTTCTCCAAGTCTGGGCCTAACACCTGCAGCGGCTCATTACCATGCAGGGCGGGCTGGCGGTCAGCGATAAGGGCTCTAATCTGGGTGTGAACTCTAATCTAGGTGTGAACCGAGCAGTTAACGCCCCAAGGCAGGCTTCCCTGGGGAAGGACAGTGAACAGACACACACGCTTTCCTTTCCATGATAACGGATTCCATTTAATGAGACCTGGCAAAATCAGCCAAGCTCCGTACTGAACACTTCCCAAGGTATCCTCCTCTGGCTGACTCTGTAAAAGGCGGAACTGTAATTAGCCCTATTTAACAGAGGTAGAAACTGAGGCTGAGGGTATTAGTGCTTTGCCCAGGGTTACACACTCCGAAGTCAGCTACTTGTGGGATGTTGGGGCAGTCCTCCCATTTGACATCCGAGGTATCAGGTTCTGAGACTGACGAATGCGTGCTGCCCACGGGCAGGGTCACCAGGTTGGTCCCTGACTCTGCTCTCCCTGCTCTGGTTAAGACAGGAGTCGGCTGGGGTGTTGAGGGGAGTTGGCTCTAGCCCAGAGTTCAGGGGTGGCCCTGAGCAAGTCTCTTCCCCCTTCTGCGTCTCTTTCCCCAGCCTGTGAAATGGGGCCACCAGCACGTACCTCCAGGGCTGCCGGCAGGAACGGACGCTGCCCCATATTACTGCTTAGCCTTGCCCCCGGCCTGTGCACCGCCCACGCGGCCGCGTGGCCACACCACCCCGGCGCGCACGGAGCGGACGCTGAGGTCCCCTTCGCACCCCGCCTGCCACCGCCACCCCACCCCCACCCCCACTACGGTCGCCGCGCGGCTCTAGGCCCCGGAAGCCGGGCCGCCCCGCCCCCGCCCCGCGCCGGAGCGCCGCCCGCCTTCCGACGGGGGTGCGGCTCCAGGAAACCGCGCGCTAGCCGCTCAGAGCTGCAGCAACCCGTCGCTCCCCAGACGACCCCGCCGGCCCAGCCGGACGACGCAGCAGGCCCCAGCGGAGGAAGAGCGGCCCCGGGTCCGAACCTGGGACCCTCCACGCGGACGGGGCGGACAGGGCGGACGGTGTGGATAGGAGCCCGGGAAGCCATGGGGACCCGGGCCGGGCCAGCGGTGGCGGGCCAGCGGGAGCCCCGGGTTTGAGGAGCGGGCTTTGGGGGCCATGACCTCGGTGTGGAAGCGCCTGCAGCGTGTGGGCAAGCGGGCAGCCAAGTTCCAGTTTGTGGCCTGTTACCATGAGCTGGTGGTGGAGTGTACCAAGAAATGGTGAGTGGGAGACACACCCGAGGGACTCCCCAGACTGCTGGGGCGACATCTCGCCTTTAAAGCGTGAGAGAACCCTGCCCCCATTCCAGTGGCTCCCAGGGCCCCTGCCCCAGATTGGGCTGGGTGTCCCAGCACAGACTCAAAAGTGTCCTGGAGTTGGGGAGTAGAGGCAGCTTTTGGGGAGCGGAGGTCAGGACTTCCAGGCCTGAGAGTCTGTGCCCACGCTTATCCCAGCTGCATTCTGGGCTGGGGGAGGTCAGGCCTCATGTTTTGGGCTAGAGGGATGGTTCAGGGTGGCATTGGAAAGGGGAGCACATTTTGAGGTCTCCAGGTGCTGGGCCTGGGGCAGAAACCTCCATGGACTTAGTCCAGTTCAGAAAAAAGATGTTTCCCCTTCCTCCCATGCACACTTATTGAGCCAGAGGAACTGCCCCCCAACTTCAGCCAGAGTGGGTGCTGGGAGGCTGGATATGGCTCTACAATGCCCTTAAAAGGGGAAACTGAGCACTGGGAGGGATGAGCAGGGAGGCGGGCAGTGGCTTAAAGGAGCCTGAGGGCCTTAGTCAAAGAGGAGAGGGCCTGGGGAGAGCGATGTGGCAGGTCATGGGGAGATATGTGAGGGGGAGCAGGACCTGTCCAATGCTGCTGAAGGGCCCAGGGGCATCTTGTGCACATGCCCCCCCCCCCCCCGCAGCTGCCCAGGCTCCTGCGTCACACCCTAAATATACGTGCTCGCTGGTGTCAGCTTCCCTTGGCTGGATTAGGGCACAGCTGTGGGGGCCTCCCCTCTGTCAGGCGGGACTAAATTTAGGTTCCGGAGAGGAAGGGCTCTTGGGGCAGGAAGGGACCTTGGGGTCCAAGGGGAGAGGAGTGAGCAGGAGACTGGGGTCCTCTGGGCAGCTGCCGTATCCCTGGGCTTGACTGGACCAGCCAGAGGGCTGTTCACTCCACTTGGTGTGGCCCAGAGAGGACAGGGGCTGGCCAGGGTAACACAGCACAGGGCTGGGATTTGCACTCTGACCTCTGACTTCTGCCTTCTGCCCCAGCATCCTGGGTGAGGCCAGAGGGACACTGGGCCTAGTTCCAGAGAGCAGGCCGAGAGTGCGGGCAGTGTCAACACATCTGAGTCACAGGAGGTGGGCAGGGCCTCCTTGTCTTCTTAGCTGGGAGCCCAGGCTAGGCAGCTGTCCCTGTCCAGGTCGCAGCTCCCCAGGAGGGTGCGCCCAACCTGAGTCAGGCTGCCTAGCCAGGCCCCACCCTCCCAGGCACCCCTTGTCCTCTTCCCCTTTCTGGGAAGGTCCCATGGCTGCCCTTGTTCAGCCGTTGCCTGCAGTTTGGGCTCGAGGAGAAGAGCTTGGCTCCAGGTGGGAGGGCTCTCGGCTCAACGGTGTGACTTTGCCTGGTTGCCACCCTCCCTGGGCCTCAGCATCCTCGCAGGTCACCAGAGTGGCAGTAAGCTGGGAGGACCCCGAGCGTCCTGGCATGGAGCTGGGTGCAAACAAAGAGGGCCCTTGTGCTGCCTTTGGCCCAGTCCCCTCGACCACCCTTACCCTCTTGGGCAGCATTTGGACTCTCTAACCCGAAGGGGCCCTCCCCCTCCCAGACCCAGGCACGGGTCAGCTCTGGGTCTGCGTCTGGGCCTGTGCAGGGGACTCTTCCAGCCTTGTCTGTCTCCTCACGTGTCTTGGGGTCTCCTCTGAGTCTGCCCTGGCATATGCTGTGCAGCTTAGATGTCACCTGGAAGCCTTCCTTGATGCCCCTGCTGGGAGTCAGGGGACCTGCAAAGCTTAGGGTCCAAGGTTCTGGGTTTCAGAGGTGGGGAGCATGGCTGACTCTTGGGGCCCTTGGGCCCAGCAAACAGCTGGGCACAGAAGGCCTTGGGAGGGTGACGAGCTGCCCCTCTGCCCCTCAGACCACCCCCCATCCTCTGTCCTTCATGCCAACCCTGTGCCTTCCCCAACCTCAGACCCTTGCACCTGCCATTCCCTCTACCTGGAGCTCCTCCCTCTCCAGACACAGTCCATCCCTTCCCGGGTCTTGCCGCTGCTCAGACACCCAACATCAAGGAGATCCCAGTGGCTCTCTCCCCTCCCTGAAACCAGCTTAATTTATTTTCCTCCTCGATTGGCACTCTTCCCCCACCTCGTTGTCTCCAGCTCCTGAAGGGTCTTGCTTCTTTGCTCTGCTCTGCCTCTAAAGCAGGCTGGGTTTAGCATGTGCACCCCACAGGTATTTGTGAGTAAATGGAGTCTGTGTTTTACTCTAAGTCTGCTCTCCCTGTGGTTCCGAGTCTGCAGCGCCTCGCTGTGTTTCTGTGTCTGTGTGTACTTCCCTGTCTGTGTGTCTGTTTCTTGCTGTCTTTCTTCATAGTCCCTGCCAACCCACATTGGGCCTTTGCCCTTGTGCCCCGGGCCCCACCCTGCCTCAGCAGCCCCACCCAGCTCCCTGGGGCTCCAGATAAGGGGCTGTCCAGGCCCTCTCCTGGGGGAGGCAGATGTGTGCAGAAGGAAGACCCTAGAGGAGATAGAGAGGCTGGGCAGTGGGCCTGACTGAATAGCCCCCTTTCCCCACCCCCAGGCAACCAGATAAGTTGGTGGTGGTGTGGACCCGGCGCAACCGACGCATCTGCTCCAAGGTGGGGAAGATGTCAACTGGGGGTCCAGGTTGGGGGTGGGGCCAGTGGTGGGGGGAAGCAGGCCAGGGCTGATCGGGGCATGGAATCAGGTTCGCATTCAGATTAGAATCTGTAGAAGGGAGAGAAAGATGGGGTCAAGCTTGGAGATAAGGGCAAGGGGTGTTAGGGAGAGTTAAGTTAGGGGAAGGACTCAGACTGCTCATCCTAGGCCCACAGCTGGCAGCCAGGCATCCAGAACCCGTACCGAGGCACTGTGGTGTGGATGGTGCCTGAGAATGTAGACATCTCCGTGACCCTATACAGGGTAAGTCTCTAACCCTCCCACATAGATGGGAATGAGAGGGCGATTACAACCCCAGGCATTCACAGGGGTCCCCTGGTGGGTTATCCATCCAAATAGGAAAGAACAGAAGGGTGAGAGCAAGAATCATGCAAGGGGCCTACTCAGCATGAGTGGCCCAGGAGGTCTCCTTGGAGGAGGTAGCCTTTCTCCATCACATGGAGTATGAGAGATAGCTGGGGTCTGGGGAAGCTGGGGAGCATCCCAGACAGGAGAGCCCAGCATTTGTGAAGGCCCCCTCCAAACACCTCCCAGCACGGGCTCCTCTCCCTGCCCTGCCCCCTCCCAGCAGCCCCTATACTCTCAAGTGCCCCCTTTTCCCAGGACCCCCACGTGGACCAGTATGAGGCCAAAGAGTGGACATTTATCATTGAGAATGTGAGTGGCTGGGGCGGGCTGGGACCTGGGGACCTGGGGACTGTGGAGCAGCACTGATGCCCTGTCCCCGGCCCAAAGGAGTCCAAGGGGCAGCGGAAGGTGCTGGCCTCAGGCGAGGTGGACCTGGCCCGCCATGCGGGGCCCTTGCCTGCCCAAGTTCCACTGCGGCTGAAGCTGAAGCCCAAGTCAGTGAAGGTGGTACATGCTGAGCTGAGCCTCACTCTCTCGGGGGTGCTACTGCGGGAGGGCCGTGCCACGTGAGTGCCCAGCCACCCTCCTTGGCCCTAGTCTGCAGCCTCTGACCCCAGCATTCACCCCTGACCTCTGACCCCCAGGGACGATGACATGCAGAGTCTTGCAAGCCTCATGAGCGTGAAGCCCAGTGACGTGGGCAACCTGGATGACTTTGCTGAAAGCGATGAGGAGGAGGCCAATGGTCCAGGGGCCCCTGAGGCCCGGGCTCACATCCCCCAGCCAGGTGGGCTCACAGCCTGCTGTGGATTGAGTTCACCAAGGTCTAGGGAGGGTGGGGATGACCCAGGCCACAAGCCACTGGCTGTGCTGGGGAAGGGCCAGCTGGTGCATGCCCTGTGGCGTGTGCTCACTGTGGCCCAGGCGGTCTCAACCTACCCAGCGGCCCTGATTGTCCAAATCCAGTCCTTAGCCGAGTCCTACAGGGTGGGTTCCCAGTGCCTCCCTGTGTCCCGGTCCTTTCCACCCCTGAATGGGTGCCTGCCCAGGTCTGTACTGCCCTCGGGCAGCTGGGCCAGAAACGCAGAGGGGGGCTACAGCCCATTCTCGCCACCTCCTGCTCTGTCACCAGTGTCCTCACCCCCTCTTTTGCTTGTTAAGGCTGTTTCTGTCCGTCCTTGTGGGTCTCTCTCTGTGCATCGTGGGCCTGTCTATTCTCGCGGGATGGGGCAGTGCCCTGAGGCTGGGGTGCTTCCCGGGCAAGCCCAGCACTCTAGCTTGAGGGAGGGGGTCTGACCAGCAGGGCCCTGCCCCGGGCTGACCTTGTCCCCGACCCCCACAGATCCCTCTCGGGAGCTGAAGACACTTTGTGAGGAGGAGGAGGAGGGCCGAGTCCCGTCTCGGGAGGCAGGTGAGGCCCAGGCTGGGGCTGGGGAACTGGACCTCTAGTCACAGGGCCCCGGCCTCAGTGCTTCTCACCTCCTTCCTCCCCAGCTGCCAGCCCTTCTAGTCCTGAGGATACCAGTCCGACCCCTGTGAGTGCCCCTGTGCCCCCAGCCAGGGCCTCCCGGGGCCAGGGGTCAGAACAAGCTGCTGTAGCAGGGGGCCAGGTGGGGCCCAAGGTCCCCAGGCCCCCGGGAAGCCCACCGGAGATGAGGTGAGCTTCAGAAGCAGCCCCGCCTCCACCCGCTGCCCACTGTTAGGAAGCTGCGCGCCCCTCCCAAGCTGCCTTCCCAGGGCCCTCGCAATCCGAAGGGGGTGGTGCTGGGAGTGGAGGGCTAAACGAACCACCCGACACCCCCTCCTGCTCTCTCCTCAGGTCTTCAGGACAGTCAGGCCAGGATGTGGCCCCCACCTCAGCCCCTTGGCTCCAGAAAGGCTCTGAAGCCCTCTGGCCCCCAGTCTCCCAAAGGGGGGACGAGGCCTCCAAAGCCCCAGGGGCTCCTCCAGCAGGAATGGGCTCTGCTGGGGAGACTCAGACCTGGACAAGCCTGCAGGAAGGGACAGAGGCTCAGGGAGCTGGGCTGGACCCAGGCATTGAGGACGGAGGCTCCAAAGACTCTTTGGGAGGGCAGAAACCCAAGGTTGAGGAGGTGGACACTGGGGACAGGCCAGAGGCTAGCAGGGTGGGCAGTGAGCATGGGTCAGGAGTTACAGAGGTGAACACTAAGAGCTTGGAGGTCAGAACTGGGGAGGCTGAAGAGAGTTCTGAAGTTAGTCAAGTGGATGCTGAGCAGAGGTCAAAGGTGAGACACGTGGACACTGAGGGACCAGAGGCTATAGGGGTGATGTCTGAAGCAAGATTCAAGAGCACTCTTGAGGCTCCTCCAAGGTGCTCCCAGGGGAGGACAGGGCTGGGGAGCAGGGACGAGGCTCCCACAATCCAGAGCCCACCCCCAGCAGAGCCTACAGGGCACTCCAGGCATCTCAGTGACCTCAAGAGGGCCAGGGCTCCTGCAGGCCAGGAGAAAGAGCGTGCAATGGTGAGGGGTGGAGTCCCTGGTGTTGGGAGGACACACCCGGAGCAGGGTCCCTCTGTTGGAGCAGCAGCTGCAGGGCCCCAGATGAGCAAGTGCCAGGAGGCCCCACCAGCAGCTGACCAGGTGGTGATGTCTAGGGATCTGGGGGTCTGGGAGGCAGAAGCTGGGGATTTGAGGGTCCTGGGAACAGAGACTTGGGTGGTAGAATCAGAGGTATCGGGGACCCAGGAGACAGAAGTGGGGGGATCAGGGTTCTTGGAGAGAGAGACTGGGACAGCAGAAACAGAGATATTGAGAGCCCAGGAGACAGAGGCTGCTGGGATGGCAGAGTCTGAAGAACTGGGGACCCAGAAAACAGAGATGAGGGCTTCAGGGGCCCCACAGACAGAGAGTGGAATGGCAGAGTGTGAGGTACTAGGAACCCAGGAAACAGGGCCTGGGGGTTCAGGAGTTCTGGGGACAACGACTAGGGTGGCAGAGACTGAGATATTGGGGACCCAGGAGATATCTGGGAGTTCAGGGATACTGAGGATAGAAGCTGGAATAGCAGAATCTGAAATATTAGGGGCCCAGGAGACAGAGGTGGGAGGTTCCAGAGTGCCAGAGATAGAAGCTGGGAAGGCAAAGGCTGAGATATTAGGGACTCAGGAGATAGAGGGAAAAGTTTTAGGGGTCCCAGGGATAGTAGCTGAGACAGCAGAAGCTGAAATATTGGGGACCCAGGAGATAGCAGCTGGAGATTCAGGGGTCTCAGGACCAGAGGTTGGAATGGCAGAGGCTGAGGAAATGGGGACTCCACAGATGGAGACTATAGTTTTAGAGGCTGAGAAGGCAAAGGCTGAGACTTCAGAGATCCAGGAGGCAGAGGCTAGGCTCTGGGGAGCCCTCAAATATGAGACTTCAAGGGCTCCAGTCACTGAGCAGGTAGTGTTAGGGTCCCAGGGGGCAGAGGCAGACACCACAGTTTTGCAGGTCCAAGAGGTGGAGGCTAGGGTTTTGGGAGTGTCAGAGGCCAGGTCTGAGATTTGGGGGGCTCAGGAAGCAAATATGGAGGTTTTAGGGCCTCCAGAGAACCAATCTGGTGTCTTTGAGGCCCAGGAAGCAGAGGCTGGGGTCTCAGGAACCGAGAAGGGAAAAGAAGCCGAGGGAAACCTCCCAGAGGCCAGCCTGGCTGAGGCTCAGGTGGCCAGTGGGGCAGAGGCTGGGGTGCTCAGGCCCTCCGGGGCCTCATCCCCAGAGGAGCCTGAAGAGGACGGGAGGCTGCTAGGCAGCCAGGTAGGGATGGGGGCCGCCGAGGGCCCAGTCTGATGCTTCCCACTAACCTGGGGCTGAGCTAACGGCGGCTCTGCATGGACCCACCTGGTTGACTGGGGTTGGGTGGGATGGGCTCAGCATCAAGGAGCCCCCTCACCCCCTCCTCTCTCAGGGTGCTCTGTCGCCAACCCTGTCGTCTCTGGGCTGCATGGAGCGGGACACCCCAAGCTAATTTTCTGGGCTGACCTTGAGGTGTGGCTGCTTGTGACCTCTGATCTTGCCTGGGGTCCACTGATCTTCTAGGTGACCTCGGTAGATAACCCTGAACTGGAAACCCTTTGCCTGGCCCTGAGGCTCTGGCCAGTGGTCTCTAGTGGGGCTAGAGCTGTGGCTGTTTTGTGTCCAAGAGGCAGAGGGTACAGGTCCCATGTTCACATTCCTTAAGCCCATCCCTGTGTCCCCAGGCACCACCTGCCCTGGTCAGCTCCAGCCAGTCCCTGCTGGAGTGGTGCCAGGAAGTCACTGCTGGCTACCGTGGTGTCCGTGTCACCAATTTCACTACATCCTGGCGCAACGGCTTGGCCTTCTGTGCCATCCTGCACAGATTCTACCCAGACAAGATGTGAGCTGGCAGAGGGGGTGGGAATGAATGGGGGAGACTGCTGGGAGGGCAGTGGGAATCCAGCCTCTGACCAGCCAAGCGCTCTCTCCGCAGCGACTACGGGTCCCTCAACCCACTCAACATCAAACAGAACAACAAGCAGGTGAGATGGGGAGGGAGCAATGTCCTGAGGGAAAGAGCGGGGTTGGTCTGTCCTGGGGGAGGAATCTATGAGTTGCAGGGCCCCAGCTGTGGCTTTTGGAAGTTCTGCCGCTTTTTACCTTTTTGGTCCATAGTTTAGCTTTGTTTTTCTTAAGCATATTTCCAGTAGTTTTTCCAAAACCACCCTTTGGTGTGCAGTTGCTGGGTAACACGAGGGCGGATTCTGTTGCTAGGTTTCTCCCAATAGGAGTGTGAAGGCATTGGTGGGCAAACGCTGGTGTGCCAGCCCCGGGACCCTTGAGCGGTCCGGGGTGGGCTGCGGCGTCGCTGGGTAACGCCTGCGCCGCTGACCCCCAGTGCACCCATTTCTAGGCCTTTGATGGCTTCGCGGCCCTGGGCGTGTCGCGGCTGCTGGAGCCGGCTGACATGGTGCTACTGTCGGTGCCCGACAAGCTCATCGTCATGACGTACCTGTGCCAGATCCGCGCCTTCTGCACCGGGCAGGAGTTGCAGCTGGTGCAGCTGGAGGGCGGCGGTGGCGCCGGAACGTACCGCGTGGCCAACGCCCAGCCGAGCCCAGCCGAGGACCTAGACGCCGGAGGCTTGGCGCAGCGGCTTCGTGAGCACCGGGCCGAGGCTCCCGAGGAGCCCAAGGAGGCCGAGAACAGCCCGGACAGGGCGGCCCCCGAGGCGACCTCCAAGGACCGCGCGGCCGAGGCTGCCCAGGAGGCGCGCCCCTCTGAGGTCCCCGCCGAAGGTCCCGGAGCCCGGGCGTACGTGCCCCCGGCGGAGGGGCTAGCGAACGGGGCCGGGGCGCTGGGCGTCGGGGGCGGCGTGAGGCTGCGGCGGCCGTCAGTCAACGGGGAGGCCGGGCCGGTGCCCCCGCCCCGCGCGCACGGCTCCTTCTCCCACGTGCGCGATGCCGACCTGCTGAAGAAGAGGCGCTCACGGCTGCGAAACAGCAACTCCTTCTCGGTGGATGACCCGGACTCAGGAGCCCCGGGAGCTGTGGCCACGGTGAGTGTCCCCCCCGCGGCATGGGATGCGGGTCCCCAGGGACCCCAGGGGCACAGCTGGCGCAGGGGTGGTGGCCTCAGGCAGCAGGACTCAGCTGGATGTGGGAGGCGCTTTCTGACGGGAGGGGCTGTGGTGCCTCCGAAGAGTCCCCCGTGGAGGTAGTGAGCCCCTGGTCAGGGCACACATGTCAGCAGAGGCTGCCAGGCTCAGGGCGGCTACCGGAGCAGGGTCTTGATCTTTGGTGTCACCCTTGGGATATACCTAGTGGTTTTTAACCCAGTTAATGAATCATGGCCTGTAGTAGGAGGTTTCCAGAAGGCTTCATGAGTGCAGTGCCCTTTCTGGACTGTAAAGTGGGTCTGTAGGGGTATTTCTTTCCTGGCAAGTGGCCGGGAGTCACTAGTAGACACCGTTGCTCTGTAAGACAGGGTGAGGTGAACCAGGGCCAGGATTCTGTGGCTTGGATCTTTAACTCCAGGTGCTGGAGACCAGTTTCCTCTCTTCTCTGAAAATGGGAGATTGGAGATGGGATGCTTGCTGGGTGCCCATGGCCTCCCATCCCCTGCAGATTTCGGGTCAGAGTCTCCCAGGATGTCACAGGATCATTGCACTGAAGGGGAAGTGATCCCAAAGCGGTCAGGGACTTACTCAAGGACTCAGAGCCACTAAAGAGGTTCCCAGCCGGGGGCCATGGGCTTTCCAGTTATGGTTCCACCTGTTGCACTGCCCTGACTGTGAGAGCAGGGGCAGCTCTGTTAGGCCACTCCAAACCTTTGGCTGCCCAGGGATGACCCCTGAGTTCTAAAGAAAGGAGGTCTCTAAAGAAAGGAGAGAATAAACTGGGAAAGGCTTTCTGGCAGAAGCAGCCATTTGAACTAGGCAGGTAAGATGGGCAGGGTTTCCCAGGTGAAAAATAGGAAGGGATGGTTCTCAAGTGAAACTGTGATAGCAGGAAAGCTTAGGTCTCATTTAGGGAGCTGCCAGTCATCTCCTGTAAGGTCCCCTGACAATGATGAGGCCAGCCTGAAAAGCAGGAGTCTTATGTGGAGCAACAGGGATGCAGCATTGTGAGTGGGACACAGGGAGGGCACCCACAGGAGATGTGACAAGCAGGGGGCTGAGGGACACAGCCACTCCTAACCTGTCTGTTGGCCTCCAACCAGTCTCATTAATGTGTGTCGGTGGCTCTTTAAATCTAAAAGGGGAGGCTCCATCCTACACCCTTTTCTGCCCAAGTCTCAGCATCTGGTCCTTCTAAGCCAGGCCTCCTCCAGCCCTTGTCCCTGTCCCACAGGAGATATCTGACCTGTGGGGCTGGAGGGGACTCCTCCTCCTCATGCCCCCGTGCCCCATCAGTGCAGTGGGAGGCTGCAGGTCTGGCCCTACCCTTGGGAGCTTCCAAAATCCCGGATGGGATGAAGTCAGGGACCTTGAAGCTGGGGTAGGGCCGAAGCATGCCACAAGGAAGGCCAGGTGCCTCTGGAGTGGCCCAGGAAGGCTTCCTGGAGGAGGGGCCACACATGAGGGTGTAGAAAGGGGAATTTGGCTCAGACAAGAGGAAGCATTGAAATTCCCATCAGGCCTGACATGAGTAAGCTCCCTTGCTGCTGAGGTTGGGGTTTCTACACTTTCCTTTCTCTGCCCACCCTGTGGGTTGAGTCCCACTGTGTGCCTGGCCTGCCCCTCTGACCCCTCGTCAACTCCTCACCACTCCTCACAATGCCCCTTCCAGGGACGAATGATTACCCACCCCACTTTGCAGGTGGGACTGTTGAGGCTCAGGGAGATGAAGAAAGTGGGTAACACTAGGGAACCTGAAATGGGGCCCTCTACTGGGCCCAGCTCTATTAACTGGCTGTGTGACCCTGGCAAACCCCTTAACCTTCCTGTGCTCGTTCCCTGAGGAGAAACAACACAGGAAAGTCCTTCACAAAGTGGCCTCAAGGCACCATTTATGGGGCTGTCAGAAAAGCAGAACAGTGTTTTTCCCCCAGATGCCTTTCTGGAGCCCTGTAACCCCCAGATTATACAGGCCTGGGATTTCTCCCTATTTTACACACAGTGACAAAGAGGCCCAGTGGGTGGCCCAGAGGCAAACAAAACTGGTTGCCCTCTCAGGAACAAGCTTTTGAATCAGGCAGCCCTGGGCCTCAGGCCAGGCCCTGGGTGGGCCTCATCTTGTACCTTGTTTCTTCATCTATAGAGCAGGGATGGCTATCGTTCCTGCCTCACAGGGCTGTTGGGAGAGCGGAGTGAGTCAACGCACACAGTGTGTGACACACAAATGTTTAGTCAGTATCCCTTATTGTTGAATGTACCCTTAGTGCATTCTCTGGGCCGCATCCTGTCTGCAGGGTCTACTACTGGTGGGAGACGTAGGTAACCAACAGCCATGATGGGGAGGGTGCAGAGTGGGAGCTGTAATGGGGGAGGCTCAGGAGGCCACGGTGGGAGCATATGCCCAGGCTTCAGGAGGTGTGAAGGTCAATGTGAATGGTGTGCTCATATCCTTTCGAGTTCTCAGACCAATTCCAATGTTTTTGTGTGTGTGGGGGGGGTGGTTCTTCCCACACGCATAACACCAAGCAATTCTCGAACACCAGCAGGATGTCAGAGAACTCAACTAATTTCTGATGCTACCTGCTGGGAGACAGCACCAGATTCCCCAGGTTAAGGGCTCTGTCCTATAAGACTGCCCTCCACCCCTGACTCCAGAGGTCAGTTGCAAGCCCCAGGCTTACCTGTGCTTCTGACCTACTGGCTACAAATTGGAGGTTCCCACGACCTCCCCCTTATGTCTGATTAATTTGCTAGAGCAGCTCACAGAACTCAGGAAAACACTGACGTATACAGTTTAATAAAAGATACCATAAAGGATACAAGTTAACAGCCGGATGAAGAGATGCAAATGCATAGGGCAAGGTCCCAAATAAAGGAACTTCTGTCCTCGTGGAGCTTGGGGACTGGCTCAGTGGCATGTGGAGGTGTCCTGGTTCCCCAAGTGTAGAAGCTCTCTGACAGAAAAGCAGGATCCCAGAGAACAGACAGCGATAAGCTAAGCTCTTTTCAGTGGTTTTGTGAGGGCTTCATTGCACAGTCATGATTAACTAAATTACTGGCCATTGGCTGATTCAGCCTCCAGCCCCTGCTCTTGGGTGGGGGTTCAAAAGTCTCTCATTAACAGATAAGACATCATTTGACCTTTAAGACTGAAGCGTTTTCAGGAACTGTGGATGAAGATGAAATATATCTGGTCATATGAATGACCAAATATTTATTTCTTATGACTCATTATGTTACAGTCAGGGAGGGAGGCAGAAAGTTCTGTGGGAGCCTGAAGCGGCTTCTGGAGGAGGTGGGAGCTGAGCTGGGTCATGAAGGTTGTTGATGGCCTTGAGCCCAAGATAGAGGCCGACTCCAGGCTGAGGAAGCTATTTGGGGAAGCGAAAGTCTTTCACTGGTGTCTGGGTGGGGTTTCGGGTGGTAGGAGTTGAGTCTGTAGCTGCCAACAGGCCTCAGCAATGAGGCTGGGAGCTAAGGAGGGTGTGGAGAGACTGACACCATCAGTGAAGGTTTTAGGAAGACCCCTGAGTTGTGGCTTGAGGGTAGAGTCAGCAGGCAGGGCAGAGGTGGCTAGTGAGAAGGCCACCACTTAGCCAGGTCAGGGATGATGGCACTAGGCAGAGATGTCTGGGGCTGCCTCTCAAAGAGAGGTGTATGGACAGTGCAGTGGTTGAACCCATTCTTCCCACCCTGTGAACTAACAAGGTGGCCAGAGCAGAAGCCATCAAGGGGGCAGACTATCAGTTGAGCTTAAAGTTGGGGGTGCCCAGGGCTGACAGTACCAGAAGTAGCCAAGGGGCGGCTGGGGGCAGATCCTTCCAGGCTAAAATTGGTAGGTCCAGTCAACCTGTCCTGTCCTGAGTATTAGGTGAAGAGCACAGTTGTCTCCAGGCATGAGAATCAATAAGGAGGGAGGGCGCCTCCTTTTGGTCAGAAGACAGAAGTGCTGGCTCTGGATGGCTCAGCATCACCACGGGGGGGCCCAGGCCATAATGGAGATGCCAGCACCAGGCGACGGGAGTCAGAGGTGGCCTGAAGGAGCTCCACTGAGGAGGGGGCAAGAGGGGGAAGGAGAGGCCCCAGCCTTTCACCCCAACTCTTAGAAATGCCCTGTGTGGCCAGGGTTATCTGCCCAGCCCCAGGACCAAGGACTGAGGCTCAGAGAGGGAGAGGGGGACTGGCCTAGGAGCACAGGGCCAGGGAGGGTGAAGGCTACGGCCTTTGCTTGAGGAGACATTTTCCCTAGAGGGAGCCGCGGATGGATTTCCCTGTGTGCAGGATGGGGGAAGCAGCCTGGGAGGGCAGGGCCTGGGATTGAGGGCCCCTATTTCCCTGTGTGTGCAGGAAGAGACCCTGTGGGAACCCTTCCAAGCCCTCACTGGCCCCTCCCTCCACAGGAAGGCCTGAGCCCTGAGCCCAGCCCTGCCTCTGGCCCATCTGTAGCTGCAACCCCGCAGCAGCCCCCTGGTGAGTAGTTTTGAAGGGGTGGTGACCCAGCTCAGCTCAGGCTGCTGACAGTTCCTGACATGGGGACCCCTTGGGGGCAGGTACCAGCTGGGGGTGCCTTAGCCTGGTCTCTGTCTGCAGGTGAAAGTCCCCCATTGGAAGAGCCACCCCCAACCCCAGGGGAGGAGTCTGGGCTGGTAAGGACAGCTGAGGTGGGAGGAGCTGTTGGTGACACTTCCTAGGCAGGGCCTGGGCTGAGCCCACCTTGTTCCCTGCCCTGACTTTCTACCCCAGCAACGGTTCCAGGACACAAGTCAGTACGTGTGTGCAGAGCTGCAGGCCCTGGAACAGGAGCAGAGGCAGATAGACGGACGGGCAGCCGAGGTAGAGACGCAGCTCAGGAGCCTGATGGAATCAGGTGGGTGGGCGTCTGGAGTCTACTCCCCAGCACATGCCACCAGATCTGCCCTTCCTGACCTTGGGAGGAGTTGGGAGGAGGCAAGGCTGGGGTCACTGGCCCCATTTACCGCTGGGCACACTGAGGCCCTGAGCAGGAAGCAGATTGCTCAAAGGGAGCAAGGCCCCTCTCCCAACCCCCAGCCATCCTGCTCCTGCCACCAGGGTGGGTGACAGGCCTGGTAATTGTCCTGGCCCGGCTCAGGTGCCAACAGGCTGCAGGAGGAGATGCTGATCCAGGAGTGGTTTACACTGGTCAACAAGAAGAATGCTCTCATCCGGAGGCAGGACCAGCTGCAGCTGCTGTGAGTGGCGGCCCCTCACATGCAGGCCCGGTCCCCAGGCTGCCCGGGGCCTGCAGGACACAGGGGATCTTGGCTTCTTTGCTTAGAGATAAAATGTGTACCTCTTAAATTGGTACTATTTTTAATGAATAAGAAAACTGATGCCCAAAGGACACTGAGACACAGGCAGGGCAAGGCTGAGTGTCCCAGTTTGACCCTGGTCCTTTACAGTAAGGAACAGTGAGGTCTAGAGAAATCTGAGCTGGTTTCAGATGTGACCTTGGGCCATCTCTGCCTTTATGGTCCTGCACGATGAAGGCGGTTTTGCCTCCCTTTTGCATTTTGGATCATTTTTCAGAATAATTTTAGCTTCATTCTTGCTGTTTATTATGAGTAATTTTCATCCAAATAATCCTGCAAAGTTGTTTCTTATTTAAAGAAAGAAAAGGACAGCGGGAGTTGGAGGAGACAATATAAACATCCAGCAGCTAGAGAGCAGTTGGAAGCAAGATGATCTGGGCTAGGGACTGGGGTGTAATTCTGCCCCCCCACCCCAGCCCGCCACACCAAGCGGGGTGGGAGCCAGGGAGCGGGCAGAGCTCTGGTGCTTCTGCCCGCTGTTCCCCTTCCCCTTACCTGCCCTCCTCCCCACCCCTCCCGCCAGCATCGAGGAGCAGGACTTGGAGCGGAGGTTTGAGCTGCTGAGCCGGGAGCTACGGGCCATGCTGTCTGTCGAAGGTGGGAGATGGGGCCCAAGGGGCTGCGGCCACGCCAGGGCCCGGCGCCTCCTGACCCTCAGCCTCCTCCGCCCTCAGACTGGCTGAAAACGGCCGCGCAGCAGCACCGAGAGCAGCTCCTGCTGGAGGAGCTGGTGTCGCTGGTGAACCAGCGCGACAAGCTGCTCCGGGACCTGGACCACAGGGAGCGGACGTAAGCGGGGCCGGGGCCGCGCTGGAGTGGGGAGGTCGGGGTCGGGAGCAGGGCTCGTCTGGCCCAGCACGGGGCTGACTCCGGCCGTTCGCCCTCAGCGCCCTGGAGGAGGACGAGCGTCTGGAGCGCGGCCTGGAGCTGCGGCGCCGCAAGCTGAGCCGGCAGCTGGGCCGGCGCGAACGCTGCGCGCTGAGCTGAGTCGCCGCCCTGCGGGCCCGCTCGGGCCTCCGCTGCGCTGGATCGCCGCCCCCACCTTTGCTCGGGAGGACCGGCCGCCTGGCCGCCGCATTCCGGGCCCGGCGTCGCCCCTTTGCGGGGAGGAGTGGAGCGGCCCGTCTCCCGGCGGACGGGAGAGGCAGGACGGCCGCGCCGGCCGGGCCGTATTTATTCGTCCGTGTGAGTGTGTGTTCGCGGAGGCTGGGGGTCCCGGGAGGCCGCGCAGAACTCCCCGACGGCGGGGCCGGGTGGCCAGCCCCGCAGAAGAGGGATAGCCTGGGAACTACCGCGCCCCGCCCTCCTTCTCTTCCGGTTCCTCGCCAGCAATAAAGTTTGACAAGGCGACACCCGCGCCGCCTTTCTCAGGACCTCTGGGGCGCCCAATAGACGGAAGGGGGCAGGGCTTGGGCCGATAAGCGGTCTGCGACGCAGTGCGGCTGCGCCCGCTCTGAGGCTCTCGGATGCAGGGAGGCTGGACCTCGGCGTTGGAAGGAGGGTAGGGTCCAAGGATGCTGAGGGTTTGGGTTGTTGATAGCTGTCAGTCAGTCCCATTTCGAAAGAGATGAAAACACAGTCGGGGGTGCTGCCCATTTAATTTTTTTAACATAATTCCCTGAGGTCCTCCCACCCATTTCTCCTCTCCCTTCTCCAGAGGCTTCCTCTCCAGGTTTCTCCAACTGAAAGCTCAATTCCCGTCATCTGACGCCTGTCAGCAAGCTGGGGCCTGTCCTGAGGGTGTGGTTGGGGCTGACAGGGTGCTCAGAGCCAGTTCATCCTGGCCTGTGATGCCAACTTGGTCCTCAGAGGTCAAAGGTTCACTGGACCCAAAGAACTTCACCATGGCGCGGACCTGTTGCAGCTCCGAGAAGGTCTCCACAGTCAGCAGCATGGCCAGAAGCCCCAGGAGCAAGTAACCTGGGGAAGAGAGGTTGCTAGGGCAGCTCTTAGGGACCTGATGATGCTCTCTGCCCACCTACCAGCCTGGTGACCCACCCTGGCACCCGGGGCCATTCACAATTCTAACACTGAAGTCAGAGTTCTTCCAACTACACTCCCCCCACCATGCCCTAGGGCAGGGCAGGGTCCCACCACCTGTGAGGCTCAGCCTCCCCAGTGGTTTATGGGAGTCATAGTCTAGCCTCCTGTTCCCTCCTCTCCTCACCCTCTCACTCCTTGGTGGCTGGACTCACCGAGAAGTGCGAGCTGGCCAAGGTGGTAAAGCACTGGATGCAGGCCACGGCCGCGACTGGGCAGCAGGTCCCCCAGGCTGATGGTACTGAGTGAGCTGAAGCAGAAGTAGATGGCCTCCAGCAGGCTGCAGTCGCCCTGGAGACCCCACAGCACCAGGGCTGGCAGCAGTATGAAGGTAGTAGCCACTAACAAGCCCAATCCAGCTGCCTTTAGCAGCGCAGCCCTGGCTGGCACCAGCTGCCAGCGGATAGCTACCCAGGTGCCCGGGAGGCTGAGCAGAGGCAGCAGGCAGTGGCGTAGCGCAGCCACAAGTGCTAGGGAGGCTGGCAGCCCCAGGGCCGCATAGACCACACAGAAGGCCTTTCCACCTGCTGACAGTGGGGCCATGTGGCCATAACCTGGAGAGGAGAGAGACAGTGGCAATGAGCACTCGAGTGGGATGCCTGCTGTGATCCCTGCTCCCCCCAACTATCACCTCCCACAGAAGGCTGCCCTCTGGTGGCTGAGACTGCTAGCTTGTTCCTTATTCATTGGGGGTTTGGGGCAAGTCTCTTAACCTCTCCAGGCCACTCCTCTTTTCCTGAAATTGAAAGGATTAAAAATCCCTCAAGCTTCTTGTAGCCCAAACGTTCTGAGAATTGCTATCCTGCTCCAGAGGGAGCTTAGCTTTCTGAGAGGTTCCTCATCTCTGTGCTTGACCAGTATTTCCTAATCCATCGGGCAGAATGTCACCCTCTTTCATTCCTCAAAGGTATATCAAGTCATCCTGTGTGTCAGGTCTTGTGCTGGAATCTGAGTCAGCCCAGGCCCTGCCGTCTGGTGGGGGACACAGGCAGGGAAATTAGTCAAGACACTTGATATGAAGGGCTGGAGGCAGCATGAAGGAGCATTCCAGGCTGGGAGATGGGAGAGCGTGGGTGTTGGGAAAACAAGCTCAGCTGGTCCAGACGCTGGAAATTCAAATGCCTAGAGGAGCCAGATGTGGGATAAGAGAGAGTTGTGGGGCCCAGGGTGGCCTGGGGTTGGGGTGGGGAAGTATGCTCTGTTCCAAAGGGCAGGCCCTGTTCTAGTCCAGCCAGTATGTTGCCCTGCAGGGATTCTGGTTCAGCGTAAATAGGTTTCCTGATTTTCCAAAAGAAGTTAGAAACACAGACTTTAATTTAAAAATATTTAGACACTTTACAGGACAAAGCCTCCTCCCCCCAGGGCTGTGGGGCCCATTGCTTTATTTATCTGGGCCTTTGCACACTCTGTTGCTCATCTCTGCCCTCTTGCCCTGGCTAACATCTCATCAGGACTTCCTCTCCCAGGAACCTTCCTTTACATTCACTCCTGAATCAGTGGCCCTAATCTGTACTCCCCAGGTTCACTCCATTTCTCTCCATCCAGGAATCCATCCCACAGTACGTTCTGCACCTTGCCTCAAGCCCATGGGGTCTGGGCTACTCTCTGGGTCTCAAAGGGAGCCTGGGGGTTGGACTGGGGAGGCCACGCCTCTCCTGGCAGCTGAAGTTGAAGCACCAGTTGGGGTGTGTTGGTGTGGGGAGTCCCAGCTGTGATGTCAGCCTAATAGGGCCTTGGCTTTGTCTGGTAATTTGGGGCTGGGGGAAGGGCTGCACCTCCAAGGACCCCAGGAGCCCCCTCCTGCCCGACCGCTTGGCGGCCTTACCCGTGGTGGTGAGGATGCTGGCAGTGAAGAGCAGGGCCGAGGGCAGATCCCAGTTCCTGGTCTCTGAGCCATGACCCAGGCTGGAGACCCCGTGGGCCTGGGCTGCCAGGGCAGTGCCCAGCAGCTCCTCCAGTGCCCCAGATGGCAGACAGGCCCCATACTCCGCCTGGAAAGTGGCCAGCTCGGCCCTGAGCCTGGCCTGGAGCTGGAGCGCTGGAGGCCCCTCCAGGGCCTGGAGCACTGCAGCCCCAAATGCCAGGGCCAGCAGGTGGGCCACAACCAGCAGCCCATATCGGGCCCAGGGCCTTGGGGCGCCCATGGTGTGCCGCCAGGAGTCCCAGGTGCTGTGGGAGCTGACAACCCCACCACAGGCACCTGGGAGGGGCTGGCAGGGTGGGGCTGGGAGAACGGGCTCTGTGGGTAGCCAAAGAGGGAGGAAAGCCGGGGCACAGCTAGTGAGCGTGAGTGGGAGGGAGAAGAGGCAGCTCAGCTGGGAGGCGAGCTGGGTGGCCCTGCCCGGTTGCTGGGGGCAAGGCCCGGTTCTGGCAGCTGGGGCAGTGGGGGTGGGGTGGAGGAAGGCCCCAAGTCTGGCTCAAAATTGCACTTGGTGGTCTGTCCAGAGATGCGTTCCCTCAGTCCCACACACTCCCTTCATCTGCTCAGCAAGTGTGAGATCCTGAGGACACTAGGGAAGAGGGTAGACACAGGCCCTCCCCTCCTGGTCTTCACCCAAGAGACCTGTCAGCAGAGAACCGACCAGTTCACATCATGGTTGTGAGTTCCCTGGAGAAAATGCCCTGGCTGATGGGAGAGGGAGGACCAGGGATCCCACTGGGAAGGCTCCCTTAGGAGTGACACTTCAGTTCAGGAGGGGGCCAGTCGAGGTGGGAAAGAGCTGGGGGTGTAAGAGGAACTGGGGTTGGCGGGGGGGTGGGAAGGACAGAGGGTGTTGAGGACAAGCCTGGCCCAGGGAGACCTATGGAGGGGCCACTGTAGGCATCAAGGTTGGAAGGGCGGTGGCCTGGAGTGGGAAGGGAACGGTGGGATTTGGGATGGGTCAGGTGTGGGCAGGGGTGGTGAGGTAAAGAGAGGAGCCAGATGCCCACAGAGCCCTGGACAGGTGATGCCCCCAAGCCTCCATTCCAAGTTCCTCCTGAGAGCCCTTTGTGCCATGCCTCCCGAGTCCTGCCCTGCTGACCACTGGATAGGGAGTCTGGCTGCCACGGACTGTGCAAGGAGGGGCAGGGGAGCCCAAACTACAACTGCCCTAAACCACGGAGGGGCTGAGCCCAAGGCTAAGGGCCTTGCCTGGGGAGTAGGAGTGTGTCCACAGAATCCCTTGGCAGTAAGGGAAGTACGAGTAGAGCCATGTTCCAGGCTGGGTCACCCCTCCTGTGCTCAGACCGTGGGATAGAGAAAAACCCAGGACAAGCCCCCAGGATGGCGCCCAGAGGGCTCTGGGCTCCTGAGCTCAGCAGGCTGCCTGGGCTGGGAGCATGGCCAGGGAAGAAGTTCCAGGAGAGGTAATGTCGCAGCTGGGCCCTGAGGATAAGCAGGGACTGGCACAGCGGCAGGAAGAATCAGGATGAATAGTACTTGAAAAATGGGAAAGGTCTGGCCAGGATTGGGGGAAGGTGGGAGAGGGTACCGGGGAGGCTGAGAAGGGCCTTGAATGCCTGAGGCCAGTGGACTTGATCCTGGCCTATGGCCAGGCCGAGCACCTGTTGTGCTGGGGGTATGAGGTCACCAGGGTAGTATGATGGGTTGGATCCTGGTTACCTCCAAGAAGAGCGACAGGCTGTTTGGGGAGACAGCTTGGGGAGTTTATTTGGCTTCACTGGATTCTGAGGCCTAGGCACCAACCCTGGCTGGGCAGCAGGAAGGCACCCAGAGAGCCCCGGCTCCAGGTGACCCCAGGATGGGGGTCCAGGCACTAAGCCCTGAGGCAGGGGCCACAGTAGCAGGGCTTGGTCAAGAGTGCTGGTGACAGCTGAGGCCGGCCCCTCTCCCCTGCACCTCCCCTCCTCCCTGCGCCACCCCTGGGGGCAATTCCCTGAGACAGGCTCTGGTCCTCCCAACCAGCTGGGTACAGTGTCAGGCCCCAACGGGGCAGGTAAGTCAGGGGACCCACACGTTGCAAGAGTGCGGGGGATGCAGGCCCCCCATCCAGTGTGAAGGCTTCCTGTGCAGTGTAGTGTTCCTGACCTTATCATAGGGGTGGGGTCCTTGGGGACCCAAGGTAGCCGCAGAGCTTGCCCCACCCCTGTTCCAGTGTATGCTGTGGCTCCTCTAGGGCAGCTGGAGCATGGTGGAGCAGCCCAGCCCTCAGGGCCCTGCCTCCGGCATCCAGGGGGCCTGAGCACCCATGTCTTTGGTCTGTGCCCTGCAGTCCTGAGGGCCTCCCCGAAAGGGGTTGGCAGGTGGAGAGTCCCAGAAGGGGTCTGTGTCTGGGAATAAGGTCCAGGGTGCCCGGCGGGGCGCAGGCTGTGGAGAGGGCAGGGGTGAAGGCCGTGGCCCGGCTGAAACGAAGCTCCACGGATCGATGCGGCTGCGTAGGGGTGAGGGCCGAGGTCGGCTGATGAGGCCCAGGGGTGGTGAGCGTGGGGTTCCCGGGGTGCCAGGAGCAGAGCGTGAGATCCCTGGTGGGGGTGAGACAGTGCTTCCTACAAAGGGGGAGGGAGTACAGGGTTAGGCAGCTACCAACTCCTGGGTGTCCCCAGGAGCCACTGCCCTACTCTGGGCTTCAGTTTCCCCATCTGCACAGTGAGCTATTCGACTCATAACTTCCATGGCTTTTTACGCTCTGTGGTGCATCTGTTTATTACGCAGGGCCTAGAAGCGAGGCTCCTGGAGCAGACTGGCCTGGGCTTGGGTCCCAGCTCTGCCACTTACTGGTGGGAGCCATGAGTCCTTTGATTTCTCTGTGCCTTAAATCTCCTTATCTGGAAAATGGGTATAACCAAAGCACCCAGTTCACAGGATCATGATAAACGAGACCCACAGTGCCTCCCAGTGCCCCGAGGACCTGGTTCGGGGGTCTAGCAGAGGGCTGTGGCCGGGGCCCTCTGGGCGCGTCCGCACCAGCCCTTCCTCCGCCAGTGCGCGGCGGGCCTCCCAGGAGCCACTCACCGCGCCTCTCCTCCGCTCGCCTGGGGCTCTTGGCGGATGGCTGGCCGGCAGGGACCCCCAGCTCCAGCGGCAGGGGTGCGGGCGGGCGGGGGGCGTCGGGGCTCGGCAGGGAGACTGGGGCGTCGCGCGTCTCGGGGGAGAAGCGGATGAGCGGGGAGGGGGGCGGCTCGGCTGGGCACGGCGTGGGCAGCGGCGCACGCGGCGCTGGTGGGGGCTCCCCGCGCTCGCGGCCCGGGGCCCCCGGCGGCTGCAGGTCGCGGCCGAGGCCTAGCAAGGCGAGCAAGGCGGTGCCGCGGAGCAGCGCGCGCTGGATCAGCTTGGGCGTCCCGGAGCCGCCGCCGCGCTCCGCAGGGCTGCGCCGAGGCTCCTCTGGCTCAGGGCTCGGCCGCGGGGGGTCACCTGGCAGCGGGCACAGGGCTCAGGTTAGGCTGTCTTCCGGGCCCAGGGACCCCTCGGTGGCCCTGGGACCAGGACTGAGTTCTGCTCCCCATCATCCTTTCCAACTTCACCCTTCCCTGAACCCAGCTCCTCCCCGTCCGCCGTGTCTTCCCGGTCACACACACACTGTGGCCTCACAGAAGTGGGGGTGGGCAGTTAAGGAACCAGTAGAGAGGCAGCACCCAGAAATGGGGGCAAGGGGAAGGTGGGCCATCAGGAGGTAAGCTAAGGCCAGATCAGAGCGCATCTTAGTGGCCTCAGTGGCTAGCTGGGGGCATCTACGGGGTTCCAGGGACAGAACTGGAACCTGTGCCCACCTCCTTCCTGTCTGGGCAGCCCTGGCCCTTCTGCCTGTCTGTGTCTACTCCAGTGGTAGCTTCTCCAGGGCACACAGGTCAATTCCAATGTACACAACAGCCCCAAAAGGTACATGTCACTGTCCCAGTCTAGAAATGAGGAAACTAATTTTCTGAATGTCAGGCCCAGAGAAGTCAGTTCTTTCTGTCAGGCCTGAGCTGATGACTTAGGGGAATTAAGTTGTCAAATCCTCATGCCCCAGGGGTTCCAGGATCAGAGAGGTTAAGGGCTGGTGTGCTGAGGCTGCACAGCCAGTGGAGAGCAGAGTTGGCCCTCCAGACAAGGGCAGCAGAGCCTCTGCTCTCCACCACTTCCCATCTAGACTCTGGGCTGGATTTCAGGACATTTTAGCCCACCTGTGAGCCTAGAGTTGGCCTGACTCCATTCTAGACCACCTGCAGTGGGTCTGGGGAGCCCATCATTGAGGAGGTAGGAGGTCTCCGATGACTTCCCACAAACCCCAGTTTTGTCAGGTCCTCCTTGGCCGGGCTTTCAAAGCCTTCCCCCTTCTCCTTGGGCCAGGCCTGGAGTAAGTCTGCCTGGAGTGGAGTATGGGCTGAGAGTTCAGAGGCAGAAATTCCAGGCTGGGAAAAGTGAGCTACTATGAACCAGGACTTAGCTTGGGGTCCCTATTCTCAGCCACAACCCTTATCCCAGTCTCTGACTCTTACCTCCCCCTCCCACTCTGCCCATGGCCACTGCCTTCTAAAATGCAAATCTGCTAAAGACAGGTTTATCTGCTTAAAAGCTCCCCATCATTTCCAGGCCCTTTCTGAACCAGCTCCTGCCTGCTTTTCCAGCTTCTCTCACTCATTCATTCAACAAACACCTGCTGATCCATGTGCTGAGGCTGCAGGCCTGGCGCCTGCCTGCTGTCTCAGCCCTGCAACTCTCTGGCTCCCAACTCTCCCTGAGTCCCACTGAGTTTCCTCTTCCTCAGGTGTGGCAAGCCCCAGGCCCACGCACACAGTGTTCTCTCTGCCTGGTGCACCTTTCCCACCTCGGCTTTCAGTGGTCTCCTATTCACCATTCAAGACCCAACTGAGATTTCACCTCTTCTGTGTAGTGATATTATGATTTACAATAAATATGTACTTGGTCTCTATCTCATTCCTGACAAAGAATGCCTAAAACCTTGGAATTTCCTAAGTGATCAATTGATAATGGTGAAAGAAATGTCTTCTGTTACTCATAATCAGCCCCTTTTAACCACACCTGAGTTCATATAAATGCGGTCACTTTGGGAAAGCTCCTAAGGATGGGGACTGGTTGTGGGGAAACCAACCATGATTAGAGGGTTGGCGCTCTCAGCTTTCACCCTTCTCTGGCCCACCACTTACTGCTCTTTACGATACTTATTTACGAAGCTGCCTCTGCCACCAGACTAGGCCCTCCCTGAGGGAGAGATCAACATGTTGATGCTTGACTCATAACATGCATCAACACATGTTTGATGGAAGAATCCATTCTTATAATCTTCAGACCACATAAGGTGATTGTTATTACCCCATTTTAGATTAAAAAACTGATCATTTATAGTGGGTTTACACAGAACAGGGAAATAAAAACATGTTTAAAACCAGCAAAAAAAGTGGGACAAAGGTAGTGAAGATGGAGGTCAGTACACAAAATGAGAGCAGAAAGAAGTTCCTGTGGCCGACAGCCTGAGAAACTGAGGTTCCCAGAGATAAGCGACTTGCCCAAGGTAACTCAGCAAGGATTTTAATTTGTCTCTAAGCTTCCTGGCAGTAGGAGGGGTCGACCCTGTTTAGGAGAAAGCAACACACTCATTCTTGAGCCAGAGACGAAAGTGAAATCACTTCCATGGGGCCTCATGGAGGTAGTGGGTAGTTGGCCATGGGGTAGTTAGTAGCTCCAGGACAACCAGCTTCACGGGCAGCTTCTGTCAGTGTAAGCTGACTGCATCCATTAATATGCAACTCACTGCAACCTGTTCTCCAGGGGCCAGAACACCGAGGCAGGGCTAGGGGTAGGAGAAAGGGCTCCCCAGTGGTGTGGTTTATGCCTGTGATAGTTTCAGCCAGGCTTCTGACTCTGTGGGTGGCTGAGAGGTCAAGGTCATGGGCCCAAGATGGCAACTGGAATGTGGGCCTCTGCTAGGGGAACCAAGTGCTTGGCCAGCAGCTGAGCTGGGGCAGGTGATATCCTTTCAGGTAAGGGGGCAGGCTTGAGAAGGATGGGGCCCAGGTCTTGTGCCCCTGCCCATGGTTGCTCAGGAAGGGCAAGGCCAAGGGGATCTGTAGGACATGGTCAGGGGCTGCTTCAACCTACACACAGGTTGAAAAGACCTCAAATTCTCCAATGGCCCTTTTGACCTGCTATTTTCTACAGCAAGTGATTCCAAGCAGCCCCCTTGGCCTTCTAATTCTCAGTTGAGTCCCTGTAGCACAGCCAGCTTGGCACAAAGCAAATGCTGGAGAAGAAAATGGTACAGCAGATGGGAGTTCAAATCCCTGTGCTGCTGTGTGCCCTACATCAAATTACTTAACGTGGCCTTCAGTTCCTTCTTCTATAAAGTGGCTCTAACAGTAACACCAACCTCGTACCATTGCCTGGCTCATAGGGGGGACCTAATATTAGCGCTGTTCTTACTATCAAATGTAGCTTGGGTAATGGTGGAGGTGGTGTGCCAGGTGGGATGAAAGGGATGAGTCCAAATTGCTTGCCGAACAGGACTCTGGGCTGCCAGCAGCTCAGCCAGGTCCCGTATTCTCGCTGTGAGGAGCAGGGGCCTCCGAAGGGACCCGCAGGCCAGGAAGGTTTCAGCTTTCTAGTCCTGCCAGTGCTGAGCCGGTCCTTTAACCCTCTGAGAAACCTTTAAGTGAAAACTCTGGAGGAAGCTCACTATGAGCTTGGGAGCCAAAGTCTCTCTGGGTTCACTTCCTTAGCTGGGGGCTTTCAGTGGGCCACTTTCTCTAAAATGGGGATAATAATGGAACCTCCCCACAGGGTTGTTGATGGGAGCTATTATCATCCTGGGAAACAGAAAAGCCTAGAACTGCCCCAGATGCAGAAGGCCCTGGATTCCCACTGCTCAGCTTTCTTATCTTCTTCTCCACCCACAGACTAGAAGGGGCTCTGAGAAGCAAAGTGTAGAAGCTACTCCACATAGCAGTTTTCTTTCTCTCTCTGGGCCCAGCGTCCCTTGGGTCCCAAATTGCGTGGGGAGGTACCATTCCCTGTCTTCCTTCCCTGGAGCCTGCTGCGGGCACAGAAGCTGCCACAGGGCCAGGAAAGAGCCCTCTTGAAGGCCAAGCCTGAACAGCAGGGCCAGATCCTGGGCCCCCTGGGGCCCGGGCTGTATCCAGCTCAGTCATGGGCACAGAGGTCAGACCTGGGTTCTAGGAATGCTTTGCCCTGCCTGCTGGCTTCTTACAGCCTTCCCAGAGTCCCCACAGGAGTACAGCAAGAGCCTGCTGGGGGAGACAAGGCCACTCACCGTTGAGCATTGGGGGTGTGGAAGGAGATCCTAAGGGGGATGAGTCATCTGAATCCAGGTACCAAGTGGCTTCGTCCACACGGGATCGTCTCCTGGTGAGAGGACAGGAGGGGAGATGTGTTTCATGATTCTCGGGACTGCTGGGAGGTAGGTGATGCTGGGGTGGGGGACACTCAGGCACTCACCTCCCATTCTGGGCTTCTCCAGGCTTGGGGGAACTGGGACCCCAGGCCCAGTATGCTCGCCGCTCTCCATTGCTTGAATCCTCCAAACGTCGGGGGGACTGGCGGCCCCAAGTCTGGCCTGGTTCTGCAGGCTCCACTGTTGAGGGGAAATGAATGGAGTCTGAGCTGAGGTCAAGAGCCCTGACCCTTGTCCTCCCATTATGAGTGTCAGACCCCAGCAGCAACTTCTCAGAGGACTGGGGATTAGGGTGGGCCCCACACTATTTCTAGGGCAGGCTCTGGGCCACAGAGAACCTGAGCACCACTGGTCAGGGTAGGAGGGTGTGGGTGGGTCCTGGGGCTGGCAGTGCGGCAGGCAGCTTATCCAGCCCTTCAGCCAGCACCTGCTGCTGCTTAGTGCAGACCCTGCCGCAAACTGCCTAGTTTGTGTGACGGTAGACAAGTCACTTTTTTCTTTTCTCATCTATGAAACTTAGATAACAGTATCTGCATTTTTGGGTTATTGTGAGGAATTAAGCTAACATTAGCCATGCACTTAGAAAAACGAGTGGTACATGAGTCTTGCAATTGTTAGACTTAAAAAAACCAAAACAGTAGAGTAAATGCTGCTTGGGTAACTGAGAAACTAGTTTACATGGATAATGGTGGGATCCTGGGAACAGGGAGGAAGAGGAGGAGGTGGCCTTAGTATGACTGACAGAAGGATAAGGGCTGGGGGAAAGGCATGGGACAGTTTCTTACACTG
Source organism: Manis pentadactyla (assembly GCF_030020395.1). Classification (NCBI taxonomy): domain Eukaryota; kingdom Metazoa; phylum Chordata; class Mammalia; order Pholidota; family Manidae; genus Manis; species Manis pentadactyla. Next base: position 12,864,098 of record NC_080027.1, on the reverse strand, counting down.
GATGGCCCGGAATCTGGGAAAGGTAGGCGAGTCCCCAGCCCCAACTTCGAAAACGTTTCTCCTCCGGTCCAGGCCGGGTGAGGCCTGCACGGTGATGCGGTGTTTGAAGTCTGGAGGCGGAGGATGAAGCAGGGTACCAGTGGAGATCCAGGATCCCAACCTGCAGGGACCCCGGCGGGTTCCCGACCCACGCAGGCAGTGCAGGGACCGGACCCGGCACGGTGACTATGTGGCTGGGGCCGGCTTCACTGCCTTCTTGGGCTCCAGGCTCTCAGTAAGGAAAGTGAACCGCCTAGACCCCACCGCAAGGAATACCGCGGCGGAGCAAGGGAAGCGGCGGCGGCCCGCCCCGCCCCCAAGGCCTTCCCAGAACTCATGAGCTCCGCCCCTTCCCGGCCGCAGCCACTGGCAAGGAGTATTTCCGCTAGACCCCGCCCACAGACGAAAACACACTCCGCCAAACCCTCCCCTCCGGCCACACAGCCAATGGTGGGGCGGCGTGCTGAGGCGCCGCCCTTACCGAGGGGCATGCTGATGCGCTCGCCGCCGTCGCGCGCGCGGAGTTTGCTGCGCTTGAAGGTGCCGCGCCGACGGCGCACGTGCGGCCGCTCGCGGTCCACCTGCTGCAGCAGCAGCGTCAGCTCGCGCTCGAACACCTCCAGCTCCCACTGAGCCAGCAGGTGCTCGCGCCGCCGCAGCTGCTCCGCCTGCGATCGTTGCTCACGTGCTGCGCGGGTCAGCTCCTCCTCGCGGCTCAGTAGTTCCTGTGTCCCGGACAGCGAAGGCGGTGAGGTCAGCCCCGTACGGACCCTGGCGCCCGCCCCCACTCTCTGCCCCCTGGAGACATTTCTTTCCTTAAAACTCTGGGACCTCTACTCCTCCCACCTTTTCCTTGGCCCGCAGCTCATCAAAGAGGCTTTGGATCTCGCGCTTCCAGCCTTCCTGCATGGAATGGAAGGAGTCCCGCGGCATTTCTCGCAGGACCTGCGCCTCTAGCGCCTCCAACTGCTGCAGGATGGAGGCGAAGTCGGGCCTGCGGTGGGGGTCCTGCGCCCAGCAGTCTGGGGACATGGTGAAGCGGGACAGAATAAGAAGGGGTCTGGGGGTGGATGTGTCCTGGACCAAGGTCTGCTCCTCACCCTCCTGCTCCAACCCCTTACCGGCCATAAGCTGTGCGAAGGGCTCGGGGCAGGTGGATGGGATGGGCAGTGTCAGCTTGTTAACAGCCACTCCATAGGCTACAGCAAGGCAGTCGATTCCTCGGTAGGGCACCTCCCCAGTCAGCAATTCCCAAAGCAGCACCCCAAAGCTGTGGGAGAGACAAAGGGTCTGTGTTCCCCTCCTCTGCTTCATCATTGCCATTTCACCCCAAAGCACCAAGGAACTAAATGGTTTGGGTCCCTCCTCCTGGGCTCCACCTGTCTGTCCAGGGCTAGATTTTCACAGCCACCTCTGCCCTCTGCAGCCCCATAGCTGTCTCTGTCCAGCCTCCACTAAGGTCGCACCTCCAGACATCGCTGCCCTTAGAGAAGGTGGAGGCCTTGATAACTTCGGGAGCCATCCAGGCATAGGTGCCCGCAGCACTCATTTGCGTAGTTTTGTGCCATTCTCGGGCCAGGCCGAAGTCAGTGATCTTCAGGGTCTTGTGCTCCATGTCGTCACCCTCAATGGGTTGCAGCAGCAGAACTGGGGAAGAGGAGGGGCAGGATTGTGGGTGCTGCAGGCTCAGGTGGTGAGGACAAGGAAGGAGTTGGGAGCAAACACACCTGACAGACATCCTGGCTGGGTATTGGGGGCATGGAGGTGATCTTGCCTTGGAGAGCTCAAAGCTGGGGTTGGGGTAAAATCAGACAAAAATAATAATGCTGGGAAATATTTACAGAGGGGCAACTAGAGGCCAGGCATTTTACACTCAGCTCTGGCACCCACAAAAAAAAATCTAGGAGGTAGACTTCATTACCCTCCTTTTTCCACAGAGGAAACTGACTTAGTCAATTTATCATATGCAGATAAAGCAAAGATTTCATTCTGGTCTGTGTAGCTCCAAAGCCACTGCTCTAACTCTTAACACTGCACTGAATAGAAACACAGTATGGTAGCCGCTCAGCACTTGTGGCTCAGACTGAAACGGGGCCTCCATACTCTGTACAGAGATGGGAGACAGCAACTTGCAGATATCTCATCAGGACAAATGTGGCTCAAGTGAGAGAAGTTTTACAGAAACAGAAAGAGAATAAAATCTTAAATCATCCATAATTTGAAGGGGCCTCTACTTTTCTGGTTATAGCCAACCACATTTTTGAACACATGTCATTTCAGGGCACACACATCTCTTAGCTCTTCTGCCCAGGATGACAGCATCATTATATGGGGAGCACAGGATACTGGGGATGGAGCAGAGGATAGACATCTGGTGATTCAGGGAAGACTTCACAGAGGAGGTTGTAAAACCAGGGTCTTCCCTTTCCCAGGCTTAAAGCCACAATTCCTATCCTGCAGCTGGCCGGGCTCTCTGGGCCTCATGGGGCATCTGCTCAGCTGCCCAACCTCTCGTGGCTGCCTTTGGTTCCAGGGCCTCGGACTGCTTGTGCTGTTTGTGTCAAGGCCTCCCCTCCCCTCAGCCATTTCAACGCTGGTGCTCGTCAGAGCCTAACCTCTCCTCAGCCACTGCCCACCACCCTCAGGCTGTCTCAGCCTCTCCCAGGTGCCAGGTGCCCCCTCCTCACATTTGGAGCTCTAGGCCATAAGTTGATTCAGTTGCCTATCAGCTTCCCTGCCTGGTGTCCACACACCCTCGCCAATCACCTGCATCGTTCCCCCAGTACGTGGCAATCTTCCTGTACTCCACCCTCTCCTCTGAGCCAGACTGCAGCTGAGACCCGAACAGTTAATAAAACTGAGGATGACAACAAACCTGCCTCAGAGGGACCTCAGGAGTTCTTAACAGGACCACACTTTTTAAGCTTTAGCATTGGGTCTGGTAGCTGACATGAGTATACTAAATGCAAGTTGTCCTAAAGATCCTGCCACTCGTGTCCCTCGTGTTGCCTGTCCTCTCCATCCTCTATCACGACTTACTCCCAGCTTTGCAACAGCCTCCAGCCTGGCTGCTGGAGGGGTGGAACCAGACACAAGCTCACTCTAAAGAACCGCAGCACACCGGAGTGGCACCAGGCAAAGGGGTCTGTGTGCTGGGACGCTTGACCAAAACTGGCTGCTTCTTGGGCAGGTCTCTAGCCAGTTGTGCTACCTCACACGCAAGTGAAGCACTTTCTACACCAGCATTTTAGGCTGGGAGGCCAGTCTTCCCTTTTCATTCAGGTAATCAGGCCCCGAGAGGGGCAGCAACTCATCTGAAATCTCAGGACTTCTTATTACTGGTGGCCTTTCTGCCTCTTCCCACTCCCAGCTCCACCTGACACCTGCGAGGGCTCATCCTCACCTTCCTTTCCCCTGCTTTTCCCAACCCAAGTTGCTTTTCTGGTGTCTGATATAGATCTTGAGGATGCAGTGGTTGGGAGCTACCCAGAGGATGGGGGTCTAGAGGTTCCAAGACTGTCCATGCCCCCTTAGGGCTCCGTGGCTTCTGAAGGGGACCTGGTCCCCAGCCCCTCGCTGGGCTGGCCTCTGTAGGGCTTGGGAGAGGCCTAGGCAGCTCATACCTCTTCCGCTTTCCTCCCATGGTCCCTACTTCTCCTTTCTAGGAGGCATGGGCCAGGTCTTCAACTTGGGGGGGGTTTCTTTGAGGGAGAATTGGGGGAGGTCAGGCCCAGGCCGGGCTGGCTGGTCAGTCCTGTGACTCGTGGGCCTGGAGAATTCCCCCTCCTCTCCCCACCAGGCTTCCTCACAAGGCCCCCATTGTCCAGGAAAATCACGCCATTGTTTCCTGGCTGTGCCCCCCCAACCCAGGGACTCCCCCCACATCCCGCAGACAGTACTCTGGGCCTAGGACTGGGGTCCTTGAGGTGGGAGGCCAGACTCAGGGAGGCTGAGGGCACCTTGCCTGCCCTTCATCACCACCCAGACTCTGGGAAGCAGGGCAACTGGGGGGAGTGGGGGTGTGATCCCTGGCTCCTTCCTCTCCCACAAACCCCCCACCCCCAGCTCTTTCCTCTCCAGCAGGCAGCTGGGCTGGGGAGGGAGCAGAGGCTGGAGCAGGGGCAGGAAGCCGGCTCAGGGGCAGCAGGAAACGCAGGAAGCTGTGGGGAGGGTGGGGAGCAGGGGCCTGGGCTATTGTTCCATTTTCTCTGGAAAGAAAACCAGAGGAAAAACAGAAGACTGGAGTCCCCTCCCCCCAAACCTTCGGGGAATCCCCCTCAGGCTGGGGCAAGGAGTGGGGGTCCCTAGATCGCTAGGTCCCAGGAGTGAGGCTAGAGGTGGTAAGTGCCCCCTACTGTGGATGAGGAGTGGGTGGGGTGGCTGACAGGCCTCCCCCTGGCCCTGAAGCCCTGGCAAGGACGTGGATGTCACTGGGTCCGCGTGTTGTGCTCCCCCCAGGCTCCTTGTCTATGCTCAACTGAAGCCAAGACACTAAAATATCCATGCTCAGCCCTCCAAGAGCTGCCCATGCCTCTCCAGTAATCCACTGGCTCCTCCTGCACTTCCTACTGCTCCACAGTCTGCACCCTGGGCCCCAGAAGCCCAGCCCCGGGTCCCCACCACTGTGCTGGGTCCTGCCCCTTTGCGTCTGCCCTGGTCGGGCCCTGCCCAGATAATCGGCTGGATGCCTCTGAACACTGCTTGCTTTTGGCCTGGTGTAAAGCTTGCCTGCTTCAGGAAGCCCTCTGAACCTGTCACTAGCTTGTCTTGGGCCCACGCTGGCCAGTGTGAGGGGCCTGAAGTGGCAGGAGATGGAGTGCCTCACTGCTTGAGTCTCCCTTGGCCCCACAACGCCCACCCCAAGTGCTGATTCCAGGCAAGGCCCTCAAATGTCCACCCCCACGGCTGAGGGCCCACCATCAGATGCCAGGGCTTGCCCAGTCTGTTAAGCCATTTCACCTTCCTAGTCACTCCCTTTTTACAGAGTCCAAAATTGAGGCTCTGAGTTGAAATAACCAGCTAGTAGTCATGCAGCCAGAGGGAGGGTGGGGACAGAATTCCAACCCTGGCCTTAGCCTTGACCACCACAGGGGGCTTTCCCCTTCCAGGCCTCTGTTTTGGAGGAGCTGCCCATCGAAAGCGGAGGGGAGAGCATCCACAGTGCAAGTACGAGCTCTGGGGGATGGGAAGGTGAGGTGTGGCCACGGCGAGGCAGGATGCTCATGGCATACCTGAGAAGTGCAATTTTTTAACTTGCAGCTGTGAGCTAGGGTCATAGACTCCTGGGGCATGAAGGACTCTGGTGCCTGGGACTTCTGCTTTGGGGGAGTGTGAGCTCATGCGCCGCTCCTGCCTCTAGCAGGTCCCCAGGCAGGCTCAGCTGAGAGTTGGCAGCAGGTGTGCACTTGGGCCATGCCACCCTCCAACCACACTCCCCAAAACTCACTGTTGTTGGACTTGAGGTCTCGGTGGATGACAGGCACCAGGGCCTCACAGTGCAGATAGTGCATCCCACGGGCAATCTGCACAGCCCAGTTGACCAGCACATGGGGGGGCACACGCCGCCCAGCCAGGGCACGGCTGAGGGGCCCACCGGCTGCGTACTCCATCACCAGGCACAGGTTGGGCTCCTCCAGGCACACGGCCTTGAGGGCAATGATGTTGGGGTGTGCCAGCATGGCGAAAAGCCGGGCCTCTTGGCGCACACTCTCAGCTGTCACACTGATGTCCTCGTCGGGGTCCTGGCGAGCTGCCTTCACAGCCACTAGCTCACCTCGCCAGCTGCCACGGTAGACCTTGCCGAAGCCACCAATGCCGATCACCTCCTCCAGCCGAAGCTCCTGGAAGCTGGCTACTTCGCAGGGGGGCGGGCCGCCACCCCGAGACACATAGTTGGATGGAAAGATGCCCACCTGGCCGCCTACCTGGCCCGCCCACCAGCCCTCATCGCCTGAGATAGCTGCATCTCGGGACAGCACCTCCACACGGTCACCCTTCCTCAGGGCCAGCTCGTCCTGCCCATTAGGCTCGTAGTCAAACAGGGCCGTCCACACAGGGTTGGCGTAAGCTGCTGCCTTCGGGGACCCCTCTGGCCAGCCTCCACCGCCACCCCCGCTGCCCCCACTTCCACTGTTCCATGACCCTAGCGGGCTCTTGAGGAAGAGGTTCTTCAAGGGCTCCATGGGTGGAGCTGGTGTTGGGGTGTGCGGGGGACCTTCCTTGGGTGTCCCTGCTCCCCACCCCTGCTGGCTGCCCAGGCCCTAGTCCTGGAACCTGGGCATCCAGGCCCTGGCCCTCAGCCCCAGACCCACGCCTCTCTGGGGAGCCAGGAGTGTCGCCTCCTGGCCCCCTGCATCTCGGGCTTTTAGAGGAGGGCCACCCAGGGCGGTTTGGTCAGGCTCGGGGGGTGGGACCCCGGCGCCTCCGGCGTCTCACCATGGCTGGCTCAGAGGGGCCCGGGCGTCCCTCAGTTCTGGAGCAGTCCTCAGAGCCTGGCTCCGACACCCACCAAGTGCAAGGTGGGGCCACCGAGGGGCAGCTCCTGGGCTCCGGTGGGGTCTGTTAGCGCAGGGAATGGCTGGAGTGTTCCTAGTTGGGCCGAGCTGCCTCTCCCCAGTCCAGCTCCCTCGGCCCGACGGCTCCAACCCCGTTCCCTTCTTCCTCCTCCCTTTGTACTTTGGCCCCGGGGGCGGGAGGCAGAGGTGGAGGGTGGAGTTTCACTTTTTTCCGCTCTTCTCCCTCCTGCAGGAAACAGCATCAGATGACGCAGGCGGGTAGCACTGCTCCCCTCCCAGAGACGGCAGGCGGCTGTGCCGGGGAATTCCCGGCTAGGCGGGTTAGGGTAGCCCCGACCCCCCACCCCATCAAAGAAAGCTCAGGGTCGAGGCTGCTCTCTGCCAAGGACGGGCCACCCGGCCGTCTGCATCCACATCAGCAAAACGGGGTATAGAATGTGGGCTCGGGAGTGGGGCAAACCCGAGTCTGGTCTTGGCTCCGAAGTTTCAGGGCTATGTGCCCCATCCTCTTTTGGCTTCGTTCTTTTCATATGTGAAATGGGGACTAGAAGCTCTGCTTGTCAGAGCTAGTGGGATGGGGTGGGGGAGATTGGAGAACGGAACGGCTGCACCTCAAGCGCCTGGAACCCATGGTTTAAGGCTCTCCTCCTCCCTTCACCCGGAAAATACATTTCTTCACTTCCCTTCCCCAGTGGGCGGAAACCCGAGACTGTTGTCCCGAACTTGGTTCAGTGACTGGATTCAGAATAGCTAAATCGCCCTCACAACCGCGGAATTTACCCCAATTGCCTTAAGCCTGTCACTTTAAGAAGAACGACGCTATCCTATTTCGATTATTCCTGCCTGTCGCTGAGAGTCGCTTTCTACACTCTATGTCTGAGCTCTGCCCCGGAAGCAGACAGGTAGCTTGGGGACAAGAGACGCCCGTCATGTTTGAGGTCCAGTACCAAAAATGGCGGGAGGGGGAGGGGGAGTGTGCTCGAGTGGCGCAGACCTATCGCAGAATCCCTGGTGAGCCCACGCCTCCATCCTTTGCCCCGCCTCTTGCAACTCATTGGGAGAGCTTTGCGCTAATTAACTCCGCCAGTGGCCAATCAACTATCTTTTCGGTTCTGCCCAAAGGTCCCCGCTAGGTTGGCACCGCCTAGACGTACGCATGCGCTCTAAGTGCTTCTACAGTTTGGATCGTCTCCTTTAAAATCTGGACTCTGCTCACGCCCAATCCTCCGCTTCTAATCGCTCCACCACCTCCTGGCGCTTGCGCATTCGTGCCGTCAGGTTTTCTTTTTCCGGGTCCCAATTGGGCCCATCGGGCGCATGCGCTACTGCAGGCTGGCTGCTCGCGGCAGCTTCTTCCGGCCTTCCCCTGGGGCCGGCTCCCGCAAGAGCGGGGTGAGCTCGGACCCCGAAGCGAGTGACCTGTGACCCCGGAAGTGGACCTCAGGGTCCCGGGGCTCTCCCCGGGCCAGAGCCGAGGGAGCCGTCGCCTACACCCCCGGAGTACCCACCCCACGCCCACCTTTGGATGCAGCCGACGGGTGCTCGGTCCGCCCCGCGCCTACCCGCCGGCTCGCTCCCTCGGAGCAGTTCTGGGCCGGGGGTGGGGGCCCGGATCCCGCCTATGGTGCGGCTCCACCCCCGCGCCCAGGCCTCGCACCGCTGACTGTCCCGGCCGGCCCCGCCCCCTTCCCGCACCCTCGCTCCGCAGACCACTCTCCCCCGGTGGGGGAGGCCATGGCGTGAGCGTAAGGCCGGGCCCCGGGGCCCTCGGGCGCCAGGCGGGGCATGGGCCGGGGGCCGCCCTCATGAGGGTCCCGGGAGGGGGACGCACGCATCAGCGGCGGGGCCATGGGGTCGCAGGTATTGCAGATCCTGCGCCAGGGGGTGTGGGCCTCGCTCACCGGCGGTTGGTTCTTCGATCCGCACCAGAGCACCTTCTCCAACTGCTTCCACCTCTATGTCTGGATCTTCTTGCTCACCTTTCCCTTCTTGCTGTACATGGTGAGACGCCGCCGCCACCTGTAACTCGGCTTGGGAAGGAGAGGGCAGATGTCAGGGAGGGGTGGCAACTGGCAGGGATTCGGGGCCGTGACCTGGGTGTTGCGGTGTGAGAGAAGAATCACTGCAGAGCTTGGGGGGTGTAAGGGAGAGGCCAAATTCTTTCTTTTCTGAGCTGCGTGACCTTGAGTCCCTGACTTAATCTTTCCAGCTAAAACACAGAGCTCTCTGATGGGGTGTTTGTACTAGTTACACGGAGGGGTGATGCATTTTCGTGAATTTGTGAATCCTGTCCTTGACTATGGTGCTAGATGCACCTCATAGGGGCACATCTGTGTGAGGAGGAACCTGACTTGCTGCCACCTCCAGGTCCTGCCCCCCAGCTTGATGGTGGCTGGCGTGTACTGCCTTGTGGTGGCTGTCATCTTCGCTACCATCAAGACTGTGAACTATCGGCTGCATGCTATGTTCGACCAGGGCGAAATTGTGGAGAAGCGCAACTCCACCATGGGGGAGCTGGAGGAACAGCCTGCCCAGGGGGACAGCAGTCTGCCCAGGTGTGTTGGACAGAGGCTGTGCTGGGAATTGAGGGATCTTGGTGCATGGGCCTGAGCATGAGAGGACAGAGGAGGGGCTCAGGGAACAGTGGCTCCATGAGGGGTTGAGTGCTTGTTTCACGGTTGGCCCTGGACTTGTAAGGGGACCCTTGAGAAGCAGGGAGTGGTGAGAATGGTGGAGGAAGTTACTATATGGAGAAGGCAGGTTAGATCAAAGGCAATGCTTTTCTCCACTGCCAGGGACCCTGGAGTGGAGATGACAGTGTTTCGGAAAGTGAGTTCCACACCCCCAGTACGCTGTAGCTCCCAGCATTCTGTGTTTGGCTTCAACCAGGTCTCGGTGAGTGCTTCTGGCTCTCAGCCTCTCCCGCTCCTCTCCTGGGAGCCTGTCCCCACCTTGGGTATGTCCTGAGCCTACTTCTTTCTGCTCTGTTGGCTCCTTCATGCCTCTCTTTGTCTACTCAGGAGTTGTTGCCCCGGATGGAGGACTCTGGCCCCCTAAGAGGTAGGTGGCTGCTGCTCAGGGCTGACAGTCATAATGTGGGACAAGGGGTGGAATGTAGATGCCTTGGGATCCTGACAGGGCTGACACTTCCGGGGCCACGGTTGCAGACATCAAGGAGTTGGTGCGGGAGCAGGGCAGCAACAACGTGATTGTCACCTCAGCTGACCGAGAGATGCTGAAGTTGAGCTCACAGGAAAAACTGAGTGAGCATAATATGGCGGGGGCTTGCTGGGGAAGACTGGTTGTCTCGTCTTTGAGTCACCCCAACTTTTTCTCCCCTGGGGCTCTCTGTCTTTCTCATGGGGCCTCCTCAGAGTCTTGCCCAGCTGGATTCTTTGCAAGTAGAGGCCACAGGCCTCCCTTAGCCACCCATTCCTTCGGTGGCATGCTCTCTCATTTTCTGTCTCCTTTTCTTCTGATAGTTGGAGACCTTCCCCAGACGCCCCCGGGGGCTGCCCCAGACCCCTCTCTCCCTAGCACGGACTCTTCAGAACGTTCTCCCCTCGCTGGAGATGGAGCCCCCTGGAGTGGGAGCAGCGTGGTTGACACTCCCATGAGCCCTCTACTGAAGGGGAGCCTCAGCCAGGAGCTGAGCAAGAGCTTCCTGACCCTGACCCGGCCTGACCGGACCCTGGTGAGGACCAGCAGTCGACGGGAACAACGCCGGGGAGCGAGTGGCTACCAGCCCCTCGACCGGCGGGGCTCGGGTGAGCCAACGCCCCAGAAAGCTGGCTCTTCAGATTCCTGCTTCAGTGGCACTGACAGGGAGACATTGAGCAGCTTCAAGAGTGAGAAGACCAACTCCACCCACCTGGACAGCCCCCCTGGGGGGCAGGCCCCTGAGGGCAGCGACACAGACCCCCCCTCTGAGGCTGAGCTGCCTGCCTCACCAGATGCTGGAGTCCCCTCAGATGACACACTGCGTTCCTTTGACACAGTCATAGGAGCAGGGACACCACCGGGTCCGGCTGAGCCACTCCTGGTTGTGCGGCCCAAGGACTTGGCTCTGCTGCGGCCTAGCAAACGGCGGCCACCTATGAGAAGACACTCCCCACCTGGCCGTGCCCCTCGGCGGCCCCTGCTTGAAGCAGGGGGCTTCTTTGAGGATGAAGATACCAGCGAGGGCAGTGAACTGAGCCCGGCCTCTAGTCTTCGATCTCAGCGCCGCTACAGTACTGACAGCTCCTCTTCTACTTCCTGCTACTCCCCTGAGAGCTCCCGGGGTGCAGCAGGGGGACCCCGGAAGCGAAGGGCTCCCCATGGGGCTGAGGAGGGGACTGCTGTGCCCCCTAAGAGGCCCTATGGGACCCAGCGGACGCCTAGTACCGCCAGCGCCAAAACACATGCACGTGTGCTGAGCATGGATGGGGCAGGGGGTGATGTCCTAAGGGCCCCCCTGGCTGGCTCCAAGGCTGAGCTGGAGGCCCAGGCAGGGGTGGAGCTGGCTGCTGGTGAGCCCACTGTGCTACCTGCCGAGGCCCGCAGGGGACCCGCTGCTAACCAGCCCGGCTGGCGGGGGGAGCTGCAGGAGGAAGGTGCCGTTGGGGGAGGTGAGTGCGGGCTCTAGGGCTGGGAGTGGGGGCGAGCTACGTAGGCGGGGGGCAGGCTGGAGAGCACCTGGCCGGAGTCAGCTCAGCCTGTGTCTCAGAGCTGAGGGCGGTAGACTCAGTGGCTGAGGAGCACGGTCTGCCCAGCCTCTCTGACGAGCAGGGCTCCAACAGTGGAGCAGTTGAGGCAGCAAGACCTCGGACCTCTGGCCCAGGTCCTTGGTGCAGTTAGCACAAAGCCCCTGCCCTCGGACAGTGCTCAGCCTCTGCATGCCCCCTCCGGGCCACCAGCGGGGCGGAAAAGATCGAGTCCTTGTTTCCAAGTGTGGAAACTGGGTGGTTAGGTGACCTGGCAGGGCCCCAGAGGCAGGGCTTGCTTGGACTAGGCTTGACCTTTAGTTCCACACGGGAGCTGCTGCCGCCACTGCTCGGGCTCTGTCCAAGCTTCAGTCACTTATGCTGGGGGGTCTCTCTCTGGACAGCGGCAGAGGAGATGGGCAAACGGGACCGCTCGAGTAGTGTGAGGCGGACCCAGGCCATCCGGAGACGCCACAATGCCGGCAGCAACCCCACCCCTCCAGCCTCTGTCATGGGCTCACCACCCAGGTGAGCACCTGCCGGCTGGTCAGAGGGCTGTGGGGGCCAGCTGGCTCAAGCGGTGTTGACCCACGGGCTGACCCCTCCCCAGCAGCCTGCAGGAAGCTCAGCGCAGCCGGGCTGCCTCCCACTCCCGGGCGCTGACGCTGCCCTCTGCCCTGCACTTCGCCTCCTCACTGCTGCTCACTCGGGCTGGCGCCAACGTGCATGAGGCCTGCACCTTTGATGACACCTCTGAGGGTGCCGTGCACTACTTCTATGATGAGAGCGGTGAGCCCTTCCCCAGTCTGATGACCCAGCCTCAGAGCTTAGCAGGCCCAGCACCCCTTTCATTCCCTCCGACTGAGGGTCCTCATCATCCCTGCAGCGGGGCTCACTCTGTTGGGCACGTTGCCCTCCTCAGCCCTGTGATGACTGCTTTACCTGCAGTGCCCAATGTCAAACTTGCGGCCTCCCTGAGGCGTAGCCTGAGTCCTGGGCCGAGTGAGTGGTAGAATGGGGATCCCAGCCCCTGGTGGGCAGAGTGCAAGGCTTGGGCCCTTGATCTACAGGCCCCGTCCTCTCCAGCTCTTGGTCCCCAGGGGCTGGGCTGCTATCTGGGGGGACACAGTACAGGGTTCTTCCTTATTCGATGGTCCTGGTGCCCATGTGAGTTGGGTCTTGGCCTGTCCCTGACTGTTGTTTAATGTCCTACACCCCTTCCTTAGGCGTGAGGCGTTCCTACACTTTTGGCCTGGCTGGAGGCGGCTATGAGAACCCCGTAGGGCAGCAGGGGGAGCAGGCAGCCAACGGAGCCTGGTGAGTCTCCAAGTTTGGGCTCTTCTGGGTCAGCAGCCTGGTAGGCTACCGTTTCTGGGGATTTTCTCTCTTCCTTTGCTAGGCTGGGGCATTGGCAACTCAGACCTCTAGGAGAAGAGGAGGGTGGGAAGCAGTCTCTTCACTGGTGGGGCAGGCTTACAAGGATTTCTTGGCACTGTAGGGACATGACAGTTCCAAGCAGGAGGCTTCCTGGGCCTGGGAGGGAGGCACCTCTGCCATCTGTCTCCTCTAGACCCCCATACTGCTTCTGGGTATGCAAGCAGCTCCCCTGGGCCCCAAGGCATGGCCTTGGACTCAACCCCACCCCATCCTGGGGCTTGCTGGCGGCCCTAGCCCTCACGGCTGCTGTGCTTGCAGGGACCGCCACTCGCATTCCTCCAGCTTCCACTCAGCTGATGTCCCCGAGGCGGCGGGCAGCCTGAACTTATTGCAGCCAAGGCCTGTGGTTCTGCAGGGCATGCAGGTGCGCCGCGTGCCCCTGGAGATCCCAGAGGTGAGGAGCCCACGGTTGGGGCAGGACTGCAGGGGGGGGGCAGTGGGGGGGAGTGGGTCCCTGAGCACTTGCCCAAGTACCAGGAGGGACAGGAGGCTGTTCTGCTTGAGGGCTCCAGCAGCCCTGAGGTGTTGTCCTGGCCTTTGCTGGCTAGCACAGGGTGTGCGGGCTCTGGATCTGAATGTTTGAGGCACCGCTTATTCACGTTTTCAACAAAACGTCTGGAGTATTGTCTTTATTCTGACACGCTGGGTGTCGCAGTGATAGTTGCGCACTGGGCAGCTCAGCTTCCCAGGTGGTGACCGTACTGCTCCCTGTGCTGGGCGCAGACCTGGGGTGTGTGCTCTGTCATAGTCATCTCACATGTTCTTAACGATGTTCTTAACGATGCTTCTTTTTACCTCTAAAAGATTCCAATCTGGACAATAATTTACGTGGTTGGCTAAGTAATAACAAATGCCATAAATGCATGAGGTAGACTCAGGGTTTAAAGAGCAGTTATAGGAGCATCCACACATCTACCACCACCACCACAGATGGACTGTGGGTGGCACCCAGAAGCCCATGTGCTCCTTTCTCATACATTGAGTCTCCTTAACCATCTCTGGGAGAGGCACCGTGGTCCTGCTAAAGCTGATGGCCACCCCTGGAGGCAGGGACCATGCGTCCTTGACTCTCCGTTGCGGTCCTGTGCCCCATCACGGGGGTAGGCCCATAGTTGTGTCCCAGGAGTATTTGTTGAATAAAGAACATGAGAAGCCCAGAGAGGTTAAGTATTTCACCTGGGGCCTCAGAGCACTGGCATTACAACCTGGTCTTGCCCTCTGTGTGCTGCAGGTCGTGGTCAGAGTGACCCTGATGGCACCTGTCCAGGAGGACGGTAGATTTAAGCCTCGAAAGACACAGTAGATTTCACTGAGCCCAGGAGGAAAGAGGCAGGAAGTGGGAGCTTGTAACTGGCCCCCAGCAGCCCCAGCAGTCCTTAGCAGCCACTGAACTGCACCTTGGGAGCCTGGAGGAAGGAGCAGGCCTTTATAGATGGAGGGTCCCAGGGCTAGATGGAGGGGTCTTTCTGTGCTGGAGAAAATGGCTAAGCAGCCAGCATGTGCTGGGGGAGGTGGTCGTGGGGATGGACCATGTTGGGGACGAGGGGCTGATGGCCGCGGCTGTGGGGACCGCAGTTTGACCTGCTGGACCAGGACTCCCTGCACGAATCCCAGGAGCAGACGCTGATGGAGGAGGCACTGCCCCGTGCCCAGCACAGCTACAAGTACTGGCTTCTTCCTGGCCGTTGGACCTCTGTGCGCTACGAGCGGCTCGCCCTGCTGGCCTTGCTGGACCGGTGAGTGCCCACCTGCCTCAGCCCCCAGTCTTTGGAATGTCTCCGGTTCCTGGCCCTCTGGACCCTGTGAACGTGTGGAGGCCATCGTGGCATCAGAGAACCTAACTGCTAGGGGTCACTGAGGGTGCATTCAGTTCTGGAGTCTGCAGTGGGGTTTCCTTAGGGCCTCTGGGGTATGGGAAGGTGGTTAGGAGATGGTGCTCTTGTCTCTCCCAATGGTTTGCTCAAAACAAACTATTCCTGTTAGTCATTTATTTATATTTGCTTCTGTGTTAGGTTTGATTAGATTGAGTCCCCCAGTCTAAAGCTCACAAACCATTTGTCTCAGCCTCCCTGTTTCTCAGGGGAGATTGAGGTCCAGAAAGCCAGATAGAGAAGTCAGGTGACTTTTGTTGCCTGGGTGGATGACATGGGCCTAGAACCCGTGTCTTGACTTCCTGTACCCTGGCACTGTGAACAGTGTTTATTGAGCACTGCTTGTGTAAACTGTGGTATGCCCAGTGTGGATGCCTGAGCTGGAGATGGGCAAGTCCAGAGCGGTGGCACCTGGAGCCCTCAGTCTAGAGGGGTCAAAGATTGGGATGCAGGGTAGCAACGGGGTGGCTTCCTGGAGCAGGTGTAGCTTGACCCTGTTCCTGAGACGTCATCAGTTCAGATACTCCGAGGGTGAGGGCTGGCCTGGGCACAGGCCCAGAATGGGCCTTTATGGCTGGGTCCTATCCTCTGCCCCCCACTCCGCCCCCCCTTTGCTCCCCTAGTGGGTGAGGCGGTGGGTGTGCCCTGACCCTGCTGCCTCTCCAGGACTCGGGGGCTGGTGGAGAACATCCTCGGCGTTGGCCTGAGCAGCCTTGTTGCCTTCCTGGGCTACCTGTTGCTGCTCAAGGGCTTCTTCAGCGACATCTGGGTCTTCCAGTTCTGCCTTGTCATTGCCTCCTGCCAGTATTCTCTACTCAAGGTCGGGCCTGGCTCCCTGGGTCTCCTTCCCCTACTCACCTCTTCCCAGATGCCCTCTTCCCATGACCCGTTTTGAGGGGGGTAAGCTAGAAAGGAGATCAGATGCCTCCGATCCCCCAAAGCCAGCTCCCCATCTAACAGATGAGAGAACCGAGGCTCTGGACAGTTCAGGGTCCTGCCCTGGGCACTCCTCCCGGCCCAGCAGTGGCACTGAGCAGGCCGTGGGGCCTCTGACCCTCCCATAGGTGCTGGCTCTCTTTGCTAACGTAACTCCTGTCTCTTTCCAGAGTGTGCAGCCTGATGCGGCATCTCCCATGCATGTGAGTACCAGCACCTCTCCCCAGGAGGCTCTGGCCTGGGCCCTAGGCGGGGCTGAGACCGGGTGTGAAGGGGGCCGGGAGGGGGTGCAGGGCCCCCTCACCACCTCTCTTGCCCCAGATCCTCGGTCCTGTTGCCTTCATGCTGCCAGGCTTCTTAATTGGGATCCAGGGCTGGGCGCGAGTGTGTGTGTGCCGGGTGGTGAGCGGGGCAGGCCCGGCTCCTCACGGGCCCACTCCCCAGGGCCACAACTGGGTGATTGCGTACAGTCGGCCCGTCTACTTCTGCATCTGCTGTCTCCTCATCTGGCTGCTGGATGCCCTGGGCTCGGCTCAGCCCTTCCCGCCCGTCTCCCTCTACGGCCTCACCCTCTTCTCCGCCTCCTTCTTCTTCTGTGCCCGTGACGTGGCCACTGGTGAGACTGGGCAGGGCCGAGGAGGCCTGGGGGAGTGCGGCCCCAAGGGTGGGCCAAGGGGCAGCCCACCGTGACCGGGTGTTTGCTTCCCCTCCCGGCCAGTGTTCACCTTGTGCTTCCCGTTCGTCTTCCTCCTGGGCCTCCTGCCCCAGGTCAATACCTGCCTCATGTACCTGCTGGAGCAGATAGACATGCATGGCTTTGGGGGCACAGGTATGTTGCGGGGTCTGGAGGCAGTGGGGAGCCCAGGAGGAGCCGTAGATTAGCTGCGCAGGCTGGTCCCTTGTCGAGCCTCTTCCTGGCATCTACCACGTATCCCAAACCTCCGTCTCCTCCCTCCTTTTCCTTCCTCTCCTTCCCTCCCCACCCCAGGGAAATGGCTTCAGCCTGGCAATGCCAGGGGCTCTGAAGGCTCCTCAGGGCTTGGGAGCAGAGGATGGGGTCCTAGGGCGGCCAGCGTGGGGTAGTGGGGGGCAGCAGTAGGAGGTCGGGCTTTAGCTGCTGTTTCTTACCTGGCAGCTGCCACCAGCCCGCTCACCGCGGTCTTCAGCCTCTCCCGCAGCCTGCTGGCTGCTGCCCTGCTCTACGGCTTCTGCCTTGGGGCCATCAAGGTAGGAGTGACCTGTGGGCTGGGGGGCATGCTGGGCCCAGGGGGCTGTTGGGACGAGGCTGTGAACGGGGCTCTGCAGTGGCTTCTCCCATGGGGGGCAGCCCAGCCCCAGTGCTTAGCCTCGCCTTCCCTGACCAGCATGGGTTTTCTCCCCAGACTCCTTGGCCAGAGCAGCACGTCCCTGTCCTCTTCTCGGTCTTCTGTGGCCTCCTGGTGGCGCTGTCTTACCACTTGAGCCGGCAGAGCAGTGACCCCACCGTGCTCTGGTGGGTCCCTGCATGTGCCTGCCCACACGCACACACGTGTGTTTGTGTGTCTGTGCATGGCAGGGGTGGGAGAGTGGGCCTGTGCATGTGCCTGTCACCAACTGACCCTGGGGCCTGTGGGAGGAGAAGCAGCAGCCTCCCCAGACCTGGGCCCCCGCCTCTTACCCACCACAGGTCTCTGGTCCGGAGCAAGCTCTTCCCTGAGCTGGAGGAACGGAGCTTAGAGACAGCCCGGGCCGAGCCGCCAGACCCACTTCCAGACAAGATGCGCCAGTCAGTGGTGAGGCGCAGGAGTCGGGGGTTCTGCTCTGCGGGTGGGGCTGCGAGGGGGTGTGGTAAGCCCCTGGGGGCGGGCACCCAATGGCCTGTTTGCTGGCCCTGCAGCGTGAAGTTCTGCACTCTGACCTGGTGATGTGTGCGGTGATCGCTGTGCTCACCTTCGCCATCAGCGCCAGCACCGTCTTCATCGCCCTGAAGGTTAGTGTGGTACATGCCACCCACTCCCACTTGGCCTTTGAGGGGCCTGCTCCACCCAAGGGCCCTGGGTAGCCAGGGCCTCATGTCTTTCCCAGCCTCCCTGGCCCCTTGGCCTGCTCCCTTAGCTGAGCCCCTGCCTTTGCCTCTTGCAGTCGGTGCTGGGTTTCGTGTTGTACGCGCTGGCTGGGGCCGTGGGCTTCTTCACACATTACCTGCTGCCGCAGCTCCGCAAGCAGCTGCCCTGGTTCTGCCTGTCCCAGCCTGTGCTGAAGCCGCTGGAGTACAGCCAGTACGAAGTGCGCGGTGAGTGCCCGCCCTGGGCTGCAGCCCCTCACTGCCCGCCCTGCTTTCTTGGCTGACCTGCAGCCTGATTGGAGCCTGGCCCCCTGGGCTCAGAGTGCCAGCAGGGGGCAGCCTCTGCCCAGGCTACCCTGTCCCTGCAGCCCTGCACTGCCCCGTGGGCCCTCCTGCCTGCTGTGCTCACTCCCACCCTCCCTGCTCTGCCCTGGTCCTGCCCTCCTTGTTTTCTCTGAGGAGATGGAAAAAGTAGGATTCTAGAGCCTGGGAGGGCCCTCCTGACCAGAATTACAGAGTGGCCACCAAGAGGCCACTTCTGCCTGGCACACATTTTCACTAGGGCTGTGCAGTGAAGACATCCTTGAATATTTAATCATCTGGATTGTCACATAAAGGTCCAC
The DNA here is from genome assembly GCF_030020395.1 of Manis pentadactyla. NCBI lineage: Eukaryota > Metazoa > Chordata > Mammalia > Pholidota > Manidae > Manis > Manis pentadactyla. Next base: position 12,845,948 of record NC_080027.1, on the reverse strand, counting down.
ATCCCTTGTTTTTTTAAATGATGAAAAATTCTGCCCACTTGGCCAGCATCCCCGTGTGGCTTGATCAAACTCAAGCCAAGTGGCAGCGGCCCCTTCAGGAAGGCCCTGCACCTCACCATGTCCCTAGGCTTCACCCAGCCTGCCTGGCTCCAGTGGGCATCTGAGATGTGCTCGTCAGCCTTTTTCTCACAGGCAGCCAGATGGGCAGAGCACCTGATCTAAGCCCCTGGCCTGCCCTCCACAGACCTCATTGCCCTCATTTGAGCTGCCAGAGACCAGCCTCCCCTACAAAGTCTCTGGGAGCCAGAGTAGCACATCCCATGGCTTGCCCTACCGCCAGGTTCCCTCCAAGAGTGCCTTTGTCCTAGTCCTGCAGTGGGAAGGAGTGGGTAGGGCCAGGGGCTGCCAACAGGCCTGCTTTCTGTTGCAGGCGCAGCCCAGGTGATGTGGTTTGAGAAGTTGTATGCCAGCCTGCAGTGTGTCGAGAAGTACCTCATCTACCCTGCCGTGGTGCTCAATGCCCTCACAGTGGATGCCCACACTGTCGTCACCTACCCGGACAAGTTCTGCCTCTAGTGAGGACCTCCCCACCATTCCACCATCCCGTCTGCAGTCCCATGAGACACATGGGGACACTGAGGCCCAGGGAGGGAATGACACCTACCTCAGTTGTCCAGTAAGCTAGAGTAGAACCCCAGCTCCTGACATATTTTCCATTGATATGGTTGCCTCCTTGAAAGCAGACACGTCCTCCAAGTGTGCCTAAAGGGGGCGATCTCTTTAGAAGGCAGAGACGAAGAGTTACTGGTCCAAAGAGCAGGGGCCAGCGAGGGGTGGGCACCCACACGTCACTGCCCCCAGAGCCTCTGCCTGTGCCTGACACCTGCTCCCTGCCTGCAGCTGCCGGGCGCTGCTGATGACGGTGGCTGGGCTGAAGCTGCTGCGCTCGGCCTTCTGCTGCCCGCCCCAGCAGTACCTGACCTTGGCCTTCACCGTCCTGCTCTTCCACTTCGACTGTCCGCGCCTCTCTCAGGGCTTTCTGCTCGACTACTTCCTCATGTCCCTGCTCTGCAGTAAGGTGAGCTGAGGGCCGTGCTGCAGGCTCCGCGCCGTGCGGCGGGAGCAGAACTGCTGCCTCAGTCGGGGAGGGTGGCACCAGGGGCCTGCGGCCCTCCTAGCTGCCGCCCCATGTCAGCCCCGCTGTGCGTGGGCCTTCACAGCAGCTCTGCTGAGCAGCGAGGAAGCTGTGGCTTAAAGAAGTTAAGTGACTTGCTTTGGGTCCCCCAGAGAGTTGGTGGCCAGCCAGGACTTGGATCCAGGTCTGTCTGACTTTACAGCCCTTTCTCTAAATCACGGTACTTAATAGTTAGGACTTGGCCTTGTTCTCTGGACACCAACCTTTTGGCCTCTGCCCCTTTGCTGGCCATGGCCCAGGAGAGCAGTGAAGAGCTGGGTTGAAGAAGCCCCTGGGGTCCAGGTATACCCAAACTGCTTTGCCAGTCTGTGGGGTTCTCTGGCCAGGGGCTGTGGGGTCACTTTGAACAAATGACCTTTCCCTAGCACTATGCTAGAGGCTTGCAGTGGGGCCCCAGCACAGGCCTGAGCCTTTTTCTCACGTGGGCATCTTAGTCTGGTTTTCTGCTCTGGCCCAGGATGGTAGAGAGCCAAAGTCTGTCCCCCTCTGCGGGCAGGGCCTCCGACTGTCTTGACAGTCAGTGCCAGAGTCAAGGCCCCTTATCACTGACCGAGTGTCGTGGCCTGAGCAAGTTGTTTACCTGCTCTGCTTTCTCTGAACCTCAACTTTTCCACCTGTGAGCTGGGACAGTAATAGGGAGCTCCTAGGGTGGTTGTGGGTACTAAATGGCTAATGCCCCATTTGAGTGGTTGCTCTGTTGGGTGTTGCTCACTGCAACAGGCGTTTTGAGACAGGCCCAGAGAGACAGGGCTGGGCGGGATCTTGAGCTGGGCTCCCATATGGGCAGCCAGTGGGGAACTCGGTAGACCCCACCTCTGTGAATGACCTGTATATCTCTTGCTTCTCCCCAACCTGACCCTGCCAGCTGTGGGACCTGCTGTACAAGCTGCGTTTTGTGCTGACCTACATCGCGCCCTGGCAGATCACCTGGGGCTCGGCTTTCCACGCTTTTGCCCAGCCCTTTGCTGTGCCACGTACCCGACCTGCCCCCACCGCCCTGCCTGGGTTGGGGTGTGCGGGGAAGGCTGTGGCCTGGGATACGGGGGTGCGGGGCAGGTTGGCAGGGGTCGAGGGGTGGTGAGAGAAGCTGGGGAGGGTCCTGTGTACCTGCTGCCTCCTTGACTCATGCCCAGACTCAGCCATGCTGTTCGTTCAGGCCCTGCTCTCCGCGCTCTTCTCCACCCCACTCAACCCCCTCTTGGGCAGCGCTGTTTTCATTATGTCCTACGCACGGCCCCTCAAGTTCTGGGAGCGCGACTACAAGTGAGTCTCATGGAAGATGGCCGCGTCAGTTAGGGACCCTGGGGAAGCAGAGCTGCCAGGCGGGAAGGTTGCTGGGAGGGTGGGAGAGTTTGGAGCCCAGGCTGGATGGGGTGCTGAGTGCCTGGGCACAGTGGGCTTCGGGTGGCTGATCTGATGAAGGTGAAACTGAAACCATGCCAACGCTTCCTGGCCACGTGGTCCTGGGTGAGCCCCCTCATTTCCCTGAGGCTCAGTGCCCTGGTCACGGAGAGGCTGGGTGGGCCAGTGGGATTGGCATCTGAACCCTGAGCAGCTTCACCCTCCTGGCCAACTGTGCCACGCTCATTCTCTCTGAACAGCACTAAACGTGTGGATCATTCCAACACCCGCCTGGTCACACAGCTGGACCGGAACCCCGGTGTGTACCCGGCGTCCAGGGGGCTGTAGGGCGGGGCCTCCCCGGGCAGGGAGCTTCACTGGTCACTTTGTCCCTTTATCTGTGTGGGGCCCCAGGCGCTGATGACAACAACCTCAACTCCATCTTCTATGAGCACTTGACACGCTCGCTGCAGCACACGCTGTGTGGGGACCTGGTGCTGGGCCGCTGGGGCAACTATGGCCCTGGGGACTGCTTTGTCCTGGCCTCCGACTACCTCAATGCCCTGGTGCACCTCATCGAGGTTGGCAACGGCCTCATCACCTTCCAGCTGCGCGGCCTTGAGTTCCGGGGTGAGCGTGGGCCTGAGGCTGGCGCGGAGCATTGGGTTTCCACTGCAGGAGGGCTGCGTTCTGCCCAGCTGCGCCTTGGTGCTCTGGTGACCTTGAACAAGGCACGCTTCCTTCCTGGCCTGGGTTTCCCAGTCTGAGCAGTGAGGTGGCAGGGTCTCCTCTGACCACACCCTGTCCCTGCCATGGCTGTGGGTCCACAGTGACTGAACAGGCCAGATGCCAGCTTCAGAAGAGGCCTCCAAGGGTGCGGAGGTGCCCTGAGCATGGCTCCTGAGCACTGTGAACCCCAGCAAGCCACTTCTTGAGCCTCAGTCTTTACTGTGGCTGTGGGGGAGTCAACACGGCCTTCTGTTCACCTGTTCATTTAGTTACATTTACCTAGGCAGCTGCCTGGGGAGGGGGTGGCCCAGGCCTGGGCACTTGCTGGGCAGGAGGCCGCACTTGTGTCCCGGTGGCTTCTGACTGGGCACCGTCCACCCCCCTGCAGGTACTTACTGCCAGCAGCGCGAGGTGGAGGCCATCACGGAGGGCGTGGAGGAGGATGAGGGCTGCTGCTGCTGCGAGCCTGGCCACCTGCCTCGGGTCCTGTCCTTCAATGCTGCCTTTGGGCAGCGCTGGCTGGCCTGGGAGGTGACAGCCAGCAAGTATGTGCTGGAGGGCTACAGCATCAGCGACAACAACGCCGCCTCCATGCTGCAGGTCTTTGACCTCCGCAAGATCCTTATCACCTACTATGTCAAGGTACGGTGGTGGGGCCCTGGTGAGCGCTCACTGACCATGGGTTTCCTGGGTGTCATCTTCTGGGTCAGTGGCAGCCTGTTTTGAAAGGAAACAGACCTCTGAGAGTTTTAGCATCCTCTGAGGTGCCACCCACTGCTGGACAGCAAGCCTCAGGGGCCCCAGCAGCCTGCGTGGCTGACAGGTGCACCCAGGGTGAGGGTCTCTCTGTCACGCTCCTCCAGAAGGCTTGCCATGGGCAGTGAGAACTAGGGGCAGGTGGGCAGCGTGTGCATGGAGCCTCTCCCTGGGCTGCTGATTCCAGAGGGGCAGTTGCTGAGGGCAGCCTTCTAGACCCCCAGGCCCTTGCCCTGTGTCCTGCCAGCACAGAGTGATGATATGGTTATGGTGGTGGCATTAAAGATACTTGTTGGGGCAGCTGCCAAGCAAAGGTGCTTACCAAGGGGTGGGCTCTGTCCCAGGCACCTCACGTGGGCTGGGTAAAGCCTATCACACCCTTCAGGAGAGGGCCACCTGTCTCAGCTGTGGGCGGAGGGGAAGCGATTTGCCCGAGGCCTCAATCCAGAAAGTGGCCGAGCCAGTTTCCACCCAGGCCTGGGCCTCCCTGCCCCCGCGTGGGCGCGTGGGCGCTCCAAGCACCTGCTGGCTGTGAGCAGTGTGGGGTCCGGATGGAGCCCTGGACTGGGTTCTGAGAAGCCTGGGGTGTCACCCCCCTTGCTGAGCCTCAGTGTACCCTTTTGAGAAGTAGGGATTATGGTAGTTCGGGGAGATGGCAGGAGTGATGAGGCTTCGTGGCCCCAGAACAAGGGCTCTATAGGAGTTGGGTGGCTTGGTGGTCACAGCTCAGGTCCCCTCCTGTCCTCCTAGCGTCTGCCCTGCAGTTCCCTGGGCGGGGCCTGGAGGAGTGACCTGCTGGGGCCCTGGCGTACCTGCCCAGCTGAGGCTCTCTCCAGGACTGACTGTCCCATCTTTGTCATATACACAGAATACAAAGAAGCTGTAACTTCTGTGTTGGTTTCTCCTCCATCCATCTACTCATAGAGAAGGGTTTGTGAGCTCCCCATCCCTCACTTTCACCATGAAAGAAACTAGGGTCCAGATAGGGACATTCCCAGCTCCGAGTCACCTGGGGGTCACAATCCCATCCACTTTTCTCCCCCATCTCTGGAGAGGTGCTCTAGCCCAGGCCACCCTGCTCTCTTGTGCAAGCCCGGCTGCAGGCCAGTGTAGCTTTCTCGTGGGTGTGTCCCTGGCGGCCAGCCAGGCCTGGGCTGGCAGGCTGAGATGATGAACCTGCCAAGTTTATTGTCCCCTAGGGCAGCTAACTTGCCACGGCCACAGCTGCCTCCGGCTGGGAAGAATCTGAGCTGGGGAGAGGTGTCCTGAGGACCTTGAAGTTCCACCAAAGACATGGGGCCAAGTTGGGAAGGACGAGCCGGGGCTGTGAAGGGCAGGGTCAGGGGGATGGTGGGGAGGTTGCAGGGCCTGCATGCCCACCAGAGCCACCCTGCTGGACACCTGCTGCCTTGATGCCCTCTGTTCTTGGCCAGCTGCACCACCCTCACCAGCTCTGGACTTCCCACCTCTACCCAGGCAGAGGGCCCACCCCGGCTCCATCCCACAGTGGCACATGGAATCCCATAACTGCTGGCTGCCAGCTGCTGGCCTCACTGCCCATCCATCCTGGTGTACCAGCTGCCTACCTTCCAAAAGCTCCTCTCCGTTTGCCCACACTCCTGTTGAGAAATGAGCAGTCTCTTAAGGGGTCCAGCAGCCCCTGACTTTGGGCACAGGATGCTGTGCCTCTGCTTTTTTCTGAGGGGAGGCCCTGTGGCTGTCATACGCACTTCGGCTGCCTAAGGGGACCTGTGGCCCAGGGGTACTTAGGCCCCGCAGGCCTCCAGGAAGCCCCACTACTTGGGCCTGACCTTCCAAGGCCTCCTGAGATTTGGGTCCCACAGCATCATGGTGTTGAAGGTCCTAGGGCTCTAGTCCCAGCTCGGTCTGCTCTGCCTCACGGGCAAGACTGTCACCAGTCTGGGCCCTGGCTTCCCGTATAGACGGGGCATCTGCTGAGGCAGGCATGGAAACACTTGCCACAGTGGGGAACCCACTGAGGTGGGGGGCTTCTGGTCTGCTTTTTTGCTCCTCTTTTCTGGCATGACGGAGGGGAGCAGACTTGCCCACATGACTTGAGGGAGCTGAGGTGGAACACTCAGTGGTGGGTGTCCTAGGAAGCAGACCTTAGCTAGAAACCTCTACCCTAATGCTTTCACCTCCAGCAGCCAGGGTGAGGGCACTACCGCAGTCACTGGCCCTGCCCTGATGGCTGCCCTCTCCTTCCAGAGCATCATCTACTACGTGAGCCGCTCGCCAAAGCTGGAGGCATGGCTGAGCCACGAGGGCATCACAGCAGCTCTGCGGCCTGTGCGGGCACCTGGCTATGCTGACTCAGACCCCACCTTCTTGCTGAGCGTAGACGAGGACTATGACCTCCGCCTCTCTGGACTCTCGCTGCCCTCCTTCTGCGCAGCACACCTCGAGTGGATCCAGTACTGCGCCTCCCGGCGCGGCCAGGTCCGGCCACCCCCGCCCCGGGGCTGCCCTCTGCCTTCCCTCTCCCCTGTTCTCACACCCTCAGCTCTCTCGGCCTGGGCCCCAGCCCCACCCCAAGTTCTGTGGCTGGGTCTGAGCTGGGCTCTGGGGACTGGGGTCTTTTGTGCCACAGCCCGTGGATCAGGATTGGAACTCGCCACTGGTTACGCTGTGTTTTGGCCTATGTGTGCTGGGCCGCCGGGCCCTGGGGACAGCCTCACACAGCATGTCTGCCAGGTGAGTGCCCACAGGCCCAGCCAGGGCCGCTGCTCTCCCCTCCAGTCCTCCCTGAAGACCTCCAGGCCAGGGGCCCCCAGGAACCACATCAGCCTTCTTCTGGTGTGGCTCTTCTCCATGGCAAGGTGCCTCCCAGTCACGGCCTTGCCTGATCCTCCCGCTCTGTGAGGGGCCTGGGCAGAGGCGGGCCGACTTGTGGAGATGGGGAGACAAGCCCAGGACGAAGAGTGGGCTCAGCCCGGGTCCCTGCTTGTAGAAGCCTTCATGCGCACCTCCTGGTCTTCCCCAGCCTGGAGCCCTTCCTCTACGGCCTGCACGCCCTGTTCAAGGGGGACTTCCGTATCACCTCCCCACGCGATGAGTGGGTCTTTGCTGACATGGACCTGCTTCATCGCGTGGTGGCACCTGGGGTTCGCATGGCCCTCAAGCTCCACCAGGTGGGGAGAGGTGTGCCTGGGCAGGGTGGGCAGGTGTGGGAGATCAGCCCCTCCCCAGGGCAGGGGCCACTGAGCCAGCCCTCCCTGCCTCCCTGCAGGATCACTTCACATCCCCAGATGAGTATGAGGAGCCAGCTGCCCTGTATGATGCCATCGCGGCCAATGAGGAGCGGCTGGTCATCTCGCACGAGGGTGACCCCGCCTGGCGCAGTGCCATCCTCAGCAACACGCCCTCACTGCTGGCGCTGCGCCATGTCCTGGATGATGCCTCCGACGAGTACAAGATCATCATGCTCAACCGGCGCCACCTGAGCTTCCGAGTCATCAAGGTGGGGATGGCTCACCCCTGACCTGGCCCCCTTCCTGGCACCAACCCCCTCACGCTTGTGTGTGTGGCCTCCTGCAGGTGAATCGCGAGTGTGTGCGTGGCCTGTGGGCTGGACAGCAGCAGGAGCTGGTGTTCCTGCGCAACCGCAACCCCGAGCGTGGCAGTATCCAGAACGCCAAGCAGGCACTCCGCAACATGATCAATTCCTCCTGTGACCAGCCGCTGGGCTACCCCATCTACGTGTCACCCCTTACCACCTCTCTGGCCGGCAGCCATCCCCAGCTGCGTGCGCTGTGGGGTGGCCCCGTCAGCCTGGGCGCCATCGCCCGCTGGCTTCTGCACAGCTGGGAGAGGTGAGCCCTGACCGCATCCTGGCCTGTGGGCCTGGGGTCATGGAGCAGGAAGCTGAAGCTGATAGGTAATGCAGCTTCCTCCTCGGTCTCAGAGGGAGGAGGTGCTGGAGCCAGGATTGAGCCCCTAGAGCTGACCAGCCCCTTCTCAGGCTGACCTGACTCCACCCTGTGCCAGCCCCCCACCCCCAGAGCTGAAGGTGGCCTTCAGCCTTAAGAGCCATTGATAATGCCCAAAAGACTCTGCAAAGTAGATACCAAAATCTCTTGAAAGACAGGACCCTGGACCTCAAAGATGTTAGGTGACTTGTCCTGGGGCTAGGGACTTGTGAGGTCTCTGTCCCTCCCCATGCCAGCCTCTTCTCTGCCCGCCCCTCCCCCCCAACCCTAACCAGGCTTCATAAGGGCTGTGGTGCTGGCTGCAACAGCGGTGGGAATGTGGACGACTCAGACTGTGGCGGAGGTGGTGGCTTGACCACCCTCAGCAATAACCCCCCCTTGGCACACCCCACGCCTGAGAACACAGCAGGTGAGTCGGCAAGGCCAGGCTGAACCGGGGTGAGGACCGCCTAGCTGAGATCTGCTCTTATCTGTCTCCCACAGGCAGTGGTGACCAACCCCTCCCACCAGGCCCTGGCTGGGGCCCTCGGTCCTCCCTGAGTGGCTCTGGTGACGGGCGCCCCCCACCTCTGCTGCAGTGGCCACCCCCTCGGCTCCCTGGACCAACCCCTGCTTCACCTGTCCCCACTGAGGGTCCCCGGCCCTCAAGGCCCCCTGGCCCTGGTCTCCTCAGTTCTGAGGGTTCCAGTGGGAAGTGGAGCCTGGGAGGTCGGAAGGGGCTGGGGGGATCCGAGGGGGAGCCAGCCTCAGGGAGCCCCAAAGGAGGCACCCCCAAATCTCAGGTAAGGGTCCTATGGGAGGTTTGGATCCTGGGCAGCTCAGGTCTGCTCCTCCACCAACCCCTCTGTCCTCCCTCAGGTGCCCCTAGACCTCAGCCTCAGTCCAGATATCAGCACCAACGCCTCACCCCCCAGAGCAGCCCAGGACATTCCTTGCTTGGACAGCACTGAACCCGAGAGTGGCACACCCACTGGGGCCCCCGGTGACTGGCCTGCCCCTGCTGAGGAGCGCGAGAGCCCTGCTGCCCAGCCCTTGCTGGAGCATCAGTACTGAGCAGCCTGGTGCCCTCCGGATCCCAGCCCAGGGTTCGGTAACTTGGACCCCTAGCTGCTGGCCCTCTCTGCTGGACCACAGGGCTGAGTGGCCTTGGCTTCCACATCTGAACCCTGACCTCTGGCTGCCTTAGCCAGAGCACCAGAACTGAGCAGCCCAGACCTCTGATGCTGACCCCTAATCTTTCAACCTTAGTCCAGGGCCTGGGCTCCCCAAACTGAAGCAGGCAGCCTCCCAGCCAGGCCCTCAGAGCCAAACCCATGGGCTGGTCCCTCTTCAAGCCCGTGGCCAGGACTGACTCGGCTCTTGGGAACTGCACTGCCTGCAGGGGCAGCCCTTCGGCCTGGACCTGGGGCTGAAATGTGGGAAGGGTGGGTTTTTTCCTTTTTCTTTGAATTTTTTGTTTTTCGTGCTTCGGAGATACCAGAATTAATAACACTATTTTTGATTTTGGTTGGTGGTTTATTCTTCTATGTAGGAATATTTGGGTGGAGGGTAGAGAAAATGGCCAGGTCAGGGTGGATGAGCCTGAAGAGGGGGATGAAGGATGTGGGGCTGGGTTCCGAGGGAGATCAAGGTCAGACCAAGGTGGGGCCAGACCAAGAAGGCCTAGTTCCCCTTTCCTCACAAGCTTATTCCCTTTTCAAGCCTTGATCTGAAGTTCACCTTCTCACCCCCATGTATTTAAAGATTTCATCTCCAGTGGCTGACTCCTACAATGAAGAGCCTTGACCTTAGCCGGAGCCATTTCCAATTTCTCCAGATATGCATAAGAGGTGACACCTATCTAAGGTGTTTTAAGAGTAAATGAAAGCATGTGTAGAGCAGGGCCCAGGGCTTAGCAAGTGCTTATAAGGAGCACCCGCTGTGCAGCAGCCGGAGCTGGGCGCTCGTGTCCAAGTCAGCCCTCCCAGCTGATCCGGAAGGCGGGTACTCTTAGCGTTTCTCAGCCGAGGGCTGGAGGCCCCGTAGCTCGCTGGGCCCTCCCGGCTCAGGTCGGGCCTTCAGACTGCGCGCCCAGGCCGACCGCCCGGCAGTCGAATCCCCACCCGCTGCGCTTCCCGCGGCAGGAGGCTCCCGGGTCGGCCCCACCCCCTCCGCTGCGGCCCCGCCCCCGGCATTGCCCCGCCCCAGGCGGAGCCGGCGCCCGGAGCGGCCGCGGGAGAGCCGGCAGCGGGACCCCAGCGCGGGAGGCGGCCGCCGGGCGGGAGCCCCAGAGGTACCGGCGGGAGCGGGGGACCGGAGGCATCGCGACCGGACCAGACAGGGGAGAACGTGGCCTGGAGTGAGCCCGGGTGGTGTGTGTGTGTGGAAGGGGGGGTTCCTGTCCGCTTTCTCCCCCTGCACCCTCCCAACCACCCTCGGGGCTCCAGCTCTAGTCCCGAGTCAACACATCCAGTCTCCTGCCTCCGGCCGGCGGCCCACTCTCTCGTTTGAGTAGACGGCCTGGCTTTGCTGGTGTGCAGGCAAGTGGATGCCACGGCCCCCAACTCCTTTAAGGCAGCGCTGGCAACCACCCCTGCGGCTGGCTGTGTGCGGGGCTCCCTCTCTTCTGGGGATCCCCATCCCCCTGGGTCGCCTCCTCTCCGGCCTTTGCACACCGCCCCCAGTCCTGGGCCAGGCCTGGGAGGAAACATCTGTCGCGCCCCCTGGCAGCAGAACTGGGGTCATGACCTCCAGATGTGCTGGGAAGAGTCCAGCGCCTCCTCCTGGGGCAGCCTGGCCTTCCGGATCTGTGGGGGCGGGGCTGGCCCCCTCTCCGCCAGTGACACAGGCTGGGAGGAATGTATCGGCCTCAATGGACCCTGTGTGAAGCTGCTGGGTGGGGGGCAGAGCCCAAGGACACCCCCTATGGCAGGGCCAGAGCGGGCACTGGGCCAGAGCAAGAGGCAGCCCTTGAGCTGTGCATACTCGCATAATGAGAGCTCAGCTCACCCGCAGGGGCCTGCACAGAGCTCTCTCTCAGCCCCTTCCCCCACCTCACATGTCACACACACCACAGCCCGGGCCCAAGAGCTTGGCCACCACACACTTAACACATGGCTGGCCTTACTGGCTTCAGTGTCCCAGAAGTGTTGGGAGGGGACAGAAATGGTTAGCCCCATTTTAGAGATGAGAGAATAGAGGCTCCAGGTCAGTGGCAGAGCCTGTTCTAGGAGAAACCAAGGGAGAAGGCCCCCTGAACTTGGGAGGCCTACCCTTGCTGGGTTCTGGACCTTTAGCCAAGGGCTGCCCAGAGCCCTTGACCCTACCCGTTCCCAGCCCAGCCGCATACAGTGTCACTGGGTGATGTACGAAGACGCACCAGCAGGTCCCTAGTGGAGGGGCCCCACATCCCTAGCCCAGCTGCCACTCCATTCTGGGTTCACCTGGGGGTGGCTCCTTGTCACAGTCTCACAGTTTCATCTGCACCTAGCCTTTGACACATTTCTGCACTTTGCAGGTCCCTGGGGCCTTGGGTGTCTTACATCCTGTGAGAAGTTGAGCCTCAGCCCAACCCCCCACCTGCCCCCCTACCTACGCACACAGGGACAGGAGGGGGCAGGTGCAGCACTGTACGTCCTGGAGATTGACAGACCCAGGTTCAAATCCTAATTCTACCATGGATTTGCTTCAGGCAAGAGCATCCCCTTATCTGGACCTCAGTTTGATTGCCACATGGGGTTCAGACCTCCCTGTCAGCACCAGTGAGGCGAGGAAGGCAGAGGTCCCCATGGGTCCCAATTCTAGCAAGGGGGCCCCATCAGCATGACTCCCAGCCCTGCCCCCAGGGATGGCTACAGTAATCTGCTGGAGGTGAGCCTGAGCCTATCCTTCAGGCCAGGGTGACTTGTGTCCTCTGACTGGGCTGGTGTGACCCCAGCACCTTCCTCAGGATGTGGGGCTGAGTGTGGGGCTGGGTCCAGAGTTGGGGCTACTTCCTGTGCTGAAGGAAGTCCTCTTGCTTTTCCTGCTGCTTTTTCCCTGCCAGTGCCCTCTGGGAACCTGTGTCCTTGAGGTATTAAGGCCACAAGGGCCAGGGAATTGAGACCTGGCCTCTGGGTGCTCACCTCCTCAGGGACCCTGGAGGAAGTGGGAGGGGCAGGGAGGAAGGTCTCTGGGGACAGGACGTCCTCCCTTTGTCAAGTGGGCAGAACCCAGACACCAGTGGCCCCATGGGTTTCCCGTCTCAGCTGAGACAAAACATCTATCCAGTTGGTCGAGGCTGTGATAGGGACCCTCACTCTGAGCTCAGGCCAAAGCCAAGGTGTGTGGGTAAGAACTAGAGGACCCTGGCAGTGCCAGGGCTGCCCAGGCTCCAAGACCCTCAGGGCCAATGCCCCGACAGTCCAAGCCTGGTCCTGCCCAGCGCTATGCTGGAGGAGGGGGCTGGAAACCTCAGCCCCAGGCAGACGAGGAAGTGGCCAGTAAAGCGGAAGCGGCTTTGATGATCTTGGAGGGGGCCGGAAGCCAACCCGTGTGGTGGAGGACCAGGCTGGGGACTGGGTTCCTGTTTTCTCCCCTGGCCCCTCTGAGCAGCCCCCTCCTCCCTTAGGGCAGGAACCGGCCTGCCGGCAGGGCACCAACCACCCAGTCCTGCCAATGAGACCCGGCCCCTGGAGAGCCAGGCCATGTGGGCCAGTGGCGTGGGGAGTCCTCGGCGGGGCATGGCCCCTGCGCCCACTGATGACCTCTTTGCCCGCAAGCTGCGCCAGCCAGCACGGCCCCCGCTGACACCGCACACCTTCGAGCCGAGGCCAGCCCGAGGTCCACTTCTGCGCAGCGGCAGTGATGCAGGCGAGGCTCGGCCCCCAACACCAGCGAGCCCTCGCGCCCGTGCCCACAGCCACGAGGAGGCAAGCCGCCCTGCTGCAGCCCCCACCCGGCTTTTCACTGATCCATTGGCACTGCTGGGGCTGCCGGCCGAGGAGCCGGAGCCCGCTTTCCCACCAGCACCTCAGCCCCACTGGTTTGCCCACTATGACGTGCAGAGCCTGCTCTTTGACTGGTCTCCAAGACCAAGGGGGACAGGGGGCCATGCAGAGTCCAGCTTGGGGACCCCAGCCTCAGCTGAGGACCGGACTGCCAGCTCAGACCTCCTGCTTGAGGCTCCTGGTTTTGTGAGTGAGTTCGGGGGTGAGGGCGAGCTGGGCCTGGGTGGACCAGTGTCCCCACCTGTGCCCCCTGCACTGCCCAATGCGGCTGTGTCCATCCTGGAGGAGCCACAGAACCGAACCTTGGCCTACAGCCTGGAGCATGCTGACCTGGGTGCAGGCTACTATCGCAAATACTTCTACAGTAAAGGTGAGGGAAGGCTGCCGAGGAGGGGCAAGACCACCCTGTTGCTGTAGTGCACACAGTAGGGCTCATGAGCTGTCCTTTCCCTGTCAAGTCTTGGGCTGCATGAAGGGTTGAGCTCTGCCCCCAGGGCCAAAGCTGCCCCTGCTGGACCCTGCTTTAGCCACATCCCAGAGGCCAGCCCCAGCCTCTGCCCACAGCCAGGCACACCCTGACAACATCTGGTTCATCCTCATATGTTGGAGAGCCAGGCTGGAGAGAGATTCCCTATCTCCATTTCTGTGAGATGAAAACTGAGGTCTGAAAACCCCTGCACCCGGGAACCTTGTCCTGGTCAGAGCCCGGAGGGGAGGGCCCCAGACATCCTGGAGAGACACATGGGTGTGGTGGGCGGGGCTGTGGCAGGATCCAGCCCTGGGAGCAGGCAGGCATTGGTCCCCCGGGTCTGGCGAGGTGTGATGTGGGCGGGGCCGAATAGGGGCGGGGCAAGAGTGTAGGGGTCCTGATTTGGCTTGGTAGAATGCGGGCGCCCCTACAGAACACCAGAACTTCTTTGGACTGGACGACATGCTGGGCCCAGTGGCCGTGAGCCTGCGGCGGGAAGAGAAGGAGAGCAGCGGAGGGGGCACTCTGCACAGCTACCGCATCATTGTGCGGACCACGCAGGTGGGCCTGGGTCATGGCGTCAGAGGATTGCCTCCTCCACAGCCTGAATGGATCCTGAATGCCCCTACATCTCTTCCTCAGCTCCGGACCCTCCGCGGCACCATCTCGGAGGATGCGCTGCCGCCGGGAACCCCGCGGGGCCTGTCCCCAAGGAAGCTTCTGGAGCATGTGGCGCCGCGGCTAAGCCCAACCTGTCTGCGCCTGGGCTCAGCTTCACCAAAGGTGCCACGCACGCTGCTCACGCTGGATGAACAAGTGGTGAGTGGCCTAGGCATCCCCCAGCCCTACAGGTAGACCCGGTCTGACCCAGCCTGGCCAGCCCACCTCCCAGTCACCTGGCCCTGACCCTGATCCTGAGTTGGGTGGTGACCCCAAAACAGCTGGCCTTTCAGCGAGAGCACGTCAGAAGTCATCTGGGGCTTTGCCTCTCAAAGTAAGGTCTGTAGACCAGCAGCATCTACATCATCTGGGAACTTGTTAGAAATGCAGATTCCTGGGCCTCGTTCCAGACCTACTGACCTACTGAGTCAAAGCCTGCTAATGTGCTGAAGTCCCGAGGTGACTCCTAAATACATTTCAGTTGAGAAGCCCTGGTCTGACACCTCCCCCCAACTCCCGCTTCCTGCAAGTCCCTCTCGTTCTCTTGTCAATTTGCTCAGCAAGGCCCAAGGTGCTCACTTCTTCCTGGGGCTGTGCATTCGACTGTGGGACCGCTCAAGCCCTCAGTTGAAGTCCTTCCCTACTCTGTGCTGAAAGGTGCCAGCGGGCCCTGATTCTTTTCCTCGGTGTCATTCAGTCTGTTGATCATTCAACAGACACTTTGCACACCTTCTTGGTGCCAGGTCCCAGACTGGATGCCGGGGACATGTCCAGACCAGCTCAGGGCCAGGTGGGGGAGAGAGACCCACAGAGAATCGTGGGTAATTGTGGGGCAGGATAACAGTGAAGGGGATTGTTAAGGGCTTCTTGGGGAAACAAGGTAATGCCGACAGCCCTTCCTCGGGAATGAGTTTAGCATCATGGAGGAAATGCATGTGTTTGAGCGAGGAAGAAGAGGAGTTTTCTGGGCAGAAGAAACTACTTGGGCAATGGCTTAGTGACTGAAGCAGGTCACACTGGGATCCTGTAGGCCTTCAGTGTGACTGGAGTAGGGCTTGGGAGGAAGAAATAGGAAAGGCTTGCATTTGATCTTGAGGGCATTTGGGAGCTATGGAAGATCTGAGAGGTAGAGCAGCCATCTGGCCTGCAATGTGGGGGCTAGGCTGGAGGGACAGGGAGGTCGGACTGAAGGCTGTTGCAGTCATCCAGGCCAGACCTGATGGTAGTGATGGCAGAGGTGAAGAGGAGGTGACAATCTAGGGTTGATGGGCAGGATGGCAAAATCACAATGAGGAGGTGAGGTGCAGAGGATGTCCTGGCAGCTGGAGAAATGGGTCTGGAGCTCTGGAAAAGGTTCAAGGCTAGAGGCAGAGGCAGGGGTGTCATGTCATGGAGTTGGCTACTGCAGCCACTGGAGGCAAGGAGAGTGGGTGGAGAAGCAGCCCAGGCACAAGAGTGTGGGATCCCTGGGGTTTCAGGCAAACGGAAGTCCCAAGGGCCATCCCAGGTGAGAGGGTGCCAGGGTGAGGCCATGCCCGGGGCCTGTAAGAGGGAGCTAGGGTTTAGATGGATGCAGAGCTGCAGGGGTTTGGGGGCAAAATTAAAGTTGGGACTGGGGACATTCACAGCCGAGTATGGAGAAAGGAAGCCAGAGCAGGAGGGGCCTGGGGCTTGTTTGCATGGGTCCAGGGCCCCTTAAGCTGAGCAGTTACCCCAAATGGAAAGAAGCCAAAGGAGCTAGGAGCAGAGAGTAAGCGGAGGTGGTGTGGGGCTCAAAGCCTCTGGAGGCTGGGCTGGGAGTGCCTGGGATTCTGAGGAGGGGAGAGGACAGGCCAACCTCGAAATAAAATAACAATGTGAACATTTATTGGGCTTGAGAGCTCAGTGAGCAGGGTCCTTTCCTCTAGTCACATCCTTTGTGGTCACTTGAGAACCACCCCCCTCCTGGTCCCTTCCCACCTGTGACCTCCTCTACCCTCCTGAGCACTGGGAGGACAGACTGAATCCACTGGATAGGTAAAGACACAGAGGCAGCTTAGAGAGGCAGTGCTCAGGGCCACACATCAAGGCAGCCCAGCCCCAGGCCAGTGTCCCATCCATTCCCCAAAGCCCAGAGGGGCTGGGGGCACTGAGGCCCGTGCCTTCTGCCTGTGCCCTCCCCAAGCTGAGCTTCCAGCGCAAGGTGGGCATCCTGTACTGCCGGGCGGACCAGGGCTCAGAGGAGGACATGTACAACAACCAGGAGGCAGGACCAGCCTTCATGCAGTTCCTCACCCTGCTGGGCGATGTGGTGCGGCTCAAAGGCTTCGAGAGTTACCGGGCCCAGCTGGACACCAAAAGTAAGGCTCAGGAGCTGGAGGGTGGGGCATACCTGTGTTGAGTGGCAGGCTGCCCTGGGGAGAGCCAGCTGCCTTGTCACTTCTCTGTCCTGTATTGTCCTGTGGCTGGGGCCAGGGGTGGAGAGTTCTCTGGGTAGAGTGAGGACATCAGTGAGGAGCTGAAAAGGCCAAGCCAAGGGCTGGGAGGAGCGGATAGGATTGTCGTCCAATGGTCCTCGTGCTCTACAGCCCGAGTTGGGGCTGGGGTTTGGGGGCATCACCCCACCATCAAACACACATATTCTACCAGCCCAGCCTCCAAGTTGGAAGGGCCCCACCTGGGAGGTGTTTTTATCGAGCACCTCGTGCCTGCCTTCTACTCTCTCCGCTACTCTACGTATGCGGGTGCCTGGGCCAACATCTGCCCCCCACCCTGCCCCACCCTGCCCTTGGCTGGAGGCTGAGCCTGTCTGGGGAGGGCAAGGGGAGAAGCCAAGGCTGAGGTCCTTAGACCTTGAGGCCTGGACATTGGTGGGTGCATGAAGGGCTTGGGGTTAACTAGCCTCCAGACTGCATGCAGAGACAGCAGGTTCAAGCCACTGAGATTCCTCTTGCTTTCCCTGTGTACCCAACTTCCTGACCACAGCGGATTCGACCGGGACACACTCTCTCTACACCACATACCAAGACCATGAGATCATGTTCCACGTGTCCACGATGCTACCTTACACCCCCAACAACCAGCAGCAGGTGTGAGGGGGCTAGGATGTGGGTGGGGGTTAGCCAGGGGCTTCTGAGGAGCCATGGGGGGGTTCAATGTGTGTGGCAATATTTGAGCCTTGGCCTGGGCTTTGTGTGTCCCTCCTCCCTCCAACTCTCCTTGAAGCTGTCCCTCTTCAAACACCCCAGGGACCGGTGGGGGAGGAGCCGCTGATGTGCAGGCACTATCCTGCGGCTATGAGGGGGGACCTGGGGAGACAGCAGGCCCTGCTCACACCCCCCTTCTAACACCCAGCTTCTGCGAAAGCGCCACATCGGCAACGACATTGTGACCATAGTGTTCCAGGAACCTGGCAGTAAGCCCTTCTGCCCCACCACCATCCGCTCACACTTCCAGCATGTGTTCCTAGTGGTGCGGGCGCACGCCCCGTGCACTTCTCACACTTCCTACAGGTGGGCACCAGTGTCGTCCTAGTTGTGCCACGGCCACAGACCCTCCCTAGTTGCACCTGACTATCGCGCCTCCTCCCCGCAGGGTGGCAGTGAGTCGCACCCAGGACACACCGGCCTTTGGGCCTGTTCTGCCCCCTGGCGGAGGTCCCTTCACCGCCAACGCTGATTTCCGGGCCTTCTTGCTGGCCAAGGCGCTCAATGGCGAGCAGGCAGCAGGCCACGCACGTCAGTTCCACGCCATGGCCACGCGCACACGCCAGCAGTACCTGCAGGACCTGGCCACCAACGAGGTGACCACTACGTCGCTGGACTCGGTTTCGCGCTTTGGCCTGCCCTCTCTGGGCGGTAGGCGGCGGGCGCCCCCTCGGGGCCCGGGCGCCGAGCTGCAGGCGGCGGGTGCGCTGGCTTGGGGTGTGCGCGCCGCGCACGGGGCGCGGGGCGCGGCTGCGGCCGAGACAGGCGGCCCGGACCGCGCCGAGGTGCCCTGCCTGCTGGGCATCTCGGCCGAAGCGCTGGTGCTGGTGGCTCCGCGCGACGGCCGCGTAGTCTTCAACAGTGCTTGTCGCGACGTGCTGGCTTGGACCTTCTCCGAGCAGCAGCTCGACCTGTACCACGGCCGCGGGGAGGCTATCACGCTGCGGCTCGACGGGCCCCCCGGCCAGGCGGTCGGCGAGGTGGTGGCGCGCTTGCAGGTGAGGCCTGGGGGGAGGGGGGCGGAGCCTGCCTTGGAACCCCTCGCGCCCGCCGCGGCTTCTCTGGAGGGAAAAGTTAGGGGGCGAGCACCCCCAGCCTGGCAGCTGGGGAAGCCGGAACGGGGGACCCTCGGGCGAGTGACTGCTGGTCTCTGAGGCGCGGGCATCTGCCAGGTGGATTAGTCATGCCCGCCTCACGGGGTGTGGAAAGGTCTGGGTGGCCCGGGGCCCCTGCTCCGGGCAGTCCAACTCACGCCCTGCCGCACCCCAGCTGGTGAGCCGCGGCTGCGAGACCCGCGAGCTGGCGCTGCCCCGCGACGGCCAAGGCCGCCTGGGCTTCGAGGTGGACGCCGAGGGCTTCATCACACACGTGGAGCGCTTCACGTTCGCAGAGACTGCGGGGTTGCGGCCGGGGGCGCGCCTGCTGCGCGTGTGCGGCCAGACGCTGCCCAGCCTTGGCCCAGAGGCCACTGCCCAGCTGCTGCGCTCGGCGCCCAAGGTCTGCGTCACGGTCCTGCCCCCAGACGAGAGCGGCCGGCCCCGCAGGTCAGGGCGCCAGGGGGTGGGAGGATGGGCAGCAGGCCACCCTCAGTGTTTCCATTAACACTCCATTAACATTCTCTAAGGAATACCGTGTGGAGGCCTTTCCTTCTTGAGAATCCCACATCTCAATCTCTGACCCGCACTGTCCTCATACGTAGAATGAAGCCAATTAAGCACACTGTCCTCCTTCCTCAAAAAATCAAATAGCAGCCCCCACTATCTTTTTAAAGTGTTATTACCCCCATGCACAAATACACAACATTATTGCGCTAAGCCAAGGATATGCAGACCTTTTTCTGTAAAGGGCCAGATAGTAAATATTTTATGTTTTCTGGCCCACCTGGCCTTGCTGCTGCTACCGGAGCAACTCGGCTACAGCACCGGAGCATCTATAGCTGACATGTGAAAGAATGGCTGTGTTCCACTAATGCTTTATTTGTGGACACTGAAATTTGAATTTTACATAGTTTTCACATATCATGAAATATTTTGATTTCTTTCAACTATTTAAAAAGGTAAAAAAACATTTTTTGGCTCTCAGGAGTACAAAAAACAGACACATCTGCTAAAAAAAAAAAAAAAAGGGAAAAAAAGCACAGGTTGGATTTGATCCCCAGGCCGGGAGGAAGGGGCAGTGTCAGACAGGAACAGGTTCCCCCAGCATTCAAAATAGTGTTTGAATTTTTATGCTAAGTGATTTACCTGTGTGGTTATTTAAATCCTAACAGCAAGCTATGGGATCAGTACTGTAATCCCCACTTCACAGATGGAGAAATTGATGTTAAGAGTATTTGCCCAGATAATACAGAGGAAGCAGTGGGATTTGAACCTAAGTCTGGATGAACTGGCTAGTAATCAGGCAAACATTTTTCATTGTGTGAGGGAGTTTGGAGAGTTAGCTTCTGCAAGTGAGCCTCAGCCAGAGCTGGGAGTAGTGCTGATGAGGCAGTATGCTGGGGGAACCTGTTCCTGCCTGACGCTGCCCCTTCCTCCCCGGCAGGAGCTTTTCAGAGCTGTACACGCTGTCCCTGCAGGAGCCAGGCCGGCGTGGGGCCCCGGAGCCAGTGCAGGATGAGGCCCCAGGAGTGACCCTGCTGCCTGCCACAAAGCAGCTGTTGCATGTGTGCCTGCACAATAGTGGCAGTCCTGCAGGGCCTGGGGATCTGGCTGAGGAGAGGACTGAGTTCCTGCACAGCCAGAATTCACCGTCACCCCGCAGGTGCACCCCCTTGGCCTTCCCTCTGTAACCTGCGGAGGCACAGGCAGGCCTCTGTGAAAGCAGGGAACACAGCGTACAGCTTCTAGCGCTGAACTGCCCCTGTTCTCACCAGTTCCCTATCAGATGAGGCCCCAGTTCTGCCTAACACCACCCCTGACCTCCTCCTGGCCACCACGGCCAAGCCATCAACACCTAGTGCTGGCGGGGAGACACCCCCTACCCAGGTGAGCAGAAACAAAGCTCCGGAGCCCAATGAGCGAGCTGGGCACATGGTGCTAGTGGGTGTCACTGCATCCATACCCATTTCTGCTCCTCAGGATGGCCTAGGAAGCCCCAATGACTGTGAGGACAGGGGTGACTCAGCCCCAGAGCTGAGGGCTTCCTTCCTGCCAAGAACCTTGTCTCTGCGGAACTCCATCAGCAAAAGTGAGTATGGAGTGAGTGGGCATAGGAGGGGGGCGCTGGCCTGGGCTGCCCTGGCTGAACCCACCTCCTTGTGCCCACAGTCATGTCAGAGGCAGGCAGTGAGACCCTGGAAGACGAGTGGCAGTCCATCTCAGAGATTGCCTCCACTTGCAACACCATCTTGGAGTCGCTGTCCCGGGAGGGTGAGGCCACCAGAGCACTGGGGGGTTGAGCCAGGCTGGGGCTCTTTCTCCCTTTACCTACTTGCCCAAATGGTCCTTCTGCCCCTACAGGACAGCCCATCCCAGAGAGTGGAGATGCCAAGGGAACTCCAAAGTCTGATGCTGAGTAAGTCTCCCCACCCAGAAGTAGTCCTTTCTCCATCCTATGTGATCCTGTTTGCATCCATCCATTGGAGTTAAGCACTGTCCCGTTCACATACACATAAGTCTGAGAAGACAAGAGTTAGGCCCCTCCCATTCAAGTGGGTCTGGGAGCCAGCCTGTGGTGCTGCCCTCTACCCTGGTCCTGCTGAGTCCTGACCCCCATGTCCTCAGGCCAGAACCCGGGAGCCTGTCAGAGAAGGTCTCTCACCTGGAGTCCATGCTCAGGAAGCTGCAGGACGACCTGCAGAAGGTGATGGGATGGACTGGGATAGGTGGGGAATTACAGGGCTGCCTGGGAAAGGGGTTGGCTGCTGTGACAACTGCCTCTCCCTGCATCCCAGGAGAAAGCCGATAGGGCAGCCCTGGAGGAGGAGGTGCGAAATCTACGGCACAACAACCGGCGGCTGCAGGCTGAATCAGAGAGTGCAGCCACCCGCCTGCTCCTGGCCTCCAAGCAGCTGGGCTCACCCACCACTGACCTGGCCTGAACTGTCTGGTCCAGCCTCAGCCTGGCTATGGACCTGCTCAGGTCCTTCAGGACACTTGGGTCACACCGGGCCCCAGGCCCTCCTCAGGAACTCTCCCTGCGCAGAGGCGCATCCTAGCACTGCCCCCACTCCCCGGCCCATTATTTGGTGATGAAGTTGCCCTTACCCCATCCCTGTTTGTAAATATTCTGTAGAGAAAAGGGGAACTTCAGGGAGTAAAGAAGCCACTGCTATTTGTGTCTGTGGGGGTGTTCATGTCATGGCAGGGGATGGGGTTTTACCCCTAGAGGCCCAAGGCAAATTCTCAGGACCAGTTTGGAGGGCAGGCCCTGGGGGACATTGGCTCAGGATTGGGCTGACATTCACTGAGGGGGTTCTCTGAAGCTAGGCTACTCCTTGGCTTCTCTTCCACATTTATTTGGTCTGATGAGAAGCAGGTGGCCACACCCCACATCTAGTTCTGCTTAGTCGTCTGAGCCCAGGCCCAGCCAGGCCCCTGGCCTGGAACCAAATCTGAGGGGCTGAGATCAGGGGCAGAGGCAGAGAGTAGATCTGCAGAGCTGGGGACCGACCAAGCTTAGGGTTGAGAGGTGACCATGTCCCCTCATAAAGGCCTGCTCACCTGGCAAGGCCCTTCACCAAATGCAGGCCTCACCTCTCCTCATGTAGTAGTTGAGCCCCCAAGCCTGGCACTCCCTCGACCCGTCACAATGAGATGTTTGGTGGGCTCGCGCAGGACACAGGTCTGGGCTGGAGACAAACCTTTGGATTGATTAGTCGTGAGCATGATGAGGTCACCAAGGGAGTGTGGGAAGGGCCATGAAAACGCTATTCCGGTGATCTCGGGAGGTCACGGCAGGACACTGAAAAAGCCAAAAAAGAAGAGGCGTGGCCCGAGCTGGAGAACTTGGGGTCACTTGTTCAACCCTGGGCCTCCGTCACGGGCTTCCTCCGGTTAGAAGCCCTCACCCTCCCACGTCCCTCCTCTGGCTCGCCCTGTCCCCGCCCACAGTGCCTCGGCTCCACCCAGCCCCGCCTCCCCGGACGGTCCACGCCAAGTTCCTCCGGGTCCTGGCCTGCTTGGCACGCTCGGGTTCCGCCCCTCGCGCAGAAGTGCAGCTTGGCCTCGTCCCTGAGTGGCCTTCGCTGCTTCAGGCTTCGCCCACTGGCCAAGAGTCTGGCGCACTAGCTCGACTGTCCAGGCACTTTCCGGTTCCTCAACATTCCGCCGTCGGCTGCCCCCTTCCTTCCATTGCTGTAAGCCCAGGGTCTACTGTGTTCCCAGAGGATGCACTAGCTTTTGCAATATGTCCCACTAATATCCTGCTTGCCTCCGCCTTCACCCTCCCGCAACACTGCGAAGCCCGGAACATAAACGACATCGGCCCCAAAATAGTTTTCCGACGCGTTTCACCTGGTTTTCCCGTTGCAGATTCTCTTGTGCGCATGCGCACGTGAGGACTTTCATTAACTCTACTGCGCGTGCGTCGGGCCAAACCGGAAGTATCTGGCTCTTCCAGCAACATCTAGCTCTTACCCTTTGGGCAGTGGCCTGACATTTGTTTAGGTCTCTTGGAGCTGCGGATATAAAGCTTCTTTGGTCCTAGAAGAACAAGGTACCAAAGCATAAACTTTTGCCTGGCACCTCCTCTTCCCCAATAGATACAACAGTGTCTCCTGACCACCTAAGAGATGAAGTCCAAACCTTGGTCACCCGTGGCTGATCTTCTACAGCCTGGTCCCAGGGAATCTTCCCAACTTTTCTTATCCCACTCACCTAGGAACGCCGGCTAGCCCCTCTGTGAGACCATGACCCTCTATTGATCTCAGACCTAAAGCTCATGTGGCCTCTGTGAAGTCCTTCTTGAAAACAGCCAATGGGCCTTAATGGGCTCTCACTAAACTGGGACACCCACCCACAGCTGCCTGCTTCCATCCACAGGTAGTATCTAGAGGTTTCCAAGGGCATCCTCAGACTGTAAGCTTCATACAGATTACAGTGTAAGTATTCAACCAACTCTGGTCATCAATGTCCCATGTGACATGACCAGTAAAGAGTGTGCCGAGCATTTGCTGAAAGAAGGCAAATCTCTGGCCAGCTTGGCAATGAATTTATTAGTTCAGAGTAGAAAGAGCAAAAGTCCAACTGCTTTGATTCTTCAGTAAAAACTGAGCCTCTTGATTGGAGAGCTGCCACTCTGTACTCCCCACCCACTCGCCAATCAACCTGCTCTACTATTAAGGCACTTGAAAAAAGGGAGAACAGGGAAGTCTCAGACTGAACCTCCCTCGATCCTGGAGAGGGCCAGCACCGCCCCACCAGTGCCCTTCAGCCACATCTGAGAAAGGAAACAGCAGAGACCTCTGCAGGGCAGGAAGGCCAGCCAGCCCCTCAAATGCTGGTATTAGGCACAAGGACATTGTCAGCACCACAGAGGGGTTGGTAACAGGCATTATTTTGGCTCAAGGTGTGAATGAATCCATGATTTGAGGAAGACACTTGGTAATAAGGCTCTATGGCCTCAAAGGCCATAGCTCCAGCCTGTCCCTCTCTAGGAGTACTAGAAGCTGGAGAGGGGGTATGGGGCCCCCCAGAATTCCCTATAGGGAGAAGGGAGCTGACACCAGGTTAAAGGAAGAAAGAGTTTGAGTTCTCTCGGCTCCCCCCTTTCCAGAGAAGTTAATGCTTCTGCTTAAGCACCTCCAAAAAGAGAGAGAGATACTGCCAGTAAAATACAATGCATCCTCCCCTTCCTAGGAAGACATCACCTAAAGAAGTTGGGGGCAGCTGGAGCACACACCCCAGAATCCATACGTGCTTGCTTTGGGAAGGCTTCAATGCCCTGCAACCCAGTGCTCTGGGCAGAGCAGGTATCACCCCCTTAGGAGCTGATCTGATTCAGAAGGGCGGAGAAGTCCATGTCCACGATGGAGGAGAAATCTTCATCCCCTGAGAGGAGGCCGTTGGTGAGCCCAGAGGCTCCCAGGGGAGTGGGAGCTGGGTCAGGGGGCCTCTGGGACCCTGTCACCAGGCGAGTTATAGCCTCGGGGTACTCCATCAGCATGGGCTCAGCTGTGTGTGGGGCCACAGAACTCTGGTTCAGCAGCTGCTGAAACTCAGAGTTGTCGACGGATGCCAGGTCCGTGAACACGGTTGGGTCCGTGCTGTTGCCAAGCAGGGCCCCCAGGTCTTCATCATCAAACTGCAGCTGTAGCAGGGCCTCTGTCAGTGTCCCTTCCCCAGCCTGGGTGGTCTTGGGGGCAGGCGGGGCCACAGCCTGGGTGAGGCCTGGGGCTAGTACTGGGCCAGGGGCTGGGGCCTGGGCCAGAGCCGATACCATGCCTGGGGCAGGGGATGGGGCTGGGGCCTGGGCCAGGACTGGGGCAGGGGCTGGTGCCAAGGCCGAGGTCTGGCTTGGGATCTGCCCTGAAGGGAATACCATGGGGGAAAACTCCTCAAAGTTGATGGTGCTGAGGGATGGCGTGAAAGGGTAGGGCTGGGTTGCTGGAGGAGAGAGATGGAGAGGCATGGGTCAGAGGAAGCCTTGGAGACCATCTCCCACATCCTCTTTCCCCAGCTGGTTAGTAGTGCTAAGGATCAATCCCTCCCTACGGATTACTGCCAGCACCCTGGCACCCTCTGCTTACCCAGTCTAACCTTGCCTGTAGGGTTCAGTTCTAGCCTCGCCTCCTCCTTGGAGCCCTCCCTGATTACTCCAGCCCACGAATCTCCCCCAGCCTTTAAAGAAAGGGATGTTTTCAGAGATCAGTTGTTAAAAAACCTCCTCATTTTGTAACTGAAAAGCCAAGCCCCAAGAGGGCACTGGCCCAAGGAGCCCCCAGGGAGCAGAGGCCTGAAGCAATGCATTTTGTCACACTTTTTTGAGCCACACACCAGCACATACAGTTTGCTACCTGAGGTGATTTGTTTCCCTAATTCAACTAGAGCTGAGGACACAGAATGTACATTTTTAAACTACTATATCCAGTATGGAGCTTAAAAGGCACAGTAGTTCTCAGACTTCTGTGTGCATTAGTGTCCCTTGTAAATTGCTGGTTCATGGGCACTTTCAAAGCCTCTGCTTCTGCAGGTCTGCAACAGGGCCCTGGAATCTGCATCTTCACTGCTCCCTAGATAGCTCTGACTTAGGTAACTAGGCCTTACTCAAAACAAACCCAACAGAAAGTAGGCTTCAGACACCTGCTGGTGAGGCTGACTGCCTGTCTCCCCTCAGCCCCTAGGTGTCTAAACCACAGGCTGAACAGACTTGAGCCTATAGTTCTGGTGGGAACAGGAAATCCTTACCTGGCTTGGGGACGGAAGTTGAGCTGCGGGAAGGCACAGCAATGCGCCGGGGTGGAGGCCGGGGGTCGGTGGGTCCTACAGGGTAAAGCTGGGTGAGATCTCAGCCCCCAGGGTCTCCCCTTCCCAGCCCATGCTTTCTAATTCTCCTTGCTGCCCTCTCACCATTGAAAGGACTCTTTTTCATGATGCTCTTGAAGGTCTCATATGTCCTTTTGCGTTTCTCCTCAATCCGGTGACGATCATCTGGAAAAGTAATGGGGAGAAGTGGGTCTCACTCTTCTCCACCAGATCCCTAAAGCTTTCAAATGACCTTCAGTAGGACGGTGAACCAAGCTTTCCTAAAACTCTTTTTCCAAACCTTCCCAGCCAGTAAGAGCTACACGACACCGTGACACCCAACAATCCTGAGAATCCCATGGCTTTCTGAGAAGGCCTCTCTTGCCTGAATATGCCCCTCTGAAGGCCACAAGGGTGCCTGCAGGCAGCTACGCTCTTGGGGGACAGGAGCTCTCACAGGGCCTGTGTCTCCAGCTTATTCTGTTAACCTGCATCGCTCATGTCCTAGTTAACCTCAGGCCTTGATCCAGGCCTAGCAATAATCTCTTTGCTCTCTGGAGCAGTTGAAGCATGACAGGTTTGTTTCAGACTTCAACAGAGACTCTTATCCTTGTCTCTGAGGGTTTCAGTTCAGTCTGGAGCTTCCAGAACGGTCTTTCTAACTCATGCAGTGTGAGACTAACTCCAAAGCACTCGATGCTATCAGTCTAAAGCCAACCTCACCATCCCACCTCAAACACCTTGTTCTCTCCTCTGCTGTTCCCTCACCAGCCCTGGATTAATGCCTTGAGCTAAGCATTCAGGGCGCTCCTGCCTGGGCCTGCTCACTGCCCTACATGAGCTCCCACCACGATGCTGCCCCCAAATGTGCCATGCATTCTTCCACAACCCTCTCCTCTATGCCGCATCTCCGGCTCTTTGCACACAACTCCCCTCCATTTCACATGTCATTCTGTGACTTAACTATCCATTTTCAATGTTCATTTCCCCTCATGTGCCTGAGCTTCCAAAGGTCAGGAAACACATCTTATTCATTTTGTATTCAAATTACCTGGCACAGGCCCTGGCACCAAGTGGGCATTCAGGGTTTCTAATTGGGGAATTAACTGATGGCTGCTTTGGGGGTTGTCTTCCAAACTCTTAACAGACTGCTTCTAGGGTAGAAAATATTCTCAGGCTAGATGATGGGCTTTGGACAGAGAATCATTCTGGCTGTTCCTACTGTAGTCAGATGCCTAAAAGCCTTCACCGAACCATGGCTATGTGGGAGGGACAAGAGACACAGCAGAGCAACACGACCCTGGAGCCGGATGGCCTGGGTTCAAGTGCTGGCTCTGCGACTTACCAGCTATGTAAGTTAGATGCTATCTCCTACCTCAAAAGGGTCATGAGAGAATAAAATCAGGTAATTCACTGATATGCTTGGAAGAGGGCCATGTGTATACTAAGAGCTCAGTAAGTCTTTGGTATTGTTATTAAATGAGACAAGAAAGGGAGTATGATTGCTCAGTGTATAAGTCTCTGCACCAACTTGTTTTTGACCCTCAACTACAACCCCAGACATCCAGCCCTGGCCTCACTTTTGTTGGCTGGAGCCAAACAGTCCCGCTGCTACCCTCCCAGCTGTGTACCTGTGTCTGGCAAGTACTGGAATTCCATGGGCTCGCTAAGCTCCCGATCTGAAGGCCGCCGCAGCTGCATGGAGACACGCACGGGGGCCTGCAGGCCAGGGTCTGCATAGGGAGGTGTCCGGAACACAATGGCCACTTGTCGGTGAACATCAGCTTGTGAAAAGGAACCTCGGGCCTCCCAGCCTGGTCCCGTGAAATACACCTCAATGTCCTCTGCAGGAGATGGGCAGCAGGGTGGGTCAGTGTGCTCAGCTCACCCACAGCCTGCTGCCCCCAAGTGCTGACACTTATCACCTGACATACATCGTACTGCTGGCCCTGAGGTGTTGGGGGTAGCATTTAACGCCAGCTCCCTGAACTCATCATCCTCTGCTCAGCCTTGTCCCTCACCTCCTGCCCCAGTGTCCAGCCCTGCTTCTTGGTGTATACCTTTCTGCACCTTGTCACACAGCAGGAAGATTTCATCTCCGCCGAGGCAGCTCCCAGAGTTTCGGTTCACTCGGCAGATCTTGAGCTCAGCAGTGTTGGGAGCGCCTGAGGTGTGGGAATAAGGAAGGAAGCCCTGAGCCACCGGAGGTCTCGGGGCTGGCCTACAGGAGATGCAACATCCCTGCCCATCCCAGAGTCAAGCTGTCCAGAGCTTGCTGACTCACACTCGTGCATTCCCACTGGCTCCTCACCACAACCAATTCAGCAAGTACTCATCTACTAGCACCTGCGAATGCCCAGCACTGTCCAACGTGTGGAGAATATGACAATGCAGAAAACCTAAAAATTCTCTGCCCTCGTGGAGCTGCCAGTCCAGTGGGGGCCAACCTGATGTCACCATCTCTTTCTCCACCTGCCCTAAGCAGTCTTCAAGGATCAGTTCATACCCAGCCAAACAAGGAAGCCTTCCCCCTGACCCCTGGTTCCTCCTGGTTCCCGTCTTCGGGGCTCCAGAGCCCTTTTATTTTCATTCATCTTACTTAATGAGAGAGTGATCATTGTTGGCCCAGTCCATCTGTGAACTTCCTGTGAGCTTTCACCATTGAATTATTACTCTCTAATATTATCTTGTTCCTGGGAGTTCACTTCCTGGAGTTGTTAGTACAGTTCTGGACACATTCTGGAAATGGCTGTCTCCCCTCTGACTCCCGTCACCCTGCAGTCAGGCTGCTTCGAGGTCATCTTTGCCAAGTCTCCCCAGCCAGCACAGAGCTGGGCACGGAAGGGATAACAAGTACGCCAGGCGGCTGAATGCACCCAGATCTCTCACAGGCCATACCGGGCAAACCCCTCTCCCCTTCCCATGGCTCCCAACCACTCACGGTTGTCAAAGATGGGATGAGAGAGGACAGGTGACAGGCGGAGGGGCCTCCCTGCCGGGTCCCGCACTGTCACCTGGAAGCAGAGCCGCACCGCATTTAGGTCATAGTCCCCACGCTGCTCTTCTATGGGAACTGCCAGAAAAACGGATGGTCAGGAGGTCGGGGGTGGGGTGGGGGGAGCAGGACAAGGAATGAAGTGGGGGCAGGGAGCTCTGGGTTGGGAGGATTGTTTGAGGGTGCATGAAACAATTGTTGTTTGTCAAACAGTGGGAGCCCCTACAGGAGGAGAAAGAGAAGGTTCTTGACCCATCACTGACCTGTGTGACCCACCTGTGACCCTGGATGTCATGTCCCTCTCTGGGTCTCAGTTTCCCCAATGGTAAAATGGGAGTGTGTACTGAATGGGCAGCAAGATTCCATCTGTACTGTGAGTCTTGGCCAATGCGGGAGAGATGCAGGGAAGGTGGCCTCGGGAGGGTGACAGAGGCTGGGGTGCTCCAGGCAGGCCCAGGGCTTTATCCCGTCACCCCTTACCTTGGAAGGGGTTGTTGTTGGTCTGGATGCGCTGACTGATGGCTTGCTCCAGGTCCCGCTTCTTCACACACTGGATCCCCAGGTTCTGGAAGCTGAGTGCCCCAGGCATCGGTCCCACCATCACCAGCAGAGCCTGGGCTCCCCTGCCTTGCCCAGTGGGCTGCCTCCTCTCTGCCCCACCACTCACCAGATCATTACTCTGTGCTTAACTGCTTCAAAAGGCTTCCCCCTGTGCTGCAGTGAAGCCCACTCCACCGTGGCTCATGAGGCCCGTGCCCCATGACCTGGCCCTAGCCAAAATTCCCCGCTGGCTCCCTACCTCCAGCCACGGGGGCTTTGTTTCCACTCTCCAAACATGCTAAACCCATCCCCACCTCCAAGCTTCTGCACTTGTTCATTCTGCTTGGGACGTTCTTCCTGTGCTTCTGTGCTCTTGCTCACCACTCAAGTCTTACCTGAGAGAGGCCTTCCCTGACCTCTCAGTCCAAAGCCACGAGACCAGCTCCCCCATCTCCCCTCCCCTGGCTAATTCTTCCAACCTACCACAGTTTTATTTTCAGTGAAGTTTCTGCTCTTAAGCAACATCTTGTTTATTTATTTGTATATTTATTTACAGCCTGTCTCTGTTAAGGGTTCTAAGCTCCAAGGGAAACTGTTGGTTCTGTGGTTTCCTTCTCACCTCAAGAGATGTGGCACAGAGGGATTTGCCCTTCCAGCCACAGGGGTTAGGGGTTTGGAGGTGATTAGGGACCCATGTCTAGCCCATGGAGCCCACATCTGTTTGATAGAGTGGGCACACAGATAACTTCGAGACAAAAGAAACCTTGCAAAGCTAGGGACAGAGCAAAAAGTGGGGAATTCTGCCCTATGTCCAGAGGGGTAAAGCAACGGCCGCACCTCCTGTCCTCCCACCTCAGTCCCATGACCTGCCCGCCCCTGGGGAGCTCACCTGTGGATGCAGCGGTCTGGGCAGAGTTCAGCCTCGTAGAAGCCATCCCGGCAGTCTTTCCCCACAAGTTCATGGGGGTGAGGCCGGTGAGGGGGGTCCTTGGTGACCAGGGAGATGCGAACTGTCCCTGGCCCTGTGTAGCCATTGATCTGTCCAAAGTACAGAGAGCACCCTAGAGGCTCCGGAATTCCAGACCCAACTCCCAGACACAGGTTGCACATGGGCCTGGAGACTGGGGTGTAACTCTGAGCTCCCCACCCCATCCCAGGCAGCCCCAGCTGACCTTGATGGTGGGGTGGGTCTTGGTGGTATCGGTACTCCTCTCGCCTGGGATACTGCCTGCCGAGCGACCCTCACACTTGTAGCGGAAGCGCATGCCCCGCTGCTTGGGCTGCTCGATGATCTCCACGTAGGGGCCAGAGGCCTGGGCTGGCTCTGCCAGGGAGACCCAGGCCAGGCCCCATCAGGCGGCTGCCGACACCACCCCTCACCCAGGGGAGCCCCTCCACAGCCAAAGGGGAAAGGCTGGGCCACTTACCTGTGGGGAAGATGAGGGGGAACAGGTCTGAAAGAGGAGGGAGACAGGAGTCAGCACGACCCGCCTCCCGCCTCACCAGGGAGGGCCTGCTTCCCCACGGACAGAGGGAGTCAGGCTCCCTCCGAGGGAAACTGAGTCAGGGCCTGTTGGCTGGAATCTGCAGTGAAACCAGGGGTCGGGTAAAGGAGCCAGAAACCCCTGTTTTCTGAGGGAAAACTGGGTAAGGAGTTCTCCCTTTACTGGGGGAAACTGAGTCAGGGCCTTTTCTACATTCATAAGGAAAACTAAGGGAGGGCACTCCCTGCCCCCCATCCTGAGGGACAACCGAGTCAGACACATTCTCCCCTATGAGGAAACTAAGAGGGAGCTGCCCCCAGGGCCCCCGGGGGGAAACCGGGTCACGGCTCACCCACACCCCCCAAGGACACTGAGTCAAGGCCTCCTCCACCCAGAGGGGAAACCGAGTCAGGCCCGACGCCTGCCCCGCCCCACCATCTGGCTGGCCGCTCCCTGCGCAGCGCCCATCGGCGCCGGAAGGGGCGGAAGGCGGTGCAGGGGCTCCTGCCACAGTCGCTGCGGCCCCTGCGCGGCCACCCCGCGGGGTCAGAGGGCGTCCTCACCGTCCATGGCCGGGGTCCCGGGGGCGGGGCCGGGGTCGCAGCTGGGCCCGCGGCGCGCGCTACAGCCGAGCCATTCGCCAGAGGCGGAAATGCGCCGCGCGCGCCCGCCGCCGCGTCACTGCCGGGAATCCAGCCGCGCCTGCGCGATGCTCCGCTGCCGCCGCCGCCGCCGCCGCCGCCGCCGCCGCCCCGCGAGGGGGCCGGGAACAAGCGCGCGCCGCGTGGAGGACGAAGAGGCCGCGCGCGCCGCCGCCGCCTCCGAGTGCCGGGGTCTAGAGCGCGCACAGCGGCGGCCGAAGAGGCTGCTCGCCCGGAGGCCGCTCCCGGGGCTGGCGGAGCGGCTTGACTATCTCCCGGGGCTGGGCTCCGCCTGGAGGGCGGGCCCGGCGATTACTCACAATGTTTTTAGGGGATTTCGGGGGCCCTCTCTCGCTGATCGGAGGAGTTAGGTGATGTCATCCCGGGCCGGGTCTGGAGCAAAGCCAGGGCTGCTGGGCTGCGGCCACCCGCCCTGCGCAGGGAAAGGCCCGGGCCTGCTTCGTCCGCAAAGGCCGGGCAGCTGAACTCCGTACGGTTGTTTAATCATAAAGGTGTCCGTTGGTGGCTGTCGCCACAGAAGCACTTTAAAATTGCCCGTCCATCCTATGGAGATGCAGTACAGTGAAGGCGAGCGCCTGGACTCGTGCACCTGGCAGGGCACGGACCGTGGGCTTCGCGGAGCCTGCTGCACTCAAGGGGCGACCGAGGCCCCGTGCTGCGTCCGCTCCCGCCCGCGGCGGGGCCGAGGGCTCGAGGGTTTAATCTGCATCCCGGCTTACGATGCAGTGTGACACCTGTGTCCTAGAACCGGGCCCTGGGCCCCTCCTTCCCGACCCAGGTAGCTTGAACGCACGGGGTCACGCCGCCCGCCGGCACCCCCCGCCCCAGGGCCTCCTGCTAGGGTTCAGCGCTACGCCGAAGTAGTAGTGCTAATTAACCGCCTAGTGACCTCCCGGTGGGGTTACCGTCTCCAAGGCCAAGCTCTAGGCGCGTTCGTGCGCGGGGAAGGGCGGGGTCTGGAGCACCCCCCACCCGCCCCCGCCCCAGGCGATTTCCTCATCCCTGAAGGAGGATGCTCCGCGGCGCTGTCTTCCCCAGATAAAGGCTTTTAAAATTTTTTTTTAGAATTCGTTCTGAACTAGGGAATCATGTGGGAATTGGAAAAGATTGGAAATTCTGACTTGCTTTCCCAGGCTCTGAAAAAACAGGAAGAGAAAAGTGAAAACAGTTACCACCCCTCCCACTCATTTCAGTTTCTCAAGTGGCTGGCCCAGATTAAAAAAAACAGGTTACTTTTTTGAGAAGGCTGATTTAAGGTCGACAGAATTGATTATCATCTTTGGTTAATGACACCCAATCTTGTTGATCCTTGTATGATTCTCTTTAAAATTCACATAACTCTTAAATTAATACATTGAATTCCAGAGCACCCACCGCAAAACTCAGAGGCAGATTGAACACCACCAGGATTTATATTTGCCCACCTGCTCCTCACCTGTTCATCCCCAGATTATCTCCGTGTCCAGGCCACTTTTATCCAGAATTTTGTCTCTGGACTTTTTTTAAGGAAATCAGGTCGTGTCAGCCCACCAACTTTCCTCTTCTTTTTCTTTTCAGTTCTTTCCATTTCCTTATAAATGTTAGAACCAACTTGTTAATTTCTACAAAACAACACTGAATCTATATATCAATTTAGGGAGCACTAACATCTTAATATCAAGTCTTTCAGTCCATGATCATGGGATATATCTGCACTTATTTAGGTTTTCATTCATTTATTTATGTGATGTTTCATAGTTCTCAGTGTACAGGTTTTGCATATTTTTTGTCAAATTTCTAAGTATTTGATATTGTGTGGTATTTTAGTGGCTTTTAAAATTTTAATTTCTGATTGTGGCCAATATATAGGTATATAATTTATTTTAAAGTATCACATGCTGCAACTTTGCTAAACTTACATTTTAGTTCTTGTATTTGTGTGTGTGTGTGTGTGTGTGTGCGCGTGTGTGTAAATTCCTTAGGATTTTCTACGTACATGATCATGTTGTCTGCAAATAAAGACAGCTTTGCTTTTTCCTTTCTGATCTGGATACCTTTTAATTTCTTCCCTCCCTCCTGTCTTTTTCAATTTTATTACACTGACTAGAACATGCAGTACAAGCTGAGTAAAAGTGGTGACACTGGACATCTTTGTCTTTTTCCAGATCTGTGGAGAAAAGGATTCTCTTTCATTTTTTTTTGAGAATCTTTTATTTTTTTATTTTGGTATCATTAATCTACAATTACAGAAAGAACATTATGTTTACTAGGTTCCCCCCTTCACCAAGTCCCCCCCCCCACATACCCCTTCACAGTCACTGTCCATCAGCGTAGTAAGATGCTGTAGAATCACTACTTGTCTTCTCTGTGTTGCACAGCACTCCCCATGCCTCCCCCACATTATACATGCTGATTGTAAGGACCCCTTTCTTTTTCCCCGCCCTTATCCCTCCCTTCCCACCCATCCTCCCCAGTCCCTTTCCCTTTGGTAACTGTTAGTCCATTCTTGGGTTCTGTGATTCTGCCGCTGTTTTGTTCCTTCAGTTTTCCTTTGTTCTTATACTCCACTTATGAGTGAAATGATTTGGTACTTGTCTTTCTCCGTCTGGCTTATTTCGCTGGATTCTCTTTCATTTTTAAGTAAGGTGTTTGCTGCAGGGTTTTTATAGATACACTTAATCAGGTTAAGGAAATTCCTTTCTATTCCTACTTTGCTGAGACCCTTTACTGTGATTGTTGTATTTTGTTAAATACTTTTGCTACATCTATTAAGATTATCATATATACTTATATATATTATTAACATATATACTTTAAGTCTTAATGTAAAACAATATCTTAACTGCCTCACTCACTTCCCTACAATAAAAAGACCTTAAAAATCTTTTTGGTTTTTATCATACCCATCATGATCTATATAGAATTGTAGCTGTGTATCTTTTTCACTTTTTGTTTAAATTACATAATTTAGACACTTTCATTATTGCTTTAAACCAGCTGTATTTATTTTGACTTAACATGTTTGCCACTTTCTTACCCACCATTCTTTCTTACAACTGGAAGTGTTGGAGTCTCAGGAAGTTTGTTCTTGTCCCACCGCAACAGAGAACTGAAGGGCGGAGACACAGTAGTGCAGCAGAATGAATGTTTATTTGAATACACTCTGACGGAGGAAAGGGCTACAGTCAAGGTAGATAAAGGCAGGGGGGTAGGAAAAGCAGAGGGGGGGAAGGGAGGTGCACTGAACTGCTGCTCGGCAGAGGGGATGATCCCTGGCCAGCTCCTAAAGCCACTGTCTCCTGGCGTCCAGTGTCTGCTTGAATCTGCATGATGGGAACTAAATCCCTACAACCCCAGGATCTGGGGGAGCTGCAGAGCACTGGATGGAGTGACATTATGTTCTGAGAACTTTCTAAAGGCAAAGAAAAGAGATTTCCAGGCAGGCTACTAAGGAGCATGATCATAGAGCTGCAGTCCTGTCCGGGTCACCCAGGTGATGGGAACTTGCAAGCCCAAATCAGAGCTCTCAGCAGCCCCTCCCTACTTGTCTGGAGTGGGACAGAGAGAGTGACACACTCGAAGAAGGTGAGTGTGGGCAACCCCAGAGAGGAGGCACACACAAAAGCAGGGATTCTGTCCTTTCAAGGATGGGATAAAGGCAAAAGGTCAGGGGGCCTAGCCTTGTCAGGCGGTCTCATGATGTCTGTCTCTGGTGAGAGACGATATGTCATTGTCTATAGCTAGTCCTCTAGGTAATTCTGTAGGACAAACTTTTTGTTCTTCTCCAAGACAGTGGCCATGCCTAAGCACTGGGAACACATCAGTTAAGACTGCCTTAAGATGGGTTGGTTATTGGCTGATTACCAAAGAATATGCTTTGGTAATCTAAGCTTCTTAATTCTCATTCAAAATGGAATCTTATCCTTAAGATAAGTCCATCTTTTTCTCATTATGCTATTTGTATCTTGACATTTTTAGGAGAATTAATCATAATGCTTGTCTCATGTCTCTGCCCTATCTCACCTGCATTAGCTAGGGGAAGTCTCAAGGTCAGCCCAGATTCAGGGCATGTGGAGTGAACTCACCCTGCAAAGAGTGTTGACTCTGTGAGTTCTTTCTGGCCCTCTGGTTTTTATCTGATTAACTCCCTGAGTTCTTGATGGGCCCACCCTCTTTTCATCTCACATCTGTCCTTCTGCCTAACAGAACCATCCTTGTAGGATAATTTTTTTCCCCCACTGAAACACATCCTTTAAAAGGTCCCTCAACAGATTTCCTGCTAGTAAACTCTCAGTTTTTGATTATCTGCAAATGGGTTTATTCCACCACATTCTAACTTGGTTACTTTCCCTCAATACTTTTATACATGTCTTGTAGCTTCCTTTGTTGTACTGAGAAACCTGCTGTTATTCTAACTGTAAAACAGCTGTTCCTTTCTGGGATCTTAAAATCTCTTTGTCTTTGATATTCTATAGTTTCAGTAGAATCTCTCTAGGCACAGATTTCTCTCTACTTAATTTCCTTGAGATAATTATGTTTCCTGGATCTGTGGATTGATATTTTTCATCAGTTGTGAAAAATTAATATATATTATCTCTCAATATATTACCTCTTCTCCGTGCTTTCCATATGTTCTTTCTGGGACTTATCAGACTATTCTATTAGACATTCTATTAGACATTAAAATGACCAGATTAGCCACAAGGAAAAAAATTACAACACATATATCTGAGAAAGTACTTGTATCCAGAATTATATAAAGAACTCCTACAAATAAATGATAAAAAGATAAGCAATACTACCCCGAAAATGAACTAAGAAGCGATATGAAAGAGAACTTCCAACATCAGCACTCTCGGGAAGACTCATGCCAGAAGATGATCATCAAAAAACCCCAACAAAGATCCACGCACTGCTACAGCTGTAGATGCACTCATCCCACCAGCTCCTGGGCTTGCCATGGGAATGAAGGAGATATCTAAGCTGGCCTGTGCATACAGTAAAACAACAAATTTGACTGGATCTATACTGTTGGAACTCAACCAAGAATTAGGAGAAGTGCAAATTGTAGCGCTCCAAAATCTTACAACTACAGACTATTTACTGTTAAAAGAACATATGGGATGTGAACAGTGCCCAGGAATGGGTTGTTTTAATTTGTCTGATTTTTCTCAAACTACTCAAATTCAGTTAGATAATAACCATCATATCATTGATAAGTTTTCACAAATGCCTAGGGTGCCTAACTGGTTTTCTTGGTTTCACTGGAGATGGCTGGTAATTACAGGTATGCTTTGGTTATGTAACTATACTCCTATTATGTTAATGTGTGTGCGCAATTTAAGTAGTAGCTTAAAATCTATACATGCTGAAGTTACTCTACAAGAAGATATGTCAAAGAAATAATCAATCTTCCCATGTTTTCTCCCGCCTGCTACTTCTATAGCTTTTCTTCTTTCTTCCTAATTACAACGAATTCTTAAATAGAATTCGTGCCTCATATCAAATTTACCGAGTATCATAACTCCTCCAAGTGGTAAAGATACCTCAAGACAAATGCTGGGCATAGAAGCCACAGGGCATAAATCTGCAAAGAAGTAAAAAGCTAACCTTTGCAAACAATATTGCTTCTCTCTCACTTACCAACTTCACATTTCCCTGTATGGCCCCGGAAGATGACTGGTTAGCCAGAGACGGGTAAGATTCCTCAAGGGAGGAACAACCTAAGACAGGCACAGTCGCAGGGGGGCCATCAGGTGAGAAATTGGGGATCAACAGAGGTGAGGCTTAGAACCTCACCCCCCCTGTTCTGAGAGAAATCTTCTGCATATGTGGATGTTTTATTGCCCTTGTCTAGCTTGGATTAACACATACTCTACAGGCACACACCTGATCATCTACATTTGCTCTCTTACAACACTAAACTATGTTTTCTACCTTTATGTTGTATCTACCTACCACTTCAGCATCTTATTAAAAATAATAAAGAGAGAAATGTGGTATCCACATATAAATCAAGTAAAAAAATCAAATGTGTATTCATATTTGAACTGACTGTTTATAGTTCATAATGCATGAGCAAAACCAAAAGTTTCTGTGATGACTGCCCTTGCACTGTTCACCATGTAACTTATTCACTATGTAAGAATTTGTTCTCCATGTAAGAACTTGTTCGTTATGCTTCAGAAGATTGGAGACTGACGAAAATTAGGCTTGGGGTGGATTAATGATTGTGCATTGAGCATTGACTCCCCTATACAGAATTTTATTGTTGTTAACAACCATTTGATCAATAAATATGAGAGATGCCCTAACAACAACAACCAAGAAAAAGTACACACTTCCAATTGTAAAATAAATAAGCAACCGGGATGTAATGTATAGCATAAGGAATATAGTCAAAATATTGTAACAACTTGGTATGGTGATAGCTGGTACTTAGAATTATCATGTATATAAATGTTGAATCACTGTGTTGTACACCTGAAACTAATGTAATGTAATACTGTGTGTCAACTACCCTTCAATAAAAAATAATTATCTAAAAAAAAAAAAAAAGATAAGCAATAAGAATTGGCAAAAATGAACAAAAACTTCACAAGAGAACATATACAAATGAATGGCCAATAAACACATCAGAAGGTATTCATCAACAGTCATCAAATAAATGCAAATTAAAACTACAAAGATACCCCTTCACATATATTAGCATAAAAGCAACTAAAAACGTCAAATGATGGACAGGATGTAGAGTAACTTAACTTGTTGGTGAGAACATAAAATGGTACAACCACGCTGGGAAACTGTTTGGCATTTACAAAGTTCAGTCTACATTTACCCTATGACTGGTAATTCCACTGTTGAGTATTTTCTGAAAATAATTTTTAAAAAATACACTCACAGAAAGTATAGGGTATTTATGGCCTTTTCATAATATGAAAAACTATAAACCACTTAAATGTCCACCAACAAGTGGCTGGATAAACTAACTGTAATGTAGTTACACAGTGGATGGAAGCTACTGCATCCTGTACCTCCCACCATCGAAAAGCAGCAGTGCTTGTTGGTATTTTCTGGGGATTTAGACAACAGCACATACTACACTTAAGGATTCTACTCTGATCCATTTGCTGAAGGCTTCCAGGTTTGAGTAGGGCCCAGAGCAAGAGAGAGCTCTAGGTTTGTGCTGGTTCGGGTCCAAGGGTCCCTGCCTATCATGATCTACAAACTGTAAGCCCTACCAAATTTGAAGTGGTATATTCAAGTTAGGCCTGAATAGATTCAATGGGCAAGTAAGTTTTATGACCATATGGCCCGATCCCCACCTATATCTTTCACATCAATCTCTCTCCCTCAGCTCACATCTATGGCCTTTCAGGGATTCCCCATGACCAGTTAAGAGAGAGGAAAAACTGAGTTCGGTCTCATGGATGGGTCAGTGTAAGTTGGAGTGAACCAAAAATGGTCTGCTGCTGTTCTACAGCCCTACACAGGGTGAAAAACAGTGGTGAGGCAGTAATATTCACAGTGGGCAGAGTTTCAAGCAGTAGACCTGATCATCGAGTTAGTGTGGAATGAGAAATCAGTGACCTGGAGTAGGGGTGTGTGTGGCCTCCTGGGCAGGGGTGAATGGCTTCACCGGTTGTTCAGGGACCGGGAAGTAGCATGACTGAAAGGTCAGCGACGAGGAGATGTGGAGAAGAGGCATGTGAATGAACTGATGAAAGTGAGGACACAGCATGTGGGTCTTTTTGTCTGGTGTCATTGTGTCTGGATGCCCACCAGACATCATCCATTAGAGACAGACAGCAAATATGGTAGACAAGGTAACTTGCCCTGTTGATGTAAATCATCTTCTGTTTTATACAACTCTAGTGTTTTCACAACTGGTTCATGATTGGAGTACTACAGTGCATGGGTCAGGGATGCAGTTTACATATGGCTCAAAAGTGTGTGATTCCTTTCACCACAGCTGGTAGCAAGTGAATTGCACTGGATCTTTCTGTTATGGAGTAGGTGTGGTTGGTACATACTGGGATTGGCAAGCATTCTGGGTACAGGTTTGCCTTTCCCACCTGCAGTGCCTTGGCCAGCACTGCTTCTGAGGGCTTAAAGGGTGTTCAATCTACCAAGCTGGGACCCACTTTATAAAGAATGAGATGTGACAATGGCTACATTACTGCAGAATCTACTAGTGCTACCATATACTGCCACACTCAGTGCTATTAACCTGAGAGAAGGCTAGAATGACGTTTTATAGGTGCAGCTAATGTACTATCAAGGGAATGACACTGCCTTCGAGATGTAGTATATACCTTGGAGTTAAGGCCAGCATATGGCCAGTGGGGGATATGCTTCTACCAGGGACACAAAGTCCCACTGAACGTACAGCTATGCCTACCACTTAGTCATGCTTGGCTCTTCCTGCCAAAAAATCAGAAGCCACATAAAGGAATTCCTATATGGTAGAAATAACTAAATCTGATTATCATGAGGAGGTAGGTTTTTGCTACATATGGGGACCGGAAATACATCTGGAATTCCAAATTCACTGATGCCTGTTGGTGTTTCCATGCCTATTGATAAGTATGTGTAGGAAATTAAAACTATCACAGTGTGACAAGGATGAGGTTGGGTTTACCCACTAGGCTAACAACCATGTTCATGGATCGGAAGATTCAATATTGTTAAGATATCAATTATTTCCAAATTTATCTATATATTCAGTGCAGTATCAATAAAAATACTGGCAGAATCTTTTGTAGAAATTGACAAGTTGATTCTAAAACTGATATGGAAATGCAAATCTATAATAACCAAACATCTTTGAAAAAGAATAAAGTTGGATGAATTACATTACTTGCTTATAAAATTTTAAAGCTATAGATCAGGCTTTGATTAAAAGTTGTTTATTGAAAATTAAAACCACAATGAGATATCACCTCATGCCAGTTAGGATGGCCAACATAGAAAAGAATAAGAACAACAAATGCTGTCGAGGATGGGGAGAAAGGGGAGCCCTCCTACACTGCTGGTGGGAATGTAAACTAGTTCAACCACTGTGGAAAGCAGTATGGTGATTCCTCAAAAAACTAAAAATAGAAATACCATTTGACCCAGGAATTCCACTTCTAGGAATTTACCCTAAGAATGCAGTTTCCCAGTCTCAAAAAGAC
Organism: Manis pentadactyla; assembly: GCF_030020395.1. Taxonomy (NCBI): domain Eukaryota; kingdom Metazoa; phylum Chordata; class Mammalia; order Pholidota; family Manidae; genus Manis; species Manis pentadactyla. Next base: position 12,805,458 of record NC_080027.1, on the reverse strand, counting down.
ATATGCACCCCTATGTTTATCACAGCACTATTTACAATAGCCAAGAAATGGAAGTAAACGTAAGTGCCCATCAGTAGATGAATGGATAAAGAAGATGTGGTACATATACACAGTGGAATATTATTCAGCCATAAGAAGAAAACAAATCCTACCATTTGCAACAACATGGATGGAGCTGGAGGGTATTATGCTCAGTGAAATAAGCCAGGTGGAGAGAGACAAGTACCAAATGATTTCACTCATCTGTGGAGCATAAGAGCAAAGAGAAAACTGAAGGAACAAAACAGCAGCAGACTCACAGAACCCAAGAATGGACTAATAGTTGCCAAAGGGAAAGGGACTGGGTGGGGGATGGGAAGGGAGGGATAAGGGGAATAAGGAGCATTAGGATCAGCACACATAATGTGGCGGGTGGGGGGCACGGGGAAGGCAGTATAGCACAGAGAAGACAAGTAGTGATTCTACAGCATCTTACTACGCTGATGGACAGTGACTGTAATGGGGTATGTGGGGGGGACTTGATAATGGGGGGAATCTAGTAACCACAATGTTGCTCATGTAATTGTATATTAATGATACCAAAAAAAAAGTGGTTTATTGAAGTAAAAAAAAAAGCTGCAGTAATCAAGAAAGTGAGATATTAGCATAAAGATAGACATACAGATAAATGGAACAGATTAGACCAGAAAGAGCCCTACACATACACATGTGTGGCTAATTGATTTTTGACAAGGGTTCTAAGGTAATTCAATGGGGAAAGGCTATTCTTTTCAAGGAACAGTGCTGTAACAATGGGGTGGGCATGAGGTGGGGGGAAAACCTTAATCCTTACCTCACACCATATACAATAAGCGGTTTCTTGTTTCTGCTAATACTTACTGCTGCTGGTTAACTTTCATGTATTTGGTGGTGGTTGTTTGAGAAATTAAGGAACAGACCTATAGGCTTAACTTGGGAAAGTTTCCCTCCGCGGAGGGTTTGCTTCCGCTCTTGTTTTTGCTATTAGCTCTGGTGGACACGGGTACTGGGAGGAGCACTGAGTCCATTTTAGGACTAATTCAGCTTCTCTTGTTTAGCTCCAAGTGGCAATGTCAAAATCAGCATTTTATCCTTGTTCTTGTTCTGAGAATTTAAAAACGTTAGTCTAATGTTAATTATGTTTGCTAAACATTTAAAATACTTAAAACCACAATTTTATTGTCTTATTGGTAAAATTACTGTTTTTACAAGCAATTCATTTTACATCAACACAGAGTTTAATGAAACAATGTAAATATTGTCCACAAAACAATCTAAATTTGTTGTTGCTGTTGAGCTGGTTGTTCTAATACAGACGAGCAAAACTAGTCCCTAAACCTCTCTGTTTAGGTAAAGGACTTAGAACCAAGTTATCTGTCAGTTTTCTGACATGTGCGAGAATTATCTGTACAAGTTGTGTATTTAATCTGTTTCTATAGCTCTTCTAAAAATGACTTTTCCTGCCTCTGGGTATTGGCCTCCCGGTGATAATTTGGAAGTGTATCAGTCAAAATTGCATTAGACTGGACAAGTGCTCTTGGATAAAGAGAGCACCGCCATGCACTTTACACTAAGCACTACCTTTCTGGCTACCAGCCAGTTGGCCTCTCATGTGATCTGTCCTAGCTCCCTGGGCCTTGGGGACCAGTCCCCGCTGGCCCATGTCCAGCACTGTGACAATAGCTAATGTTTGTTGAGCCTTGGCTGTGTGCCAGGTGTTGAGCCAAATGCAGTACATGGGTGATCCTTTGAATCTAATGCCTACCGCCAGCCTTTGAGGTGGGTGTTGTACCATTAGTATCTCCACATTACAGATGAGGTAGCAAGTTCAGAGACATTGGGTAACATGCCTAAGGTCACACAGCATAAAGGAGCCAGGATTTAAAGCCGGTTGTGTTTGACAGAAGACTGGACATGTTGTTGCAGTTATTTACCACAATGTGACCCAGGAGCCAAGTCCCAGATGCAGTGGCTGGAAGGACCCTCAGGGGCCCTTCACATCTACCTTGAAGCAGCAAGTCACCTTCCCCAGTGTCCCTCCAGGTTCATCTCTGGCCCTAACGTGATTGCTCAGGCCCCAGGATGCTCAGAGCAGCTCTGGGCTTTTGAGGTCCTGTCTGATAATAGGGTCACAACCTGCCTCCCTTTGGCTTCCGTGAGAGGTCAGCCTTCTGCCCTGTGGACCTTACAAAAGACATAGGCTAGTCCCCACCCTGGAGAATCCCTCAGATCCTGATTCATTCATTCACCAGGAATTTACTGTGTGCCCTCACTGTATCCGGGGTGAGCGGTGAGCCAGACAAAGTCAGAGCCCTGGCGTTGATGTTTAGAGGGAGACAGATGATAACTTCCATGTTGACAGTGTCCCCCCACCCCACCCCGACGCCTTCTCGCTTCTCTCCATCCCTCCAGCTTCCCAGATTAGAGACCCTTGGGCAGTGTGAACCCAGATGAGGTGGCCACACATAACAGGGCCATAGGGCTTGCGTGATCCATGCAAGATACCCTGGCTTGTCCCTGGGGCTTGGAGTGGCCCCAGGTCCAGGGCAATCCCAGAGCTTCACTCTGTCCTAATCCTGGCAAAAAAGGAAAGAAAATCCTGCCTTCCCCCCGCCATTCACCAAATAAGCAGGCAGCAAGATGGGCCCAACCCTCTGGCTGCCCTACGAACTCCAGAGCCCCCCACTCCCACCTCTGCCAACTATCTCCTGCCCCTGTCCCCCTACTCCAGCCAGGGCCATAGGCACTTCTGCCTAAACTCGCATTCTGCCCTTCTCCAACCCTACGGTCCCTCCTAGCCTCGCTGCACTGTCCCGCCCCATCTTCTGGCCTCTTCTACCGCCAAAATCTCTCCAGTCCAGCCATGGCTCCACATCAAGTGTCGGTGCTGTTCCCTCAGACTTACACTTCCTGCTCACCCCCCACCCCTGCCCTAACAGATAGCTGGAACGGAAGAACATTCTGAGAGAGTATCACAGGGCACACACACTTCCTTTCATCCTGTGGCCCACCCTACATCGGTGACGCAGGACACAATGGAACAAAAGAAGTCAGATGCCAGCCACAGAGTCATAAACAATACATTTGGGAGAATGTTAGAGATTGAGCGACTGGTTTACCACCCCCACCACGAGGGGAAATGAAAGGGCAAGGAGAGAGGAAGAGCAGAGGTTTCAGAAAAGAGGGGAGAGGCTGGGGTGTCCCCAGGAAGAGCCTGCATCCCAGCCCCACCAGCCCACACTCACTGCACCTGGCTGAGGTACAGAAATGAAAAGAACCCAGAGAGACTGGCTTGCTGATGGCCCCTTGCCTGTGTCTGCCTCCGGGCTGGAGAGAGGGGCAAGGACATCCTTAGTGCCCATGGCCAGCAGGAGCCTGGGAATCAGTCTGAGAGTGTCAGAGTCCTTGGGCATCTGGAGAGATGGGGGCACAGAAGGGTTCCTGCAGCCGCAGGAGTCATGTGTTCTTGGCATGAAAAGCTGGCAGGCCTGGAGTGGCCCTGCCCTTAGGGCGGGAGGGCCAAGATGCAATAGGGGGCACCAAGTGGACTCTCTCTGGTGCCAGCAGAAGTTGGATATCCCCCCCAAACAATACTATTTCCCAGCCTTTGTGGAGTGCTCTCAGGACCCTTTCTGTGAATGAATCTCATTTAAATCTCAAAACAACCTGGTGAGATACTATTATTCCCATTTTGCAGATAGTGACTTGAGGCACAGAAGCAAACACACCTGCTCAATAACAAAGTTCAAAGGTGGTGGGGCAGGCATTTTCACTTATTTTCTTAAAATCCAATTTTTATTAAGATATATTTGCATACAATAAATGAATATGCTTTGAGGGTACAGTTTGGTCATTTTTGCCAAATGTATACATTCATGTATTATCCATCGCCACAATCAAGATATAGAACATTTCTTGATATCAAGAATGTTGATATCCATGGACGATATCCATTGCCACAATCAAGATAAGGAACACCCCAAAATGTTCCTTGTTCCTTGTGCCTCTTCCCAGTCAGTCCCCACACTCACCCTGTGTCCCAGGCAATCAGCGATCTGCTTTCTGACACTATTAGTTTGATTCATCTTTCCTAGAAGTTCATAAAAAAGGAATTAAAAATATGATGAGTACTCTGCTGTGTCTGGTTTCATATGTCATCATTGCAAAGTTTCCATTCTATTTTTTTGCTTTTCCTTTCTGTTGTTTTGTTATTGCGTTTTGGTTCTTTATCCATCTGGATACAAGCCTTTTGAATTTGCAATACGTCTGCTCCAAATAGTTTCTCCCAGTCTGTGGTTTGCCTTTTCATTTTGCTAATGTCTTTGTAAGAGTAGATTTTTATTAATTTCATCAATTTTTTTCTTTTATGGTTCATGCTTGTTATGTCTTATCCAGACCCTAAGTTCACAAAAACTTTTTCCTACATTGTCTTCTAGAAGTTTAAGAATTACAGCCTGTAGTTCAATAGTTTTAGCTTTATATTAGGTCTATGATCCATTTTGAATTTGTTTTTGTATAAGCTATCAAGTAAAGACCACAGGCCATTTTTTCCAAATGGATGCCCAGCCTATCCTCTCCTCGTTCACTTCTCCTGACTCCTTCGTCTCAAATCAATTGACTCTATATGTGAGGCTATTTCTGGACTCTATTCTGTTCCACAGATCTGTTTAGATATATGTTTCTACTCTTATGCTAATACTACACTGTCTTACATCCTCTGATCTCATTCTTTTTCAAAATTCCATTGGCCATCCTAGGTCCTTTGAATTTCTGTATACATTTTAGAATCACCTTGTCTTCTACCAACAAAGCCTTCTCAGGCTCAGATTTTGATTGGGATTTATTTCTAAGTCTATAACATTGAATTTCATTCTCAAAATGAGAAAGGCTGCTTAGAAACAGTATATATTTTAATCAAATATCTAGAATATATCAATATTTACTGTAGCCATGGAGCAACCAGACTTGATGTAATCTGAGTAACTGGAACCCTTGTGCATTGCTGGTGGGAATGTAAAATGGTGCAGGCGCTGTGGAGAAGCCTGGTGATTCCTCACAAAGTTAAAAGCAGAACCAACATATGACCAAGAACTCCACTGCTGGGTATCTGTCCAGTAAAACTGAAAGCGGGGACTCCAAGAGACACGTGTGTGCCGATGTTCAGTGCAGCCTTATTCACAACAGCCAAAAGGTGGAAGCAACCCAAATGCCCATTAGTGGCTAAATAAACAAAATGAGGTCTTCTTATTTTTGTGAAATTTTATTCAACCATAAAATAAGAAGATATAGGAATGGTTTTCGACACTTGCTACGATATCTCTGAACCTTGAAGACATTATGTTAAATGGCATAAGAAAGACACAAAAGGACACATACTGTGCAATTCCATTTAGAAGAGGTACCTACAAAATGCAGATTCACAGAGATGGAAGGTTGAATAGAGGTCACTAGAGGCTAGGGAGGGGGAATGGGCGCTTATTATTATTATTATTATTATTGTTATCATTAATCTACAATTACATGAAGAACATTATGTTTACTAGGGTCCCCCCTTCACCAAGTCCCCCCCACAATCCCCATTACGGTCACTGTCATCAGCGTCGTAAGATGCTGTAGACTCACTACTTGTCTTCTCTGTGTTGCACAGCCCTCCCCGTGCCCCCCCCACACTATACATGCTAATCGTAAGGCCCCCTTTCTTTTTCCCCACCCTTATCCCTCCCTTCCCACCCATCCTCCCCAGTCCCTTTCCCTTTGGTAACTGTTAGTCCATTCTTGGGTTCCGTGAATCTGCCGCTGTTTTGTTCCTTCAGTTTTTTCTTTGTTCTTATACTCCACAGATGAGTGAAATCATTTGGTACTTGTCTTTCTCCACCTGGCTTATTTCACTGAGCATAATACCCTCTAGCTCCATCCATGTTGTTGCAAATGGTAGGATTTGTTTTCTTCTTATGGCTGAATAATATCCCATTGTGTATATGTACCACATCTTCTTTATCCATTCATCTACTGATGGACACTTAGGTTGCTTCCATTTCTTGGCTATTGTAAATAGATGGGCACTTATTGTTTATGTTACAGAGTTTATGCTGGGAATGATGTAATGATTCTGGAGGTGGGCAGCCGTGACAGTTATACAACACCGTGAATGTACATAATGCCGCTGAATTGTACACACCAAGTGGTTAAAATGATAATTATATTAGGTATATTTTACCAAAATAATTCAATCTTCATTAATAAATTAATGGCATACATTTAGTTGAATTTTAAAACAGAATACACAGGAAGGGGTATGTGGGGGGGACTTGGTGAAGGGGGGAGCCTAGTAAACATAATGTTCTTCATGTAATTGTAGATTAATGATACCAAAATAAAAAATAAATAAATAAATAAAACAGAATACACAGTTATGAGGGTGGGCCAGGGCCGGGCTCTTCATTTTAATCTCTTTTGAAAACGTGCCCCACTGTCTTTGTCTGTACTTGGGCTCACAGGGTCAACAGTGTGTTTCCTGAAATCAACTAGGAGCCTCTCTCTCTTAATCATTTGACAAATATTTATTGAGCACCTAGTATTCGTCAAGCACTGTTCTGGATGCTGGAATAGTGATGTGGAGAGAACAGCCTGAACAAAACAAAGTCCTTGCACTCAGGGAACTTGTATCCTAGTTGGAAGATATAGGTAATAAACAAACACTTGAATGTACAATATATCAAGTGGAGATAAGTGCAATGAAGAAAAATTATTTGATAATAGCTTGCTAATGAATTTTGTTTCTATGTTCATGTGGGATATTGGTCTGTGCATTTCTTCCCTGTAGCTATGGATTTGGTGTCAGGGTCGTGCTGGCCCTATAAAGTGAGTTGGGAAGTATCTACTCTTCTGTTTTCTGAAAGAATTTGTGTAGAATTGATATTATTTCTTTCTTAACTTTTAGAATTTACCAGTGAACCATTTGGAAGTGGCATTTCTTTTGTGGGAAGGGTTTATGAAGTCAATATCTTTAATAGACATAGGGCTATTCTATTTCCATTTTCTACTTCTACTTCAACCAGTTCTGGTAATTTCTGCCTTTTAAAGAGTTGTCCATTTCACATAAATCACTGAATATACTGGCATAAAGTGTTCATAGTTCCTTGTTACCCATTTTTATCTTTTACAAAGGTTTAAACAATAAGGAAAAGGTCTTATATATTTACCCACATAGTCACCACCTCTGGAGCACTTCCTTGCTTTTTGTTGATCCATATTCCTATCTGATGTCATTCTTCTTCTACCTGAAGGACTTAACATTTTTTTTAAAACATTTCTCATACTGTGAGTTTTTTGCCTTAAAAAATATTTTGTCAACATCTTTGAAAAAGACTTTTTCTGGTTATAGAATTCTACTATGCTGATAGTTTTTCCCTTTGAAAATGTTTCTTCACTGTATTCTTACCTGTATTGTTACCAACAAGAAAGCTGTTGTCATCCTTGTCTCTGTTTCCCCATGTGTAACGTGACTTTTTTTTCCCTTCGTGCTCTCAAGCTTTTCTTTTTATCACTGGTTTTGAAAAATTTGATTATGATGTGCCTTGACGTTTTGTTTATTCCATGCTTCTTGTGCTTGAGGTAAGTTGAATTTCTTAGATCTCTGGGTTTACAGTTTTCATCAAATTTAAAAAACCTTTAGCTGTTATTTATCCAAATGTTTTGTCACACCGCCCTCATTCAGGAATTCCAATCACACAAGTATGAGGTGATCTGAGGTTACCCCACAGCTCACTGATACATTTTTCAATTTTTGTATTCTTCTTCTCACTGTGTATTCATTTTGGGTAGTTTCTTTGATATATCTTCAAGTTCATTAATCTTTTCTTATGCAATGTCTAATATGCCATTAATCTTATTCATTAAATTTTTCATCTCAGACATTGTAGTTTCCATCGCAGGAAGTTTAATTTGGGAATTTTTAGATCTTACATGTCTCTACTCAGCTTTTTGAACATATGGAATACAATTACAACTTTCAAAGTGTCTTTATCTGCCAATTCTAACATCTGTTAGCTGTGGGTCAGTTTTAATTGATTTTTCTTTTCATGACAGATATTTCCCTATGTTTTTGCATGTTTATAATCTTTTATTGGATGTCAGGCATTATGAATTTTACTTTTTTGGGTGCTAGGATATTTTAATACTCCTATAAATATTCTTGACTTGTGTTCTGAAACACAGTTACTTTGAAGTGGGTTTAATCCTTTTGGGTCTTGCTTTTAAGATATTGTGGGCTTTTTCTTCACACCAATCAATTCTTTGGCACCAACTGGGTGTCCAACTATTCATTTCAATTCGGACACTATGTGTAGCTAGCACAGACCTCCCAGGTTAAAGGCTTCGTCTCACAAGACTGCCCCCACTTCAGATACTAGTTGCAAATGGGATGCCCAAGCTACCCACATTTCTGCCTCACCTTCTACAAATTCAAGGGTTCCCATGACTCACCTCCCTCAGCTTAATGATTCAGGGCTTTAGTTACAATTACTGGTTTATTATAAAGGGTATTTATAATTTTTATTTTAAAGGATTTAACTTGGGAACAGCCAAATGGAAAAGATGCACAGGGCAAGGAAAAAGGATACAGAACTTCCCCCCCCATTCACAGCACTGGGTGTTCGCTACCCTGGAAAGCACTGTGAATCCTATTGTTTTGGAGTGTTTATGACTGTTTCATTCATAAGCATGACTGCCTAAATCATTAGCCTTTGGTGATTGGACTCAACCCCTCTCCTCTCCTTCAAGGTCACGGGGAGTGCGACTGAAAGTTCCAACTCTAGTGGCTCCATCTGGAAGCTCTTTAGGACCAATAGTTATGTCATTAGCACAAATTTGGGTATGGCTGAAAGGGGCTTATGATGAATAACAAAAGACATTCCTCCTATCACTCAGAAAATTCCATGGATTTTAGGACTCTGCCACTGCCAGGAATCAGAATAAAGACGAAATACATATATTTTATTATGCCAGAGATCTGTTAGGTGGGACCTGAGCAGCATTTAGTCTGGGGCCAATTATTCCTCATCACTGAGATAACACTCTTCTAAGACCCAATGCCCCATGTGGTATGAAGTCTTCCATTCTGACTGGGGGGAACAGACACTAGCTTTGGCCTATAAATGCCAATTAGGCTAAGCTGGTCAACAGCGTTGCTCAAGTCTTCTGTGTGTTTGCTGACACTCTCTGATTTATTCTGTCAGTTACTGAGAGAGGAGTGCTGAAAGTCTCTAACTATGATTATATATTTTTATTTCTCCTCTTAGTTGTGTTTTTGCTTCATGCATTCAGAAACTCTTATTGAATATGTACTTTTCTGTTTTCTTGATGAAAGAACCCCTTTAGTTACAAAATGTCTCTCTTTATTCCTGGTAGTATTTTTTGTTCCATAGAGAGCTATGGCATTCAAGCACCATGTCAAATGACCAACACTGTAGGTCTGCGAAGCCCCTCTTTCCCCTCCATCTCTACCTTAGATGAAGTCCACATCTCAAAAATTACTGAGATTGGGCTCTCCACCCCCCAGGCATGATGGATGTCAAGACAGAGATTAAGCTGAATTATGGAGAAAAAACTCTCTGCTTTCACAACAGTGTTGTGACTATTGCACGGATGGATGGATGGGCAGATGGGTGCACGGACAGATCAGCGGATGGATGCTCTTTAATGTCACAGGAAGGCCCCACTCTATTCCTTCTATGCTTCCTGTTTGCCAGCCTCTCCCGTAGCGGCTACTTCTTTCCTGACTTCTAAACCACTCTTACCAGCAATGCCCCCGCATCCTCTTGCACACCCTCTTCCAGCCAGGTCCTCCAAGCTTTCTCTAACACAGCCCCTACTCTACTTGAGTCCCCATCTGCCTAGGACGCCAGGAGCCCCCTGTCCCAATGCAGACATCTTTCACCCCGATCTTGGCCCGTCCGTCCCCTGGGCAGCTCCCTCTCCAGCCCCCATCACCAACCACATCAAACCTGAACCTCCTTCTCCTCTACATCCACCCACACTCTCCACAGCCCCTGGTCTTCACAGAGACCAAGGAGGACATTCTTAAACCTGAGGAGACCTCAGCAGTGCCAAAACCCCACGACATCACAAGGCAACAAGCAGTCTTTGACTTCAATACAATATATTTTAGCCACTACTTCTTCTGTACTTACTCTACTGGGCCCTTCACATTCCATGGTTAGTTATTTCTCACAATCACCAATTGACAGAGGTATTATTATTTATATTTTATGGATTAGGAAATAGGAGCTCAGAGAAGTTAAATTACTTGTGTGATCATATAGCTAACAAGTGGCAGAGCAGGGATTCTTCTGAACGCAAATTTTACTCAAATAATATGTTAAAATATTTTTTATGTTAAAATATTTTTAAGACAGACGAGATTTTAAGTTTTAAAAATAAAGAAAAGTAAAAGAAAAAATAACAATGTAAAATAAATTCTGATCATAAAGTAATACTGAAAGACTATAATCCAAGTGTATCATTCATTACACTAAAATGCTTTTAATAAAAGGTAAACTGCCAAATTAAGCTAAAAAACCAAGTCAGCCAAAATCAGTGTAACAGTGGCATAAAAAGAGACATATAGACTAATGGAATAGAATTAAGACCCCAGAAGTAAACTCTCTCACGTATAGTCAATGGACTTTCAGCAAGAGCATCTGGATCATTTGATGAGGAAAGGACGATCTTTTTGACAGATGGTAATGGGGAAACTGGATATTCACATGCCAAAGAATAAAGTTAGACCCTCACCTTACATCATGTACAAAAATTAACTCAAACTGGATCAAAGATAAATCTAAATTTATCAAGAAAAACAGAACAATATGAAGAAAACTGTAATACCATATTAAAAGTCATTTAAAAATATTTTTACTAAAATATAGTTTATATACAATATTATATTGGTTTCAGACTAACAACTTAATGATTCATCAATTATATACATTATTAAATAATGTGTAAGTGTAGTTATCATCTATCACCAAATACATTACAATATTATGAGCTATATTCCCTATGCTATATTTCCATCACTGTGACTAAATTTTATAAAATCAAAATTTATATTTATCAAATCATGTTATAAGAGATGTAATTTGAAGTTTGTACTTCTTTATTTTCCTCATCTATTTCACACATACCCCATGCTAACCAACCATTTGTTTTCTGTATTTATGAGTCTATTTCTGTTTTGTTTGTCAGATCCACATATAAAAGAAACCATATGCCCTTCCTCTTTCTCTGACTTATTTCATTTAGCATAATACTCTCTAGGTTCATCCATGTTGTCGCAAATGGCAAGACTTCTTTCTTTTTTATGGCTGAATAATAGTCCATCGTGTATATGTGCCACATCTTTATCCATTCATCTTTTGATGGACACTTCATCTGCTTCCATATCTTGGCTACTGTAAATAATGCTGCAATAAACACAGGGGTGCACATATCTTTTTAAATTAATGGTTTTGTTTTCTCTGGGTAGATTCCCAGAAGTGAATTTGCTGGGTCATATGGTATTTTCACTTTTAGTTTTTAAAGAAAGCTTCACATTGCTTTCCACAGTGGCTGCACCAATTTGCACTCCCACCAGCAGTGTACAGGGGTCCCTGTTCTCCACACCTTTGCTGACACTTGTGATTTTTTGTTTTGTTGACACTAGCCATTCTGACTGGCGTGAGATGTTATCTCACTGCGGTTTTGATTTGCATTTCCCTGATGATGAGTAATGCTGAGCATCTTTTTAGGCATCTGTTGGCCATCTGTATGTCTTCTTTGGAAAAAAGTCTATTCAGGTCCTTTGCCCATTTTTCAGTTGGGTTATTTGTTTTTTTGGTGTTGAGTTGTATGAGTTCTTCATATATTTTGGGTATCAGCCCCTTATCAGATAGATCACTGACAAACAGATTCTCCCACACAGCAGGCAGCCTTTTCATTCTGTGGGGTGGGGGTGTCCCTTGCTATGTGAAGCTTTCTAGTTTGATGGACTCCCACTTGTTTACTTTTGCTTTTGTTTCCCTTGCCTGGGGAGACAAATCCAGAAAAAAATTTCTAATGTTGATGTTCAAGAGATGACTGCCTATGTTTTCGTCTAGTTTTGTGGTTTCAGGTATTACACTTAGGCTTTTAATCCATTTTTAGTTTATTTTTGTGTGTGGTGTAAAACAGTGATCCAGTTTCATTCTTTTGCATGTTATTGTCAATTTTCCCAGCAACATTTATTGAAAAGACTGTCTTTCCCCCATTGTATATTCTTGCCTCCTTTGTCATATATTAATTGACCACATAAGTGGAGATTTACTTCTGGGCTCTCCATTCCATTCCAAAAGACATTTTAGAAACGGAACAAATAGAAAGATATCTTAGGTTTTTGAACGGCTAGCATAAAATAGCATAAAATGGTCAAATGTCCCAAATTTGATAGATACACTTAATGCAATTTAAATTAGAATTCTAACAAGTTTTCACTTTCAAATGATTTAAATGATCCTAACATTTATTTCAAAGAACACAAGCCTGGGAATAGACAAAATATACAAAAAGGAATAGCGAGAGCCTTTGCCTTACCAGAAAGGAACCATTCTAAGGACACCATAATCAAATCAATGTGGTATTGGCAGAGAATTAGACAGATTCGTGGAGCCAAATTGGGTATAAAAAACTAGGTCCCAATCCATATTAGGATTTAATATATGACACATGTGGTATTTCAATTCAACAGTAAAGTGCTGCGTATGTAATGAGAGACACAGAGCTCACCACTCATCTGGAAGAAAATACAATTAGAGCAGTCTCCAAAATAAATTCCAGAGGGACTGAACTCTTAAACCTTAAAAAATAACCTAACAAAAATCTTGTAAGAAAACTGAAAAGACGAGAAGACCACCCTAACCAATGCCGGAAACCCAGATGCTATGATGGGAAGGACTGACATATTTTATTTACTAAATAAAAAACTTAAATGTACAGCTGCCAAAAGATACTAGGGACAAAGCAAAGAGACAAAGAATAGATTTAGAAAAGATATTTCCAAAGCAGAAGACAATAGCAGCTAAATTCTGCTGTATAAAAGGCTTTCTACAAATCAAGATGGGACAAACAACACATCAAAAAAATGAGCTGACAGGCGGAGAAAGACAAGTACCAAGGGATTTCACTCAGCTGTGGAGTATAAGAACAAAGAAAAAACTGAAGGAGCAAAACAGCAGCAGAATCACAGAACCCAAGAATGGACTCACAGTTACCAAAGGGAAAGGGACTGGGGAGGACGGGTGGGAAGGGAGGGATAAGGGGCGGGGGAAAGAAAGGGGGCCTTACGATTAGCATGTATAGTGTGTGGGGGGGCACGGGGAGGGCTGTGCAGCACGGAGAGTCGACAGGTAGTGATTCTACAGCATCTTACTACGCTGATGGACAGTGACTGCAATGGGGTATGTGGGGGGAACTTGGTGATGGGAGGAGTCTAGTAAACATACTGTTCCTCATGTAATTGTAGATTAATGATACCAAAAGAAAAAAAGAAAAAAAAATGAGCTGAGCATGTAAAAGGCAATTCACAGAAGAAAAACTCCAATGGCCCATAAACACAGGAAAAGATGCTGAACAGAATGTTTGGGAAATGAAAATTAATGTTATGATATCACTTTATTCATTAGTCTGGCAAAAATTAAGAATGTTTTTAACACTTTTTGCTCATAGGGATATAGGGAATTGGGAATTTAATACATTTTTTGTGGAAATGAGGCATGTTACTTAAAAAGCCACTTAGCTAACATTTAGTAATATTTAAAATTCTTTTTTTTGAATTTTATTTATTTTTTAAATTACAGTATCATTGATATACAATCTTATGAAGGTTTCACATGATCAATATTGTGGTTTCAACATTCGCCCATATTATCGAGTCCTGCCCCCACCCCATTGCAGTCACTGTCATCAGCACAGTAGATGCTATAGAATCGTTACTTGCCTTCTCCATGTTGCACTGCCTTCCCTGTGACCTACCTATATTGTGTGTGCTAATTATAGTGACCCTTAATCCCCTTCTCCCTCCCACATCCTCCCCTTTGGTAACCACTAGTCCCTTCTTGGAGTCTGTGAGTCTGCTGCTGTTTTGTTCCTTCAGTTCTGCTTTGCTGTTATACTCCACAAATGAGTGAAATCATTTGGTACTTGTCTTTCTCTGCCTGGCTTATTTCACTGAGCATAATACCCTCTAGCTCCATCCATGTTGTTGCAAATAGTAGGATTTGCTTTTTTATGGCTGAGTAGTAGTATTCCATTGTGTATATGTACCACCTCTTCTTTATCCATTCATCTACTGATGGACACTTAGGTTGCTTCCATATCTTGGCTATTGTAAATAGGGCTGCAATAAACATAGGAGTGCATATGTCTTTTTGAATTAGCAATCTTGTTTTCTCCAGGTAAATTCCTAGAAGTGGAATTACTGGGTCAAATGGTATTTCTACTTTTAGTTTTTGAGGAGCCTCCATATTGCTCTCCACAATGGCTAAACTAATTTACATTCCCACCAGCAGTGTAGGAGGGTTCCCCTTTCTCCACATCCTCCCCAACATTTGTTGTTCTTGGCCTTTTGGATGTTGGCCATCCTAACTGGTGTGAGGTGATATCTCATTGTGGTTTTAATTTGCATTTCCCTGATGATTAGCGATGTGGAGCATCTTTTCATGTGCCTGTTGGCCATCTGAATTTCTTCTTTGGAGAAGTGTCTGTTCAGATCCTCTGCCCATTCCATTTTTTAATCAGGTTATTTGTTTTTTGGGTGTTGAAGCATGTGAGCTCTTTATATATTTTGGATGTTAACCCCTTATCAGATATGTTAATGAACATATTCTCCCATACTGTAGGATGCCTTTTTGTTCTGCTGATGGTGTCCTTTGCTGTACAGAAGCTTTTTAGTTTGATGTAGTCCCATTTGTTCATTTTTGCTTTTGTTTCCCTTGCCTGAGGAGATGTGTTCAGGAAAAAGTTGCTCATGTTTATATTCAAGAGATTTTTGTCTCTGTTTCCTTCTATGGGTTTTATGGTTTTATGACTTGCATTCAGGTCTTTGATCCACTTTGAGTTTACTTTTGTGTATTGAGTTAGACAATAATACAGTTTCATTCTCTTGCATGTAGCTGTCCAGTTTTGCCAACACCAACTGTTGAAGAGGCTGTCATTTCCCCATTGTATGTCCATGGCTCCTTTATTGTATATTAAATGGCCATATGTGTGTGGGTTTATATCTGGGCTTTCTTTTCTGTTTCATTGATGGATGGGTCTGTTCTTGTGCCAGTACCAAATTGCTTTGATTACTGTGGCTTTGCAGAAGAGCTTGAAGTTAGGGAGCATAATCCCCCAGCTTTGTTCTTTCATCTCAGGATTGCTTTAGCTATTTGGAGTCTTCTGTGGTTCCATATGGATTTTAGAACTATTTGCTCTAGTTCATTGAAGAATGCTGTTGGTAAATTGATAGGGATTGCATTGAATCTGTAGATTGCTTTAGGCAGGATGGCCATTTTGACAATATTAATTCTTCCTATCCATGAGCATGGGATGTGCTTCCATTTTTTGGTGTCTTCTTTAATTTCTGTCATGAGTGTCTTGTAGTTTGAAGGGTATAGGTCTTTCACCTCCTTGTTAGGTTTAAAAATTCTTACATATCTTGCAACCTAGCAATCCCACACATAGGACCCCATCCCTTAGGCTCTCTGAGGGATCTAGTGTAGCAATGTTAATGCTGGCATGAGACCAAACACAAAGCAAAAGCCCCCAGACAGCTGAATTCCACTTACAGAATACTATAGCCACTAAAGAGAGTGCATCCAGACTACGACAGCAGACTTGAAGAGAGTCCCACAAATTATTGTTTAGCGAGAAAAGTGCATTTGGTAAAAAGCACTAATAGTGACTAAAAAAGCCAAGTGAAAAATACATCCTATGTATATACATTTGCACATATTTACAATTATATCTAGGTTTATTCTTGATTATAAGAGTATGGGTAAAATATGGGAAGATACGCATCAGCATGGTAATCTGAGTTACCTAGGGGTGGGGTACGAAATATAGATGAAGGGAGGGAGAAATCAAATGAAATGGACAAAGAAAATTCGATGGCATAAAAAAATGTATTACGACCATATATTCACAAGGTTCTCCAGAGAAACAGAACCAACAGGAAATATCAATATCTCCTTATACCTGTATCTATATCTTTATTATAAGGAATTGGCTCTCATGTTATGGAGGCTAGAAAGTCCAACGATCTGCCATCTGCAAGCTGGGGACCCAGGAAAGCTGGAGGTGCAGTTTCAGCCCGAGTCTGAAGGCCCCGCACCAGAGGCGATGCTGCAAGTTCTTAGCCTGAGAGCTGGGACAGCCAATGGTGTGTGTTCCGGTAGGAGGAGAGCAGGCCCATGTTACAGCTCCATCAGTCAGGCAGAGAGCAAGTTCTCCTCCGCCGCCTCTTTGCTCTATTCTGGCTCTCAACAGATTGAATGGTGCCCACTCGCAGTGGAGAGGGCCTTCTTTACTTGGTCTACTGATTCAAATTTGTGTGTGTGTGTGTGTGTGTGTGTTAGATTCCACGACTTTTTTTTTTTCTGATTCAAATTTTTCATCTCATCCAGAAACACCCTCACAGACACACTCAGATATAATGTCTAATCAAGTATCTGGGTACCCCGTGATGCAGCAGACACATAAAACTAACCACCACAGACTATATATGAATTTTTGTAAAATTAAACATGCAGTGAGAGGCAGAAAGAGGGCTCAAGGAGGGAAGGGCGTATGTCCTGGACACAGTGTGAGGCATCGGACCTGACCTGTCTCCAGCCTCTAGGGACAGGTTCCACCCCCACCCCTCTCTCCAACCTATGTGCTACCCTCTCCCCTATGTGCTATATCTAAAAACATTTTAAATGAAAAAAATCTTCCCCCCACTGGAGAGGTCCCACCCAGTGGCAAGGAATTGGGTGTTTACTTTCTTTTCTATCATGCGTTGGCTGAGTTGCTTCTGAAAATGTTCACTCCTTGAACTTCTGGCATTCTCTGTGCGTGAACTGAACACGCTTTTGAGTCAGAGGAAGCCTCAGTCAGAGGTGGAGGTATAAGCCGTGAGAGACCTTCATTATGAACAGATGAATGTGGAAGGGGTAGACGAGGGACACAGTAACATTTGCTCCAGATATGTTGCATTTTTGCAACTGCTGGCGTAAGTGGGATATTGAAAACTCTTAATCACGTTATGAGAGGTTAAGAAGACCTACTGATTTTTGGATGCTCAGCATGGTACTCAATGAACACTGTGCCTGACCTGCACACATGTACCTGTAGGTGTTACCATCACTGTCCTTGTGATACAGCTTCTGCATAGAAACTCTTCTGAAAGTGGTACAAGGAAGATGGGGTCCTTTGTGTTGGTGACATAGAGAATGGAAGGGAGGTGCCACCTTGAAGGAGACAGTTCAGCCTGACCAGAGGCCATTTCCCCTAACCAACACTTCATTAACAAACCCGCTAAGCCAGAATCCTTGGAGCTGACGTAGAAGGGTGTGCCATGGCCTTTTTCTCTACGAGTCATTTTGTATATGGCCGATGGGAATGGTAACACTGCTGGAGGTGGACAGGGCTTTATGTAATCAGAGAATAGAAATATTTTTAAGCAAAAAAGTATACTTGGGGTGGAATTAAAAAATCTGAAATGCCTTCACAAGCCCTCCATCTTCAGGATGGTTCTAGGAAGAGCTGAAGTTGACCTTAAGGCTCAGAAGACCACCTGACATGCCAAAGCGTGTTTATTAGGACAGTGGAGCAAGCACCAAATAAATGCTACCTGACAGCAATGAAACGCTGCTCTAGTGCAAGACAAGAAAATGTCACTTCATGTTTAAGATGACACACAGTACTTAAAGCATCTCCCGCTCAGCAGCCACAGCTGTAGCCACTCAGACCGCTCCCCCAGTCTCTGTGCTGGGGTGGGGGGTGGGCTCTGCAGGGCCCAGCCCACTGGCTCTAGGCTTCTGGGAGCAGGACTAGCAGTAGATTGGATAGTGGACTGGAAGGTAGGGTCTCTTCGAATGGTGTCTCTGCTAATCTTTGGCTCATGCTTGATTAAGTCTCTAAAGCTCTGAGCCTTCATGGTTTACCTGTCAAAGGGGTACATCACTTGGCCCCATTTACGGGTGAGTGTGGGGTCAGCTTCATTCCTTCAGCAAATATTCACGGAGAGCCAACTTTGTGCAGGTACCACGCTGGTGCCGGGGAAAGCAGGACGGATGATGCAGAAATGGCCCAGCCCTGGCCCTAGAGAGCCTGAGTTTGGGAGGTGGGGAGGGAAACAGGCATGTCCTCAAATGACCAACAACCAGGGCTGTGAATTCCTGAGGCATCCCTGGAGGAAAGCATTTTTAAGGGCTGCACAGGAAGAGCAGTGAGAGGCAGAGAGAGGGCTCAAGGAGGGAAGGGCGTGTGTCCTGGACACAGTGTGAGGCATGGGACCTGGCCTGTCTCCAGCCTCTAGGGGCAGGTTCCCCCCCACTCCAACCTATGTGCTACCCTCTCCCCAGAGACGATCCTGCAAAAATCGTAAGTACTTTTGTATTTTTCATAACATACATTTGTTTTTCAATAAAAAGACTGAAAATAAACACGGAATCATTTTTCTATAATAGGCCTGTACTAAATTTCACAGGTTTCTGTAAGGACAAAAAAACATAATAATAATGGAAAAATTAATTATTATGAACCAATATATTGTAATAAGACAGAATGTCAATGACAAGTAAAAATAATATCTATCTGGTTACATTTGATGATGGAAAAGATAAAAAGAAGGGAGATGAATTCAAATTAAATGCCATTTGAAAGATAATCATTGAGAAATAATACAAATATTTAAACTTTAGAAGTTACCAGTTCTTAAAATGAAAATGTCCAACATACAAAGCATTAATTGCTTTATCTGATAGTTTTGGTAATTGTTTCATAACAAATATTCCAGATGTAAAAACCTTTCACTTTGCTCAAATTGTTGAAAGGGCGTCTACAAACATCTCCTACTTGGGCACGTATTCCTTAATAAAAGCTCATTTCCTTTTTTTCAATTTAAAAAAATATTTTTTTATTAAGGTATGATTGATATACACTCTTATGAAGGTTTCACATGAAAAAACAATGTGGTTATTACATTTACTCATATTCTCAAGCCCTCACCCATACCCCATTGCAGTCACTGTCCATCAGTGTAGTGAGATGCCACAGATCCACTGTGTGCCTTCTCTGTGCTACACTGTTCTCCCCGTGATCCCCCACACCACGTGCACTAAACATAATACCCCTCAGTCCCCTTCTCCCTCCCTCCCCACCTGCCCTCCCACACCCCTCCCCTTTGGTAACCACTAGTCCCTTCTTGCAGTCTGTGAGTCTGCTCCTATTTTGTTCCTTCACTTTTTGCTTTGTTCTTATGCTCCACAGATGAGTGAAATCATTTCGTACTTACCTTTCTCCGCCTGGCTTATTTCACTGAGCATAATACCCTCTAGCTCCATCCATGTTGTTGTAAATGGTAGGATTTGTTTTCTTCTTATGGCTGAATAATATTCCATTGTGTATATGTACCACATCTTCTTTATCCATTCATCTACTGATGGACACTTAGGTTGCTTCCATCTCTTGGCTATTGTAAATAATGCTGAGATAAACATAGGGGTGCACATGTCTTTTGAATCTGAGAAGTTGTATTCTTTGGGTAAATTCCAAGGAGTGGGATTACCGGGTCAAATGGTATTTCTATTTTTAGTTTTTTGAGGAACCTCCATACTGCTTTCCACAATGGCTGAACTCGCTTACATTCCCCCCAGCAGTGTAGGAGGGTTCCCCTTTCTCTGCATCCTCCCCAGCTTTTATTGTTCTTAGTCTTTTCGATGCTGGCCATCCTTACTGGTGTGAGGTGATATCTCATTGTGTTTTTAACTTGCATTTCCCTGATAATTAGTGATGTGGAGCACCTTTTCATGTGTCTGTTGGCCATCTGAATTTCTTCTTAGGAGAATTGTCTCTTCATATCCTCTGCCCATTTTTTAATCAGGTTATTTGCTTTTTGGGTGTTGAGGTGTGTGAGTTCTTTACATATTTTGGATGTTAACCCCTTGTTGGATATGTTGTTTACAAATATATTCACCCATACTGTAGGATGCCTTTTTGTTCTGCTGATGGTGCCTTTGCTGTACAGAAGCCTTTTAGTTTGATGTAGTCCCATGTGTTCATTTTTGCTTTTGTTTCCCTTGCTTGAGGAGATGCATTCAGAAAAAAGTTGCTCATGTTTATATTCAGGAGATTTTTGCCTATGTTGTCTTCTAAGAGTTTTATGGTTTCATGACTTTCATTCAGGTCTTTGATCCCTTTTTTTAAATGAGGAAAATATTTTCTCTGCTTGTCTTAAGCTTTAACTTGCAGGAGAACTATGTTTTTTTTCTGATTTTTCTGACTGACTTTTTTCAGGATCAGAACCAGTCACAAAATTTGTGGAGCCTGGTGTGAAATAAAATACAGGATCCTTTGTCCAAAAGTTATTAAGAATTTCCAAGATGGCAACAACAAGGCATTAAACTAAGGGCAGGACCCTTTTAAGCTCTGGACCCTGTGTAATCGCATAGGTCACATGCCCATGAAATTGGCCCCACTTAGGATTCAGAAAAACACAACTGTCCTGAGAAATGGCAAGGAGAAATTCTGACATGGAAACACTAGGTAGGAAAGGAGCCGCCTGCGGCCCAGTGGACCCTTTGAGAACAAAGCCAACTAACAAGTTGACGGCGTGGGAAGATGGCAGAAACCTAGGTAGATGACGGTGTCGTCCTTGAGCTCCCGGATCAGCCGGCCTCGGAGCTGCTCCACCTCCTGCTGCTCCACCTCCAGGGACGTAAGAACTCCACCCCATAGAACCACCTTATTCTCGGTTTTCTGCTGTTTACAGCAAAAAGGGCCCTACTGATGCTTGTGCTAAAGAAACTTCCCTCCTCATCCCTGCAGCATCCTCTGACTCCCCGCCAATCACTCTCCTCCTCAAAACAAAACAAAACAACTCAGTGTTTTACAATTTTCTTCCATCTTTCACTTAAGCTTCTCTTTCATTCAAATTCAAACTACCCTAAAGGACTGTCTACTTGTGCTGCTTCCATTTCCTCAAGCCCTACACAGTCCGGCTTTCCCCTACCCCCACCTCTGCAAAGAGCTCCCCAAGGTCTGTGAAGACCATGCGGACTAGCCATCCCAGCAGGCATTTCCCTGGCCTTGCTTCTCTTTCCCAGAATACACTGATCTTGACTCCTGTACTTGGCATTCCCTTTGCGCAGACATGCCTCCCCCCATCTTCTAAGGCTGTCCTTCCTCATCCTCAGGTCTCTGGTCACATGTCACTTCCTGCAGGGGCCATCCTGGCTGCCTTAACACCATCCCATCCTCTCCCAGCTGCAGCCACTGTGCCGCCTGGATGGGACCAACCTGCCCCAGCTGCCAGGTGGACCCTGGTTTTTCTAAATCACTACAATTCCACCCTTGTGGGCACAGGGATTGGCTGAGGCAGAGGCACATGCCCTAAAATGGTTCAATCTGAGGGACGTGCAGGACTTTCCTTCCATAGCTGGGGAAAAGATTTTTCTCCTTGGATGCGGCCTTGGAAACACATGTAGGCCCTAGAGCAGTGGGCAGCTGTCCTGTGACCTCAAAAGGAGTTCACCTTAATGTAGAAGGGAGGTAACCCTGAGGAGGCCAGAGTGGAGAGACAGAAACTGTGTCATTAGTGACACTGCTGAGTCCCCAGATGAAGCCATCTTGAAGTCCCACTCGCCTTTAGGCCACTTGCTCCAAGGCAGTCCCTCATTAAGCCAGCCGGGGTGGGGCACGGCGCAACTCTCGGTGGCAGGAATCCTGACCCACGACGCTTACAGAGCCCCACGCTGATGGAGCTCTTCACGTGCCTGGCTGAAGAACACAGTTTTCTCATAGTCACTGCCCTTAGCACTATCCAAAGGATTACCTTTGCTTTGTTTTGTTAACTGCTCATGTCCATCCCACCAGAGCAGGGCCTCATCCATTTTCCCAGAAGTTGCTCCTGCGGGTGTGGCACACAGCTGGTGCTGAGTTGTTCAATGACTGGCGGATGCTCTGTCGGCCAGCTGTTTTTCTCTTTTCCTCTGTGCTGTTTCTGTCCTCACCTCCTCGAATGTCCCCAACTTCTTTCTCTGGTGAACACCTACTCATCCTCAAATCTCTGCACTGATAGCAAATGCTCTGAGACCCCTTCCAAGCCCCCCACCTGGATCCGGCTCCTCTCAGCCTGGGTTTTCTTCTTCTTCCCACCTTCCAAGACTCATCACGCTCTACTGTAAAGCTCAGCTCATATTTCTGGCTCCCCAGTGAGACCAGCTGTTTCATCCATTTGACATTTTTAACTGAATACCTATAATGAGTCAAGTACTCTTCTAGAAGGTGGGATAACAGCACCGAACAAAACAATACTGCATTCGTGGATCTCACATTCCAGTGAGGGAACAACAGCTAAGCGAGTATGGAAAATACTTGACAGCTGAAGACAAATGCTAGGTCGGAAAAAGAAGCAGGGGAGACGAGGTAGGTAGAGGTGGGCAGATTTAACTGGGGAGATCAGAGAGGGCCTCCCTGAGGAGGTGACATCTGGGCAGAGACTTGAAGTGAGGGAGTAAGCCAAGTGGATAGATGGGGAGAAAAAGCTGCAGGGAGGAAACAGCGAAGGCCCAGAGAGAGGAACGTGCCTGCTGTGTCCTGGAAACACTGGGGTGCCAGGGCAGCCAGGAGACAGTGAGCAAGGGACACCGGAAGAAGAGAGGCAGGGTGGTAATAGGGGCTGGATTTATACACGGATTTTGGTTTTCACTCTCAATAAATGACAGACCATGGGTGGGTTCTGATCATCAGAGTGATATGGTCTGAAGTACACTTTTAATGATCCATCTCACTCCTATGTATGAGGCTACTGCAACAGTTCTGGGAAGAGACGGTGGTAAGCTGGCACCAGAATGGTGGTGGCGGCAGTGGAGAGACGTGCTAGAGCCTGGAGCATCTGCGGACTGGTTGATGTGAGAGAAGCAGAGAAGTCAAATGACTTCGAGACGTTTGGCCGGAGAAACTGGGGGGCTTCTGTCTTCTCTGACAGTAACAAGGAAGACGGTGGGAGGAGCAGGGTGGGAAGGAAGATCAGGAGTTCGGTTCTAGACACGCTCTCAAGACATCCCAGTAGACATGCTGAGTGGGCGGCGAGAGCTGAACTCGGGGGAGATGTCTAAGCTGAAGGCACAAATTTGAGAAACCTCAGCACGTGAATGATACTGAAAGCAATGAGCCGCCAGGCCATCATCAAGGGAGTGAGTTGGGACATAGATGAAGTCCAGGACTGCACTGCGGGCCTCTGAACGTTTAGAGGACATGGACAGGAAGGGAACCAGCAAAGGAAATGAGCAGCAAGCTGGGGAAGCTGGAGGGAAACAGAGGGTCTGGTATCCTGAAGCCAGGACAAAAGTATTTCAAGGAGTAGGGAGAGACCAACCATGCCAAATGCCACTGATAAGACTGAGAAGCAACCACTGGATGAACAATGTGGGGGTCACTGGTGACTTTGACAAGGAGGCAGGGACTGAAACTGCCAACTGTGCTACATAGCAGATCCTGGATAAACATTTACTGACTGTTACTGGCGAATGGCCGATTTCAACAGCCTTCCAATTGGACCTGTCCTGGTCTTATCCCCTTCAATCCAACGACACTGCCATCAGGGTGATCTTACATATGTATAGTGGCTCCCTACTTAAATCCTCACTGCAAATCATGCTGGCATGACTATGCAGAATGTGGTACATATAAGGATGCTCTGTGGCAGTTTGTAATGGGGAAAATTGGAAGGAATCTGAATAATCTACAACAGGAAACTGTTTATGACAATTAAGGTGCATCTAAACAACAAAACACTTTGCAACCATTAAGAGAGTCCTACAGAATACTCCATGACAAAGGTTCAGTTCCTCTGCTAAGTGAACAAGCTCATCACAGGACAGCATACACAGTTAAGATCTTATTTTTGTATGAAACAGCACAATAGTCTATAAGGTTGGAAAACATGTTCTGCAAAGAACCAGACAGTAAATGTTTAAGGCTTTGAGGGCCATATCTCAGGCTCAATTATTTGGTTTTAATGTGAAAGGAGTCATAGACAAGGCGTAAACAAGGGATATGTTCCAATAAAACCTTCTTATGGACACTAAAATTTGAATTTGATAATTTTCATGGGTCACAAAACACTGTTTTTTTCCAACTATTAAAAAATATAAAAACCATTCTTAGCCCATTGGCTGTAGGAAAACCAGCAGAAGGTTGGAGTTGGTCCACAGGCCATAGTTTGCCCACCTCTGGTCTACAAGACACTCACTGTGGACATTCCCCCAAGATGCTGTGATGTTATACTTCTCTCCCCTTTATTGTGGTTTGTTTTTCTGGAACAGTTCCCCCCAGGTATCTGCATGACTCATCCCCTCACTCCTCTAAACCTTTGCTCAAATAATAGACTTCCAATAGGGCCTGCTCTGACCACCCTATCTAAAATTGGAACCTACCTACTGTGATGTGCTTAATGCCTTTCGGGTTCTAGACCTGAGTCCATTGCACGTGTGGGAGGAGGTTGGGGATGGGGGGAGCTTCACATACACACACACACACACACACACACACACACACACACACACACAAGGAGGAGGTTGGGGATGGGGGGAGCCACACACACACACACACACACACACACACACACAGGGAGGAGGTTGGGGATGGGGGGAGCCACACACACACACACACACACACACACACACACAGGGAGGAGGTTGGGGATGGGGGGAGCCACACACACACACACACATGGAGGAGGTTGGGGATGGGGGGAGCCACACACACACGGAGGAGGTTGGGGATGGGGGGAGCCACACACACACACACACACACACACACACACACACAGAGCAATTCTTGAACACCAGCAGCGTGTCCGAAAACCCAACTCAGTTCTGATGCTCCCTGAACGGAGACAGCATCAGATTCCCCAGGTTAAGGGCTCCTTCCTACAAGACTGCCTTCCGCCCACCTACCAGCTACAAATTGGAGCGTCCCACCACCTCCCTCTTAGGTTCCATTCATTTGCTAGAGCAGCTCACAGAATTCTGGCAAACAGGTTTACCAGTTTAATAAAGAATACTGTAAAGGATACAAGTTAACAGCCAGATGAGATACAGAGGGCAAGGTCCCAAACAAAGGAGCTTCTGTCCTTGAGGAACTTGGGGCCTGGCCCGGGGACAGGTGGAGGGGCTCTGGTTCCCCAAGCGTAGAAACCCTCTCCCACTGAGAAGCCGGATCCAACCAAGCAGAGCAGAGCAGACAGCGTTAAGCTCTTCTCAGGGGGTTCTGTGAGGGCTTCACTGCAGAGTCAAGATTGACTAAATCACTGGCCATTGGCTGATTCAGCCTCAATCCCTTGCCCTTGGGAGGGGGGTGGTCCCAAAATTTCTCATTAACTTGACAAGACACCCATTTTACCTTTAAGACTGCAGAGTTTTCAGGAACTGTAGATGAAGACAAAATATACTTGGGAAATGCATATTTGCTCATACAAATGACCAAATATTTATTTCTTATGACTCATTATATTGTACCTACCTATCTCATTTACCTTGCACTTCTTTTTCTGGTTTCCCACTTACTGTCCTTTAACAGACTAAAATAACTTACTTTTAAATATATTCGTTTTTTAATCTATATTCTTCTTTTCTTCCCAACCCCCCAAAAATGTAAGTCCTTCTAGGGCAAGGTTCTTAATTCACTGATGATATTCCAGGCTCTTGGAATAGAACTTGGCACGTGGTAGAGGATCACTAAACATTTGTTCAATGAATGAGTAAATGATGACATATTACTGTTGAAATTAGAAACCTAATATACAAAACAACAAACCTAGAAACCTTATGATGCCGGGGTTCTTGTTCACGAAGCCGAAGAATGAGCTTCACAAACATTCAAGGTAGGAGAGCAAGGTATAGGTTTTTATTTAGAGATAAAGTGAAAGGACAGAGCTCCCGGCTCACGCCAGGAGGGGACAAGAGAGTCCGGGGTGGTGCGTTGTCTAGGGGGTTTATAGGCAGATGAGGATTTTTTGAGAACATGAAAAAAAGCTTAGGGGTGTGGACTTATTAAGTGGTCCCAGAATATTTAGAATTAATTAAACATAAGTAACTTCCTGCTGTTGATTTCTCCCTGAGATACCAACATCTTGGTCTGGGGGCATATGAAACAAGGCCACCTGCTCAGCCCCCAAGGTGGGATGAGGTATTGTTTGCTAAAGAGTAAGTTAAGTGCAATCTTATCTTTAAGGTGGAATCCTTCTCACCTTTTACTGTGTTATACCTGGGCTTGCATGCTAAATTAGTTTGCCCAGTTTGCAAAATTACTTCATCAGATCTGAAGGAGGAAAGACAGCACATAGGCCTGGGCCTTTTGGCATGTTAAAAAGAATCTTACACGTGATTATAAATGATTAGCATAAAATAAACGTGCTACTCTTCTTTATCTGGGGTGTATTAACTGATCTCACTGAAGAATGACTCTAGAGCTGAATGTTTAACACAAGAGTTTTAGTAGGGGGTTTCCTTGCATGTGGTTACATTGCTCTGACTGCAAATATCCTGCCTTGCTTTTTCCGGAGGCCCTCGCCCTACTCTCTCTACACCCACGGTCCCTGTCTCACAGGGTGCCCATTCCTGATGAATTAAGTCCACATGTATCAAGTCCTTTCTCCGTCCCGCCCACTTCACAAGCCTCCCAACGCAGCGTGGCCCAAACACCCGCTTCCAAGAGCACTACTCCCAGCGATACCCGCTGCTGCCACTAGGAGACACTCTAGTCCCGGTCCCCTCAAAGCACAAACACCAGCCCCATGTGACCCACGCTGCACCCACGTGACCGGCGTCGCACCTGCTGGGCGTCACGTGACGGACTCAGCTTTCCTCCAATCATTGTGCACATTGGGGGGATTCCACCCAGTACACGGCCCGAGACTTTAAATACCTTGTTCTCCCTCCAGCCAAACAAGCCGGTTTCCTGCTTCCAGCTGGGCGGCGTCTCTCAAGGGTCTTCTAAGTCGGCTTCAAGAGGCCTCAGTCTACGGCGTGCTCGGTCTCGGAAGTGACGTATCCAGAGGGGCCGGAAGTGGCAGTGGAGGGAGGGAAGATGGCGGAGGTGGTGAGTCCGGTGCTTGGGGCAGGGCGGAGGGAGCCAGGGGAGGTGGGCAGAACCCGAGGACCCCCAGTAGCCGACCCTGGCGCCGCGCTGTCTCCCCAGGGGGAGATAATCGAGGGCTGCCGCCTGCCAGTGCTGCGGCGGAACCAGGACAACGAAGATGAGTGGCGTGAGTGACGTCGGGGGGCGGGGCTAAGGGAATCTGAAGGCGAGGGGTGGGAGTCAACCTAAACCTCGGGAGGAGGGACCTATGTAATCCTGGGGCGGGCGAGGCGCAGATACTCCAGGAGAGGCGTGGCTTTTAGCCGCTCCGAGGATAGAGCGGGGCTTAGAGAGGGGGCGACATTTGGTGACTAGAGGCGACTTGGGCAAAGGCCTCCAAGTGCTGGGGCTTAGGGTTCCGGCGTGGGGCCAGAGACCAGGTCGTAGGAGGGTGGATCCTCATGGCCTACCCCATCTAAGGTCTCTGTCAATGCTGTTCCCACAGCCCTGGCCGAGATCCTGAGCGTGAAGGACATCAGTGGTCGGAAGCTTTTCTACGTCCATTATATTGACTGTGAGTTCTGGGTCGGGATGAGGTGGGGCTGCACGGTCGGTTGGGGGCAGCCTCTGGCATTCCTTCCTGAGCCATCCCTACTGCTGCAGTTAACAAACGCCTGGACGAATGGGTGACTCATGAGCGGCTGGACCTAAAGAAGATCCAGTTTCCCAAGAAAGAGGCCAAGACCCCCACCAAGAACGGACTTCCTGGGTCACGCCCTGGCTCTCCGGAGAGAGAGGTGGTGAGTAGGTCCCCTGCTTCACCTCTTCTGACGTGCCCTTCTCATCTCTTGGCTTCAGGGGCTCCTGATGGGTAGGAGGCAGTGCCCTCTCACCCTGGCTTCAGCTTGCAAAGGATGGGGGCCAAATTGCAGACGTAGCTTACAGAGTCCAGTGGCTGGTCCTATGTCCTTGAGAGGGCAGAGGGTGGGGTCTGATCACTCCATGCTGAGGGGCCCCTACTCCCCTTCCCCATCCCACCACCATCCCCACCCCAAAGGAAGACCCTGGACCTATCTCTACAGCCGGCCTCCGCCCAGGCCAGCGGGAAGACCTTGCCAATCCCGGTTCAGATCACACTCCGCTTCAACCTGCCCAAGGAGCGGGAGGCCATTCCCGGTGGCGAGCCTGACCAGCCGCTCTCCTCCAGCTCCTGCCTGCAGCCCAACCACCGCTCAACGGTACCCTCAGCAATTCCAGGGACCTTGCTTTTCTCTCAGGTCCCACCTTCTCTACCTTCTGACCCACCTTTCTTGGTTTCTCTCTGCAGAAACGGAAGGTGGAGGTGGTTTCTCCAGCAACTCCAGTGCCCAGCGAGACAGCCCCAGCCTCAGTTTTTCCCCAGGTGAGTCCCCCAAACCATCTTTCCTTTCCATACTCCTCCCCTCTGGCAGCCGCGTTCAAGCTTATCTCACAGCCATCCTTTGTTTCTACCATCTCACTTGCAGAATGGATCAGCCCGCAGAGCAGTGGCAGCTCAACCAGGAAGGAAGAGAAAATCAAATTGCTTGGGCACTGATGAGGTAGGTATGGGGAAGAGTGGAAGCTGGTGGAGAGGGAGGGAACCTAGATAGGGTAGAGTTTAGTGACTAGTTTAAAAATAAAGGGTGGTGGGCTCCTTTGGTGTTGGTAGGATTAGGAGCCAGGCAGAGCTGATTCAGACCAGTCATTGGGTAATTTTTTTCAGATTGTGACTGAAAACTTTCCAAGTCTTGGTTTCTTAATCTGGGAAGTGGGAATTATAGTATCTCCCCCCACTTGGGTTGCTATTAGGCTTGAAAAAGGAAATCTGTGCAAGGGCTGTGTGACCTGTAAAGTGCCCTGCTTTAGCTGTCTCCTCTAACCTGTCTTCCACTGGCCCTGAGAAGGACTCCCAGGACAGCTCAGATGGAATACCTTCAGCCCCACGCATGACTGGGAGCCTGGTGTCTGACCGGAGCCATGATGACATTGTTACCCGGATGAAGAACATCGAGTGCATCGAGCTGGGCCGGCACCGCCTCAAGCCGTGGTACTTCTCCCCATACCCACAGGAGCTCACCACATTGCCTGTCCTCTACCTCTGCGAGTTCTGCCTCAAATATGGCCGTAGCCTTAAGTGTCTGCAGCGCCACTTGGTATGAGGGGTATGAGGGGTTAGGCCACCCTCCTAGCACCCCCCCAATCCTGCTTCCACCCCTGATCCTCCTCTCTTCCTCAGACCAAGTGTGACCTACGACATCCTCCAGGCAATGAGATTTACCGCAAGGGCACCATCTCCTTCTTTGAAATTGATGGTCGTAAGAATAAGGTTAGTGGCTGAGGGTAGTGGGAATCCTTGGCACTGAGGACCTGGGGCAAGTCCAATGAGCAGCAGCTTCCTGCTCAGGAAACACTGACCAGTCTGGACAGCAGATCAGTTTATTCCATTTTTATTGAGTTCCTGCTGAAGGGGAGGTGCTGGGAGGTAGAGATGACCAGGAATTAGACCAGGAATCTGCTGAGGGCTCATGGACCACAGGGAAAACAGACGTGCCAATGGCCACTTAGATCCCAGTGTGGTAAGCATTAGGGAACAAAGGATGCATTACTGGGACCCAGAGAAGGTAGCCAGCAAAGCTTCACAAAGGTGTCACTGAACCTTGACATGAAAGGAAGGGGGAAACGGGTCCCACAGTGTGGTTCTGCAGAGCAGGCATGAACATGGGGGGAGATGTGAAACAGACAGGATAAGGCAAGGCTGTTACAAGAGACAGAGCTCTGGTGGTGGGAGTGGGGTCAGGTGGGGAGGAGTTGGGGACACTACAGGTTCAGGCCTTCAAACCTGAGTTTGTCTATGGCTGTGAGGAGGGAGGTGGGAATATCCTGGAGGACCGTTGAGAGTGAGACTCCCCCATTTCTGGGGCTTAGAGGGCGGTGAGGAAGAGACAGGTAACTTGAATGACAGGGAAGAGATGAGGTGCGGGTGGGGTTGGGGAGCTCGAGCGTGCTGCTATAACTACAGTGCTGTCAGTAAGTGTGGGCCTGGGCATCCTGATGGCAGTGCCCACTGGGGGGTTAAAAAGCCACATGTGAAATGCAGGAGGAATGGTATGTAAAGGTAAAGTAGCAAGATTAATAATTTTGCTGGCACAACCCCTAAGGATGTTATTTTGTTAAACTCCCGAATTCCTTATCTCCATTGTAGGATAGCAGATCAGTTCCCAATAGGTGTGACTTTAGACTGGAGAGATTTTTGTGGGTTTTTTTAACAGCTAGACTCCTAAAACTCAAGAGCTTCTCTCATAAGCCTTGGTCAGTCTCTCTTTGTAGGGCCATGTCAGTTTGTTGAGTTGGTAACTACAGCAGAGGGCAGTGGAGGCCCTCAAGGCCGGACTTGGGTGGATGTACGGGGAGCGGAGATAACCTGCCCAGCTCAGTGGGGAGGTCCGTGGTCCAACACCATCACTGGCCCACAGGCTCCTTGACACTGAGAAGTGGCCCTGCCTGAGTGGAGTGGATCAGGCCCCAGGAAGGCAGGCTCATCACCTACCAGCATGGGGTACAGAGGTCCTGGCTGACGCTGACCCAACGGCCATGCTCAAAGCAGGATATTGGTAACAGGCCTTTTCCTCTGCAGAGCTACTCCCAGAACCTGTGTCTCCTGGCCAAGTGTTTCCTCGATCACAAGACATTATACTATGACACAGATCCCTTCCTATTCTACGTCATGACAGAGTATGACTGCAAGGGCTTCCACATTGTGGGCTACTTCTCCAAGGTGAGGCTTGTCCATACTGTCCCTCCGCCCTGCCCCAGGCCAGGCACCTTCCCTCACACTCACCCGCTTCTGTTCCAGGAAAAGGAATCAACAGAAGACTACAACGTGGCCTGTATCCTGACCCTGCCTCCCTACCAGCGCCGGGGCTATGGGAAGCTACTGATAGAATTCAGTGAGTACTTGTGCTCCCAGCCAGGGCCTTTGGGTGGCCACTGGCAGGCCCCTAGGACCAGCGTCAGTGCACCCAGCGGGGCCTCATGCACAGATGTGCTCATTGCCATGATTCTTGGCCCTGGCTGTGCAGCCCAGTCAGCAGAGCCAGAAATAAAAAAGGGATTCTCCCAAGAGTCTGTCTTCAGGTGACTGCCCTGCCTGTCTGGGCTAGGTTATCAGCCCCTCACTGTTCCTTGGCCAGAGTGCTAAGCACCGCCCAGCTTTTCCCAGACGTGACTCACACTCCTGCCCAGGGCCATGGGCAGAAGCAGAGTGTGCCCCTGTTGCTCACCTGCCTGGTCCAGTGCTGTCATACAAGTTCCTGGGCGAGGCAGTGGTTCACTTCCCCAGTGGTCACCTGAGCCTTGCAGTCAGTAGACGTTCCAACTGCAGTTGACTCAGCACACATGTAAGCACTAACATGCATGGATTTCACCCCTGCTTCTCACATTCAGGCAGGTCTCTTAAAGCCCAGAAGGGACTCTGCTCATCATACATGAACTCTTCTATGGTCCCCTAACTCCAAAGCCCCCTCTGCTTCCCAGCTTCTGACTCCCATTCGACTCACCACTCACTGAACCCCTGGGATAACCAAGGCCTGATCTGGGAGACAGGGAGGGAGCCTTAGGTCTTGTCTGGTGAAGACACAGAAGCTTGACTCGAGGTCATGACCCACTTGAGCGGTTTTATTGGTCGAATGGCACCAGGACAGGGTCTCCTGCTCAGGATGTCCTCAGCCCACTGGGGTAGGTGAGTGCCAAGATCCATTCTGAGCCTTGGAGCTTGGACCTCGGGACAGTGTGGGCGGGGCCACCAGGGAAGTGGGCTCACTTCTGGCCAGCTGAGCAGATGGCACTGGAAGCTCCTGTTCCAGGCAGCCCCAGAGGGCAGGTAGGTGGTCACTAGGGAGGGGCCAGAGGTTTCCTGCCGCTGAGGCAGCAGGTATGGCCTCCAGTGTTCTCTCAGGATTCTGCGTGCTCCGCGGCCCCAGCACCCAAGCAGGAACCCAAGCATGCCCTCTTGTTCCATGCTTCCTTTCTCCAGAGCACCAGCCTCTGCTCCTCTCACACTGGGTTACTTGGTGGCCGTCAGGAGATTGGGCAAGGGGGTAAGACTAGCTGATAGATGGACCAGGGGAAGGGCAATGGGCTAACATGAGGGTGGTTATGCCTGAGGGTGGGGAAGGGCTCCCCACAGACAGTGGAGACATCCCAGAGCCCTGATGGAGAGAAAAAGGACTCTGCCCAGGAGACAGGGAGCACTTTGAAGATTTTGCAGGGGCTGAGGGTCTCACCTGAGCCTCCTGCTGGTGCCCAGCAGTCAGCAGGGTAGAGCAGTCAGAGTGGGAGGGAGAGGGCTTGGGGCAAGGTCTGGCACCTGCTGAGGGAAGGGCTCCCTCTGAGTTGGGAAGCGCTGTGGCGCCCCTGCCCTTGCTTTCCTCACAACCTCCTAGTCAGGCTGCTGTGCTCTTAGAGCAGCTGACCTCAGGTCACTGCTGGGGGACTGATTCAGCTGTGAGACTACAAGCATCCTCAGGCCCAGATCAGAAGTGGGGCCTACCCCACTTGCTGCCTCATACCCAGGCACAGAGTCTGGGAGGACAAAGGAAACTCGAGCCACTTTCTTTCCATAAGCCACTTTCTCTTCCCTCACCCAGGCCCACCTGTAAGCCCTCCCTAGCTCCTGAGCATGCCCTCCACTTGATAGCAGCTACTCCTCAGTGCGTTCCGCACCCAGGGAAGGGTGAGTCCTCAGTCGTCCAAGAGGCAACACGCACAACAGACCAGCCACACAGCCCAGGTCACAGAACACCTGCAGGGCAGGACCAAGATGGGAACCAGGCAGTCTACCTCTGCAAAGTGTGCTTTCAAACACTGGTTAATGTGAAGCTGGGGTCACTTACCCACTCCCTCCTTCTCGCTCCATTGCTTTAGGCTATGAACTCTCCAAAGTGGAAGGGAAAACGGGGACCCCTGAGAAGCCCCTCTCGGATCTTGGCCTTCTATCCTACCGAAGCTACTGGTCCCAGACCATCCTGGAGATCCTGATGGGGCTGAAGTCGGAGAGTGGAGAGAGGCCGCAGATCACCATCAAGTGAGCCTGACTCCACCTACCTGGGGGTGCATGGCATGGCCTGTCTCTTCTTGGGCTTATTCTTGGGGTTTCTGGGGGTCTGGGGCAGAAATGAAGGGGGACCTGATCCTTGCCCTCCTACAGTGAGATCAGTGAAATAACCAGCATCAAGAAGGAGGATGTCATCTCCACTCTGCAGTACCTCAACCTCATTAACTACTACAAGGTAGGGAGGCAGGCAGGGGGAGAAAGGTGTGTGTAAGGGTGCGGAGTGGAGGTCCTATGTGGGCTGATCCCCCTGCCCCACCTCCTGTCCAGGGCCAGTATATCCTCACTTTATCAGAGGACATCGTGGATGGGCATGAACGAGCTATGCTCAAGCGACTCCTTCGGATCGACTCCAAATGTCTGCACTTCACTCCCAAGGACTGGAGCAAGAGGGGAAAGTGGTGACCAGGCACTGCTGTGGCATGCCAACGAAGCTGGCAGAATCAGGGCTCACTGGGGACCCCAAGAAGCACACCAAGGGAGATGAGGCTGAGGACAGTTCCACAAGAGGCTGGCTTGATAGGGGCCAGTTAGTGCCCAGTACCAAGATGAGCTCGGGGCTCAGTCACCTCCAGTCAGCTGGCTGCAGGCCCAGGCTTGCTGTGAACCAGGCAGCTGTGTACAGTTGGGTGGGGGTGGGGTGGGCACTCTGTACAGAGGGTTGGTGGCTGTAAAAATTTCTTTTGTAAAGTAGAAACTGGAGATGGGTTGGGTACTGGCTGCAAAATTCTGGCCTCTCTTGCCCCCATTGCTTCTTGGTAATAAACTGTTTCTACGGGTCAGAGCCACTGAAAGATTCCTGTGGGAGAAGGGGCGGTGCCAGGAAACTCACAGGTGCCATGAAGAGCTCATTTATTGGGATGGTAGAATCAGTGGCTCCAAAATGAAGAGCTGGTTTACTGGGGTGAAGGGACCGGTGGCTTTCGGTTTCAAGCTCTGGTTCTTAGTCCTCAGGTACCTGTGCGTGAATCTGCAACAGGAGTCACCTGCGTACAGTTTACTGGGTAGCCCACATACCTGGGGAGGGACCCAGCTGCTCAGAATGACAGATCTTTCTAAACAGGCCAGAGAAGAGTGGCGGGGAAGTCATGCTGCCCTTAGCCAGTCTAATTCTCCAGTCAGACTCTGGCTTCATCTGCCCCATTGTGTTCCCCAACCTTGAAGCCCCTAAACCACTCGGGCAAGATTCTGGACAACCCAAGATTACGATTAAAGTCGGGAATGGATGGGGCCTGGGAGGGAAGGGACCCGTCCGTGTACTTACCGCTGCGGCCAGGCTGGGCCAGCTTAGGGCCCCGCGGACTTTGGCATCCGGACCAGGGATGGTCTCCAGGCCCCACAGGGTAAAGCAGCTGAAACTGGCAGTGGCTTCAATAAAGCGGTCCTGGAGAAGAGGCTCGTCTCAGCAACGGCGCCTCGGCTCCCGCCCGCACCCCCCTGAAACCCGATCACTTCTGCTCACGAAGTCCCGCTCCAGGGCCCTCAGCGCTTCCGAGGGTTCCTCCAGCTCCCGCTCCTCCAGCTGGTCGTCGTTCTCCGAACCTTGCGGTGGGTCCGGCTTCCCCACCACCACCTCTGCTCCCTTCCCTTCCGTCACCATCACATATCCCACGAGGCCGGGCGGCACCACCACCTTCTCGCCCCGCAGACTGCGGCCCCTAAACGACACTTGGAGGCCTGGAGGAAGCGGACGCAGTGAGGGAGGGCCTGACCTAGGCCTTGCAGAGTAAGCCCCGTGGCGGCCCGCCCACCACCCGCCGTAGACCACGATCCCCAGGAGCCCTAGCGCCGCTCCTCACCAAGGAGAGCGCGGCGCCGGCGCGGGGGCCGCCGGGAGCCGTAGTCCGGCCGCGAGCGCTCACCATCGGGACCCTGGCGGATGGCCGGGGTGAAGAAGCGCCCCACGGGGGCCGGCCCGTTAACCGGGACTTCGCAGGGCAGAAGATGCAGCGTGGCGGGGTTGAGGTCGCGCAGTGTGGCGGGGCGCAGGTGGACGCGGTACTTCTCGAAGGCTTCCTCGTCGCTGCTCTCCATCCTCCGCCGCTGCCCGCTGAGGCCAAAGCTGGCGCGTAAAGCGCGCGAAGCCTGTCGGGAGGCGGGGAACAGCGCATAGCCTCCTGGGAAGCGCAGTCCTTCCCCGAGGCTCCTCTGCAAGCTCCGCCTCACTGCGTTCAAGTCCCAGCTTTGTTTTCTTGAAAAAAAATTTCAATTGTTCATTCTTGAACAGTTACACTTCTTCTATTGATTGATAGGGTGTTTGTTTTTTACTAGGGACATCAACTCATCCTCTAATCCGTTGAGGGTATTTGATCCGAGTTTGTCGTTTGTCTTCCAAACCTGTGTATAGGTGATTTTTATTACACAGAAGACTTCTATGTTCTCTAGTCAATTTATCAACATTTTTATGTCTTCTGGTTTTTGCCTTACTCTTTCTTTAATTTTTTGGTCTCTTAACTCCTCTAATATTTATTTGTTCAGATACCCAGCTTAGATATGTTTTGGCAAGTTCTCTCATAAAATAAACACATGCAAAACTGGTAATTAAAATTAAAATTGCATTTAATTTATTGATTTGAGAAAGAGAAAAACATTGCGGGACATCTATGAGCTGGCCTTGGTGCTCTGTTGAACATGAACAATTTCACAGAACATCAACGTCAGACGTCATTCTGTGACATGAGGGATCAAGACAAAAACAAGATTGCTTTGTAATCATGTGAATACAAAGACACGAGCATTGTCCAAACCACAAATATGAAACATCCCTCTTGGGATATGGGTAATGTAGTCACTGTTGCTTCTTTACTAATTACAGCTGTAGCCTCTTAATATATGCGAACATCATAAAAATACCCTCACTCACTGACAGCGTCCAATATAGAAGAAAGCCAGGCCTTCTTAAATCCTCCTCCAAATCACCTGACATGGCCAAATCCTATAAATTTTTTCTAACACCCCCTTATTGAAATGCCCCGCAGTGCAAGAGTAATAAACCTATTTGTTTAACTACAGATATGTTCCTGATGGTTTTTAGCTGGAGGGAAATGACAGATTAATTTAGAGAGGCTTGCTTTGGTTTTTTGTCAATAGTAAGATACATAATACCATTCATTCATGTCTACTTTTATGTCTGTTTGTACAGTTGTGAGGTTTTCTTCATATATAATAGTTATTACACATTTTAAAGTTTGTTCCCAGCTAGCTTATGTTCGTTTCTATTACAAACTAGATCTTTTTTCCCCTTTTTTCCCTAATGTTATTATTTCTAGCAGAGGTTGGCAAACCTCACATATGGTCTCTCACAATCAACACTGTCATTGTAGCATTGAAAGAGCCATCCAAAATATGTAAATGAAAGCATGGATGTGTTCTGATACAGCCTCAGTTGCAAAAATACACAGTGGCCTGGATTTGGCCTGCAGGCCATAGTTTTCAGGAAAGCTGTTGATACTTACATACTGATTTTTTAACTAGATACCTGCTGAATTCTTTTGTTATTCCTGATAGTTTTCATTTTCTTGGGCCTCCCAGAATTAGTCATCTCATTTCCAAATAGCGCTAATTTTTCCTCCTCATTACATTGTGTAATTTGTTTTTATTTCTAGCACTTTCAGAAAATTTCAAATGTTGCTGGTATCAAGGGGACAGCCTTTTCTTTTTCTTGAAACTTTCGTGGGTATGCTTTTGCTATTTCACCAGTCATCGCGGCACTGCCTTTTGATTTGTTATATATGTCTCGTTAAAGCTGTACTTCTTAGAGTTTTTTAACTCACAGGCAGATGTATTTTATTTTTATTTTGTATCTTTGTATATTTTCATTTTGTTTGTATTTTATTTTGGTTCTGTGTGTTTCCCATAGTCTGGATTTTAGTGACTGCATTCCTGTGGTGTCAGGTTCATTTGCCCCATATTGCCTGTAAATCAGTAATTAGATCTAGGAGCTTCATCAGATTCTTTGGTGGGGGGTAAGACTGCTTCAAGGTGGGGTGGGTATTTTTCCATCAAGAGGAACGTAATACCTCATGTGTCTCCTTTTGTCAGGTTAGTTATCAAGATGATCATTGCCTAGATCCTTTAATTCATTAGAGGTTATAAAACTTGTATTCTAAGTCCACCATTTCTTGTTTTTTTTTAATCAACATCACTTTATTGACATTGTGGATGACCAGAGGGGATGAGACGGAATAGAGGATAAGAAAAAAATTTTTTTTGTGTGTGTGTTTAGTTTTTTATATTTTATTTTGATATCGTTAATGTACAATTACTTGAACAACATTGTGGCACTATTTCTTCTATATTTACTACCTGGAATACTTCTATAAAGAAAACTCGCCCTCATCATTCTTTGGTTGCCCATTGGTATAGCGAAGGTAATAAAGGCAAAATCACTGTTTGATACTCTCCTTCTATTTCCCACTTTTTAAGATAATAAGTTATTTCTCTGGCATGCTCCAACAGTGACCTTTAAGAGAAGAATCATTATTAAATCATGGGTTTTTAACGCTTTGATATGTTTCAATTAATTGGTTACTTCTATTGATCCTCAAATTGTCCCATCTTGCCAATGGGAGCGTCTTCAAGTCAGCTCTGGAGTGTTTTCACGTGACCCTGGCAGTCTGTGAAAGGTTGTAGGTTTCCTTGTTTTCTGGAACCACAAGATGTTCCTGGCTCATCTGGTTCAGCTCCTGTCCCAGACTTGGAATCATCCACTTCTCCAAGGACCCCGGATTCCTTTTACTAGGAAGTGATATTTACTAATCCAGTCTGAAGCTAGATGTGCTCACTATTACTACATTGTTTCTAGATGTTTTTGTGGACAAAGCTAGGAAATAGGTATTTTTCTCCTTTAAAGAGAAAGTATATCATGAGTTCACATTGTTACTTCTAGGACTACAGAGTTTTTACTAACCTCATTGCTCTTACATTTATGTCTTTTTTTCCTTCTACATCGAAAAATCCCAGCTCTCAGTGAATTGGGGCCACACTACATACACAACAGTCTCAGGATAAAAGTAACAACACTACAGTTAACACAGTTTAAGAATTTCTTTTTGTAGTCATTTTTATCCTTAAGATATATTCCTCTAGGGATGTACAATGAAATTACTGTCTCTAAAAGTCACCTGAAATAGTTCTGTCTGTGGTTATGCCACCAGCTGGATAGACTGTTAGGAACATTCTTTTTATTTTACTTTTGACTTCTCAAGAAGGCTTTTAAAAAATTTACTTTTACTTTATAAGGGATGAGCTTATTTTCATGTTTCCAAAATTAAACCTGCAAAGTAAGAAATAGTTAGAGAAACCTACCTCAGTTCTCTCCAACCTGTTCTTTCCTGCCCTAACTTTAGAATATTGTAGTTTATCTTTCCATTGTTTATTCTTTTAAAGTATTAGAAAATTGTTGTATATTGCATTCAATTTCCTAGTATTTTACTGAGGATTTTTGCACATACGTTCATGAGATATATTGGCTTGTAGCTTTCCTTTCTTGTAATTTTTCATCTGGTTTTGTTGTTAGGGTAATGCTGAGGCCACAGAAATAATAAGGAAATATTCCTTCTGCTTCTGTTTTCTGGAAGAGAGGTTACAGAATTGTTATTGTTCTTTCTTAAATGTTTTCTCACCAATAGAATTTACCAAGGAAACCACGTGGGCCTCTTTTCTTTTTTGAAAGATTATTGTATTTTGTTGTTCATTTTAAAAGAGATTTAAATTTTTTGGCTTTATTGGGGTATATTAACCAATAAATTGTAAGATATTTAATTTGACCCAGTAATTCCACTCCTAGGAATTTACCCAAAGAAAACAGATCCCTGATTCAAAAAGACACTTGCACCCCTGTGTTTATCACAGCACTATTTATAATACCCAAGATATAGAAGCAACCTAAGTGTCCATCAGTACATGAATGGATAAAGAAGATGTGGTACATATACACAATGGAATATTATTCAGCCATAAGAAGAAACCAGATCCTACCATTTGCAACAACATGGTTGGAGCTGGAGGGTATTATGCTCAGTGAAATATACCAGGCAGAGAAAGACAAGTACCAAATGATTTCACTCATTTGTGGAGTATAAGAACAAAGAAAAAACTGAAGGAACAAAACAGCAGCAGACTCACAGACTCCAAGAAGGGACTAGCAGTTACCAAAGGGAAAGGGGTGGGGAAGATGGGTGGGAAGGGAGGGAGAAGAGGATTAAGGTGCATTATGATTAGCACACATAACATAGGTGGGACACAGGGAAGGCAGTACAGTGCAGAGAAGAAAAGTAGTGACTCTGCAGCATCTTACTAAGCTGATGGACAGTGACTGCAATGGGGTGTGTGGGGGGGACTTGAGAATATGGGTGAATGCTGAAACCTCAATGTTGCTCATGTGAAACCTTCATAAGATTGTATATCAAAGTAATAAAAAAAACTAAGATATTTAAAGTGTACATGGTTATGGTTTGATACGTGTGTGCATTGTGAAAGGATTCCTCCCATCTAGTTAATATATCCATCACCCCATATATTTATTATAATTCTATATTAATAAAATATAATATGAACTCATATACTGTATAATTATAATTATTGACTCAATCTCTTTAATAGACATAGGTCTATTCAGATTGTCTATTTTTCCTTATGGTTTTATCACACTGTCACTCAAGAAATTGGTCCATTTCATTTAAATTATCTAGAAATGAGTATTTCACAACATTTCTTCATTATCCTTTTAATATACATGCAATAGTAATGACCCCTCTTCCATTTCTGGTATTAGTAATTGATGTCTTCTCTCTTTTTTTCTTAGCTAGCCTGGCTAGAGGCTTGTTGGTTTTCCTGATCTTTCCACAGAACCAGCTTTTGGTTTTGTTGATCTTTCTCTATTGATTTCTGCTCTAGTTTTTATTTCTTTTGCTCTGCTTGCTTTAGACTTACATTACTCTTCTTTCTCTGGTTTCCTAAAGCAAAAGTTTTGATGATTGATTTTTAGGCCTTTCTTCTTTTCGAAGTTATGCATTCAATGCCATAAACATCACTCTAAATACTGCTTTCACGGAATCCCACAGACTTTGACAAGTTGCATTATATTTTCATTTAGTTCCAGGTATTTACAATTTTTTCTTGAGACTCCTTTATTCATGTGTTATTTAGAAGTGTGTTGGTTAATCCCAAATAATGGGAATTTCTTAGCTATTTTTCCATCATTTATTGCTTTGTCCAAGAGTATTCCAGCATTGTCCAAGAGTAAATTTCTATTCTTTAATTTCATTAAGGTGTTTTTTATGCCCCAAATGTGGTCTTGGTGAATGTTCCATGTGCACCTTAGGAGAACATGTATTTTGCTGCTGTTGGTTGCACTACTCTATAATCTATAAATAATCTGTAATCTATAAACATTCTGTAATTAAATCCAGCTGATTGATGGTGCTGTTCAGTTTAATCACATCCTTGTTGATTGTTTGCTGATCCATCAGTTATTGATCAAAGGGTGTTGAAGTCTCCCCTGAATAGTGCATTTGCCAATTTCTCCTTGCAGTCCTATCAGGTTTTTGCCTCGTATGTCTTGGCATTTTGCTGTTAGGTGCATATACGTTAAGGATTGTTACATCTTCTTGAAAAATTACCTCTTTATCATTATATAATGGCTCTCTTTATCCCTGATAATTAGGGATTATCATTGATATGCAAGAGAATTATTATAGCCATTCCAGCTTTCTATTAGTATTAGCATGGTATATCTTTCTCCATCCCCTCACTACTACTCCGTGTCTTTCTATTTAAAGTGGGTCTCTTGTAGACAACATAGTTGGGATTTCTTCTTTTAAATCCATGTTGATAGTCTCTGTCTTTTAGTTGGTGAACTCCCATTTAAAGTGACGATATAGCTGGATTAATATAAACCATATTTTAACTGTTTCCTCTTTGTTATACTTTTTAAAAATCTTCCCCTTTTTCTGCCTTCCCTGACTTTAATTGGCATTTGATGTGACTCAGTTTTCTCTCCTCTCATGGTGTATAATTATTACTTAAAAAGCACTTTTAGTAGTTGTCTGAAATTTTGCAACATACATGTATAAATAATCTTAAGTCTGCATTCCAGCATTCTTCAACGAAGTAGTACAAATAGTTCTAAAATTCATATGGAACCACAAAAGACCCTGAATAGCCAAAGCAATCCTGAGAAAGAAGAATAAAGCAATGCGGATTATGATCCCCAACTTCAAGCTCTACTACAAAGCCATGGTAATCAAGACAATTTGGTACTGGCACAAGAACAGACCCATAGACCAATGGAATAGACTAGAGAGCCCAGATATAAACCTGAGCATATATGGT
This sequence comes from Manis pentadactyla, assembly GCF_030020395.1. Lineage (NCBI taxonomy): Eukaryota > Metazoa > Chordata > Mammalia > Pholidota > Manidae > Manis > Manis pentadactyla. The sequence goes on along the minus strand of NC_080027.1, from coordinate 12,763,637 downwards.
CAATTAATACACGAAAAAGGAGCCATGGACATACAATGGGGAAATAATAGCCTCTTCAACAACTGGTGTTGGCAAAACTGCACAGCTACATGCAAGAGAATGAAACTGGATTACTGTCTAACCCTCTATACAAAAGTAAACTCAAAATGGATCAAAGATCTGAATGTAAGTCATGAAACCATAAAACTCTTAGAAGAAAACATAGGCAAAAATCTCTTGAATATAAACATGAGCAACTTTTTCCTGAGCGTATCTCCTCAGGCAAGGGAAACAAAATAAAAAATAAACAAATGGGACTACATCAAGCTGAAAAGCTTCTGTACAGCAAAGCACACCATCAGCAGAACTAAAAGACATCCTACAGTATGGGAGGATTTATTTGTAAATGACATATCCAACAAGGGGTTAACATCCAAAATACATAAAAAAACTTACACACTTCAGCACCCAAAAAGCAAATAACCTGATTAACAAATGGGCAGAGGACAATGAGATATCACCTCACACCAGAAAGGATGGCCAACATCAAAAAGACTAGGAACAACAAATGCTGGCAAGGATGCAGAGAAAGGGGAACCCTCCTACACTACTGGTGGGAATGTAAACTAGTTCAACCATTGTGGAAAGCAGTATGGAGGTTTCTCAAAAAACTAAAAATAGAATACCATTTGACCTGGGAATTCCCCTCCTAGGAATTTGCCCAAAGAAAACAACTTCTCAGATTCAAAAAGACATATGCACCCCCATGTTTACCACAGCACTATTCACAACAGCCAAGATATGGAAGCAACCTAAGTGTCCATCAGTAGATGAATGGATAAAGAAGATGTGGTACATATACACAATGGAATACTATTCAGCCATAAGAAAGAAACAAATCCTACCATTTGCAACAACATGGTTGGAGCCAGAGGGTATTATGCTCAGTGAAGTAAGTGAGGCAGAGAAAGACAAATACCAAATGATTTCCCTCGTTTGCAGGGTATAACAACAAAGCAAAACTGAAGGAACAAAAGAGCAGCAGACTCACAGACTCCAAGAAGGAACTTGTGGTTACCAAAGGGGAGGGGGTGGGGAGGGAGGGAGAAGGGGATTGTGGGGTATGATGATTGGTGCACACGATGTGTGAGGGGTCACAGGGAAGACAGTGTAGCTCAGAGAAGAAAAGTAGTGACTCTGTGGCATCTTACTAAACTGATGAACAGTGACTACAATGAGGTATGGGGGGGACACGATAATATGGAATAATGTAGTAACCACACTGTTTTTCTTGTGAAACCTTCATAAGAGTGTGTATCAATGATACCTTAATAAAAAAAAAGAAGAAAAGTCTGCTTTCAAATAATACTAAATCATTTCATGGGCAATGCAGACACCTTATAACCAAGTATTCCCAGCTTCTGCTTCCTGCCCCTTACAGCACTGCACTCATTCATTTCACTTACCTCAGTAACTTCTTGAAGTTAGTTGCTCATGCCCCGCCACCCCCCCAAGGGTCACACTTCTGCTTTGCAGTCACATCTCCTGCTTACAGTGCCTCCAACCTCATGGGTAGTTCTCTATGATCAACTAACTGAAGAATAAAAAGTTCAAGCCCGGGCTTAAAGCTATTTTGCATGATAAACTGGTACCAACTAGCAGTAGGATGCTCTATCCTTACAGCCCATTGGTAGGGGTCCAGAGAGGAGATGGACTTCCTGGTTATCCACTTGTCCTAGAAGGCTCTCCACCAAATTTACCTTGGTTGTACATTCTGCTGTTTGGGACTGGATAATTCTTGTGAGGGGCCATCCTGTGCCCTGTAAGATAATTAGCAGCATGTCTGGCCTTTAAACACTAGATGCCAGTAGTGACCCCCAACTGGACACCCTGTAGTGTGAAAACCAAAAATGTCTCCGGATATTGCTAAATGTCCCCTAGAGGATAAAACCACCCCCAGCTGAAACCCTGCTCTACAATGATTCATGGTGGAAGGTAAAGTTTTGGCAGATGTTCAGGAACATGTAAAGAGTGTGATGAAAAAACTGGTGCTGGAATCACTATGTTGTACACCTGAAATTACTACCATATTATATGTCAATTATGCTTCAATAAGTTAAAAAAAAAGAACATTGGGAGCACCTACATATGTGAAACAAATACTAACAGAATTAAAGGGGGAAATAGAATGCAATGCATTCATTCTAGGAGACTTCAACACACCACTCACTCCAAAGGACAGATCAACCAGACAGAAAATAAGTAAGGAGACAGAGGCACTGAACATTAGAACAGATGTACCTAACATACATCTATAGAACACTCCACCCAAAAGCAAAAGGATACACATTCTTTTCAAGTGCACACGGAACATTTTCCAGAATAGACCACATACTAGGCCACAAAAAGAGCCTCAGCAAATTCAAAAAGACTGAAATTCTACCAACCAACTTCTCAGACCACAAAGGTATAAAATTACAAATAAATTGTACAAAGAAAGCAAAAAGGCTCACAAACACATGGAGGCTTAACAACATGCTCCTAAATAATCAATGGATCAATGACCAAATTAAAACAGAGACCAAGCATTATACAGAGACAAATGACAACAACAGCACAATGCCCCAACTTCTGTGGGACACAGTGAAAGCAGTTCTAAGAGGAAAGTATATAGCAATCCAGGCCTATTTAAAGAAGGAAGAGCAATCCCAAATGAACAGTCTAAATTCACAGTTATTGCAACTGGAAAAAGAAGAACAAAAAAAGAGGCCCAAAGTTAGTAGAAGCAGGGACATTAGACCACAGAAGAAATAAATAAAATTGAAAAGAATAAAATGATAGAAAAAATTAATGAAACCAAGAGCTGATTCTTTGAGATAATTAATTAGATAACCCCCTAGCCAAACTTACCAAGAAAAAAAAAGAATCTACATACATAAACAGAATAAGAAATGAGAAAGGAAAAATCATTATGGACATCACATAAATACAAATAATTATTAGAGAATATTACGAAAAATTATATGCTAACAAACTGAATAACCTAGAAGAAATGGACAACGTTCTAGAAAAATACAACCTTCCAAGGCTGACCAAGGAAGAAACAGAAAATCTGGACAGACCAATTACCAGCAATGAAATTGAACTGGTTGTAAAAAAACGACCCAAGAACAAAACTCTCAGACCAGATGGATTCACAGCTGAATTTTATCAGACATTTAGAGAAGACATAATACCCATTCTCCTTAAAGTTTTCCAAAAAAATAGAAGAAAAGGAGGGAATACTTCCAAACTCATTCTATGAAGCCAGCATCGCACTAATACCAAAACCAGGCAAAGACACCACTAATAAAGAAACCTACAAATCAATATCCCTGATGAACATAGATGCAATAATACTCAACAAAATATTAGCAAACTGAATTCAAAAATACATCAAGAGGATCATACACAATGATCAAGTGGGATTCATCTCAGGGATGCAACGATGGTACAACATCCAAAAATCCATCAACATCATCCGCCACATCAACAAAAAGGACAAAAACCACATGATCCTTTCCATAGATGCTGAAAAAGCATTTGACAAAATTCAACACCCATTCATGATAAAAACTCTCAACAAAATGGGTATAGAGGGGAAGTACCTCAACATAATAAAGGCCATATATGACAAACCCACAGTAAACATCATACTTAACAGTGAGAAGCTGAAAGCTTTTCACCTGAGATGGGGAACAAGGCAAGGATGCCCACTCTCCCCAAAACCCTAAAGAATCCACTCAAAAACTACTAGAACTAATGCCTGAATTCATCAAAGTTGCAAGATACAAAATTAATACACAGAAATTTGTTGCATTCCTATACACTAACAATGAACTAGTAGAAAGAGAAATCAGGAAAACAATTCCATTCACAATTGAATCAAAAAGAATAAAATACCTAGGAATAAACTTAACCAAGGATGTGAAAGATCTAGACTCTGAAAACTACAAGATACTCTTGAGAGAAATTAAAGAGGACACTAATAAATAGAAATTCATCTCATGCTCTTGGCTAGGAAGAATTAATATTGTCAGAATGGTCATCCTGCCTAAAGCAATCTACAGATTCAATGCAATCCCTATCAAAATACCAACAGCATTCTTCAACAAACTGAAACAAATAGTTCTAAAATTCATATGGGACCATAAAAGACCCTGAATAGCCAAGGCAATCCTGAGAAGGATGAATAAAGCATGGGGGGATTATGCTCCCCAACTTCAAGCTCTACTACAAAGCCACAGTAATCAAGACAATTTGGTACTGGCACAAGAACAGACCCATAGATCAATGGAATAGAATATAGAGTCCAGATATAAACCCAAGCATATATGGTCAATTAATATATGATAAAGGAGCCATGGATATATAATGGAGAAATGACAGCCTCTTCAACAGCTGGTGTTAGCAAAACTGGACAGCTACATGCAAGAGAATGAAACTGGATCACTGTCTAACTCTATACACAAAAGTAAACTTGAAGAGAATCAAAGACTTGAATGTAAGTCATGAAACCATAAAACTCTTAGAAGAAAACATAGGCAAAACTCTCTTGAACAAGAGCAACTTTTTCATGAATTTATCTCCACGGGGAAGGGAAACAAAGGCAAAAATGAACAAGTGACACTACATCAAACTAAAAAGCTACTGTACAGCAAAGGACACCATCAGTAGAACAAAAAGGCATCCTTCAGTATGGGAGAATATACTCATAAATGACATATCCAATAAGGGGTTGACATCCAAAATATATAAAGAGCTCACACACCTCAACAATCAAAAAGCAAATAACCTGATTAAAAAATGGGCAGAGGATCTGAACAGACACTTCTCCAAAGAAGAAATTCAGATGGCCAACAGGGACATGAAAAGATGTTCCACATCGATAATCATCAGAGAAATGCAAATTAAAACCACAATGAGATATCACCTCACACCAGTTAGGATGGCCAACATCCAAAAGACAAATAACAACAGATGCTGGCAAGGATGTGGAGAAAGGCAAACCCTCTTACACTGTTGGTGGGAATGTAAATTAGTTCAACCGTTGTAGAAAGCAGTATGGAGGTTAATCAAAAAACTAAAAATAGAAATACCATTTGACCTGGGAATTCCAATCCTTGGAATTTACCCAAAGAAAACAACTTCTCAGATTTAAAAAGACATATGCACCCCTATGTTTATTGCAGCACTATTTACAATAGCCAAGAAATGGAAGCAACCTAAGTGTCCATCAGTAGATGAATGGATAAAGAACATGCTGTAGATATACACAGTGGAGTATTATTTAGCCATAAGAAGAAAACAAATCCTACCATTTGCAACAACATGGATGGAGCTGGAGGGTATTATGCCCAGTGAAATAAGCCAGGCGGAGAAAGACAAGTACCAAATGATTTCACTCATCTGTGGAGTATAACAACAAAGCAAAAACTGAAGGAACAAAACAGCAGCAGACTCACAAAACCCAAGAATGGACTAACAGTTACCAAAGGGAAAGGGACTGAGGGAGGGTGGGTGGGAAGGGAGGAATAAGGGGATTAAGGGGCATTACGATTAGCACACATGATGTGGGGCGGGACACGTGGAAGGCAGTATAGCACATAGAAGACAAGTAGTGACTCTATAACATTTTACTATGCTGATGGACAGTGACTGTAATGGGGTGTGGTGAGGACTTGATAATGGGAGGAATCTAGTAACCACAATGTTGCTCGTTGACTGTATATCAATGATACCTTAATAAAACAAAACAGAAAAAGAACATTGGTGGCAAAGAGGTCTAATACAGAGACTTCCCAAAGAGAATCTTCTGCAGGTGGAGAAGACGACACATTCCCTCCCCAATCATGCCTATATCCTTGTCCATTGGGCTCATGAAAAAAGTCACCATGGGCCACTGACGGAGGGTGAGCCAGACAGCATGAATGGCTGTTCTGTCTGGTGTATGAAGTTAAATAAGTAAGTGCAAATTGTATATATTGTGATAAAGTAGAAATAATGTAACAAAAATGTGGGAGACGAAGAGAGACGGCAAAAGGAAAACAGGGTAAGTTCACGGATGGTTGTACAAGTGACTCTCAGCTCCAAGTTCACTCCTCGTTGCCTGCCCTGTGAAAACGAACAGGGGCCCTTTAAGTATCTTTCTCTGCCAGCCGGCGCATTGCTAAGCTTTGTCAGTAGAGGGAGCGGAGAAGTGACTGCAAAAAGTCCTCCTTCCTCTTGATTTGCTGGTTGGACAATCTGAAGCTCCTCCAGGGTCAAGAAATACTGCTTCATGGTTTTGCCAGCCCCAGGCTCCAGTGGTGCAGGGCAGCAGCGGTGGCAACCCAGCCGTCGGCCGCTTCCCCCAGACCTCGCCTGGGACAGTTTTGCAGTAGGGTACCTCCAGTGAGACCCTGCCCCTGAACAGCTTTCCCTGGCTCCGTGGAGATGGTTTCCAGCAAGTCCCGCAGGCACAGCCCCACAGCGACTCCTCTGCCACCCTGTGGGCCACAGGCAGCATGCCGTCTGGTCTGGACCTGTAACGGGGGCCGTGCTATCTCAGCCCTCAGGTGACCTCTCCCTACGTCTCCTGTTCCTATATACTTTGAAATCTAATTGTTTTGTGAGGCTGTGTCTCAAAGTTGATTGTTCTGGGTTAATTTTACAAGTTCTCAGTGGGCCTTTAATGTGCATTTTGTTGTTGCTTCTTTCGCTCCTAGGAGGTTTTCTTAGCATATTAAATATCAGTTCTGGTTTTGTCCAGGTTTTCTTCGGGGTCTCCAACAACGCAGATGTGGATGTAGTCAAAGAAGGAATTCTTGGCTTACCTTCTTCTGGCCTCTCCTACTTTATCTCATTCTCATTCTCTTGATTGTTTTTCATCCCTGAATGTCCCTTACTGTATTTTCCAGTCTGTTCTCCCTTGGGCATCTTGTAATGTAATCTTTATTTCTAGATAACTGTTTTTTCAATTTCTTCCACTTTGCTGAGTTCAGTCAACTCTCTTCATTTCCTTTCGGATTTTGTCTGTTTCTGTCCTTTGAAAAATTCCCATCCAAAGGGACTTTGCCTATCTTCAGATGCTTGTTTTGAGTATATTTAGCTCTGTTTAAAGTGTTGTATTACAGCTTTCTTCTGCTTCATGGCTATTTCTTCAGCGGTGTGTGTGAATTTTCCTTGGTTGATATGAGATGAAATTCCTTTTTTTTGGTATTTTGCAAAAACGGTTTGAATCTGTTAAACTCTCATGTTCATTTCTGTGGTGTTGGGAGTTTAGTAAGATCCCTGGTTGAATGCGTCCTCTCCTGTGAACATTGCAAAGCCTGGGTACTTGAATGGATTGTCTGGAGAGTGGGGGAGAAGTTGTGACTTTGTTCTCTGACCTGCGGAGCCATGCAACCCCTCCAGCCGCTTCCCTTTCACACCCAAATGCCAAAGGACACGGCTCACTTCCTTTTTGCTCCCCCAGAATCTAATGTTTCAAAGACTGCCTCTTCGAATTGCACAGATACTTTAAATCCCTTCCTTGTAGCCCAAATTCTGACCTGCTGCAGACATTTTTTAACATTTTCAGACTTAGAGAGGAGAGAGTCTGGTGAGATCTCGGACTGTAGGTCTCATGACTAAACTCCCTCTCCCCCCTCCCCCACAGCTGTGTTTCTCAGCCACTCTCCCGTGGCAGGGGGAGACTGGGAGGGGAGAATGGGAGGTCTCCTGCTGTCTCTTGTTTTTGTTTGTTTTTACTTACAGGTATTTTTCGGTTTGAGTATTCTGTCTTCAAGTTATACTGAGGGCTTGGTTTTGCATAATTTTCTCTTTTTCTTGTCTTTGTACCATAGTGCTTTCCGGGGGACATGGGAGCCCACACTGTCACCAGTCTTCAGCTCCCTGGAGATCTCTCACGGGCATTTGCTTCCCAGTCCCTCCAGCTTTGGCCTTTGCTGGGTTAGAGTCCTTAGTGTCTGAAAGAGAGAGACTGCCGATGGGCGCAGCAGTGGTTCTTCTGAATGGGCAGTGAAGACTGCCAACCTGTCGTTTTGCCTTCTTCGTGCCTTAGAATCCACAGTACTAAAGGGGTGATTGATCCTGATTATGAAGGAAGAAATTGTCGCTGCCACACAGTGGAGACAGAGATTCCTGGGGGCATCTCCCAGGACTGCCGGTCCAGAAACAATATTCACCGAAGGCTAAAGAGACTGGATACAGGCAGAATCACCAAGGACCCGGACCCCTCATGAATGAAGATCACCTTACTGGGTAAAGATCCCTGAGGGCAGACAGAGAATGGGTAGTGGAAGAAATAAGCTCTAAGTACCTGACTAGGGGTGCCGGATAAAATACAGGATGCCCAGAATTTCAAAGAAACTTATTTTTTTTTCTTTAGTGAAAGTATGTCCTAATGTTCGTTGCTTTTTTTTTTTTTGAAGTTCAAATTTAACTGGGTATCCTGTACAATATTTCTATTTGCTGAAGCTGGAAGCCCTAATTATGGCTTGTAACTCACTGCACAATGCTTTCTTCTCTGCAAGCAAATACAGATTAAGCACTAGCATTCCCCATATTTCCTCTTGTTTCACACTAAGTGCGTGTTACTGGTGGCTGACCCCATCACTATTCAGTACGCGGTATCAATGTGCACTTCCCCAGTGGCCACAGCAGGGCCAGAGAGCTGCAAGGGGGAGTTCTGGAAGCGACGTGTGTGGTCCCAGAGCTGGTCTAGTGGCCAGGCCTAACCTCAAGGAGGTAGGGAGGGTACAAACATACCTGGAAGTGGAGAACCAGCAATTAGAGACCATTGGTAACGTCCATACAGGTGGAGAGCAGCTGATGGGACTTTTGGGAAGAAGCCTTGGTGGTAGGAGGGGTAGTCAGGTGGAGCACGTTGTTGCTGTATGAGCAGAGGTATGTGGACAGAGCACACAGCAGGGTGGGCTGGGGTGGCTGCACGGGCTGGTTCACCAAGGGCCCATCCCTACCTACAAAATGCTTTCCAAGACAAATTGAGAGGCTGCAAAGCTAAAAACTTTTATTCTAACATCTCTCAAGTCAGCTTATGCACATGCATGCCCTACGATTCAGTAATTCCCCTCTTGGTATGTATCCTAGGGAAACTGTCACATAGATCCATTGGGGACAAATAAGAACATCGAATGTGTTGTATTTGTGGTGGGGAGAGTTGGAGGCCATATGGTACCCAGCACTGGAGGAGTGGGTGATTAAAATGGGATAGATGCATGGATGGATATACAGATGGACAGAAAGATGGCTGATGACTCCTCACATGGGTCAATTATCTTAATTTTAGGCTAAGGATTGATACTACCTTCTGCATCTGAGGTCAAAAAGAAAATAAGTCCATTTTCCAGGTTCCCTTGCCATTAGAGAGAGGACTGCATAAGAAAGATTCCACTTATGAAATGCCCTCCGAATGCTGTGGACAGGAAGTGAGGCTGGGGCCATGGAAGTTTCCATCTTTCTATAGCAGGTCTGCTCTTTGGCTCTGTGGGTATCAAGAGGCAGTGGTGGCAGCCCCACTCCCATTCCAGGGTCCAAGCCCAGCTTCTAGGTGCCCAGAGGAGCTGGACTGCAGGCAAGGCAGTATGTTCTGGAACTCAACAGTTCCAGGCACTTCTCCAGCCTCCCAGTGACTTTGGAAGTACAACTCTGCCTTAAAACCCTTTTTCTTTCAGTTTGAGAAGTTCCAATTTCCTGGAACTGAACACTACCTGATTTGGTGACTTGCCCAGATCACATGGCAGGTTGATATAGCTTAAGCTTGGGACAGACCTCCTGACCTGACCTGTAACAGCCCCACCTGCCCCAGGCCCTTCCCTTCCCTTTCCTGCCCCAGTCAGAAGGAAAGCTGGCCCATGGGAACCTGTGGGCTGGGAGCCCAAGAGGCTGGGGCCACGGAAGAGGCCCTTTCCCCAGAAAGGTAAGGGCCAAGCCTCTGTCGCTCTCCACCCAGCACTGCTGCCTGCCACTCCTGTGGCCTCCTGGGGGCTGGCCCGGGCAGGGAGGGCCGGGGGCTCTGTCCCTGCGGCCTACGCAGATCTCTGCTCTGATGCTGTGGCAATAGACTCCTGCTCCAAAACATGACTGCCAACCAGCGGGGTGACAGCAGGAAAATCACTTCATCGCTCTGGCCTACAGATATCCTCACCTGTGGGGCCCTGCCGTGCTGCTGCAAAGATGAAATGAGGCAACCAATAAGCGAAACACCAGCCTGGGGCCTGGCAGCTGAGCTGGCCGCAATACATTTGAACCCTAAGCGTCTTGCATATTTGGAAAAAGAAGTAAGGGAGCCAGTTCTACTTACCTGGGAATATTCCTAGGTCCACAGATTGGGTTTCCTAGGGGTTGGGGTGAGAAGTCAGCAGGCTTCAGCCCAGATCACAGAGACCCCTCTCAGCCCCAAAATCTCCTACAGTTCTGGAGAATCCCAGCGTATCTGGACAGGAAGGAACTTTGCAGCCTTGCAGTCTGGGGGTTCCTAGTCTGGAAGCTTTCCTGGAGCCCCTGACCTCAACCCCAGTGTACCTTTCCCCAACCAGGGCCCCAAAGAAAACAAACCAGTGGGGGTTGTTGGTAATGTAGGTTTTTTTTTTTTAAGAAAGGAGTCACAGGATTGTGTCAGGCCCTCAGTAGCTCTTCCTGGGCAAGATCCTGCAAGAGCCACAGTCCTGTTCCCACCTGGCCTGGCTCCGGGACTCAGACAGTGTCTGACAACCCCCGGAGGTAGTCCCCTGCCAGGGGCAGCACAGCCCAGTCATCGGTCCGCAGGGCCACGGGCACTCCATCCGCCTGGGCTGCCCCCAGCCGCAGCAGCAGTCTTGAGTTGGGGGGCAGGTGGATGGCTATGAGGTAGCTAGTGGGTGGCTGGGCCACCATCACAAAGGGCTCCAGGTGACAGGCCACCAAGGCCTCCAGCCCCTGTGACCCAAGAGGGCACCACAGGCGACTCTCGGCACCCTTTGGCAGGCAGGAATCCCAGAGCTCCTCAAAGAAGCCCAGCCGGGCCTCCTCAGGGGGCAAGGGAAAAGGCAGAAAGAGGTCAGCGAAGTCCACAGGCAGGGGTGGCAGGTGGGCGTGGCATGTGTGGCCAGCAGGTGTGGTGTACAGGGCACGCACACCCAGCTGTGCCGGGGCGGGGTGGTGGGGCTGCAGAGGCAGGGGCAGAGGGCGACTGGGGCGGCTGGGGCACAGGCAGGGCACATGGACAGCCCCCAAGGGAGCGTAGAGCTGTCCTTCCACGTGGAAGCGCAGCTCCAGAGAGTATACCGGTTCCAGCACCTCCACCTGCAGCTGCAGCACTGGCACCGGGCCCTTGGCTTTGCGAGGCCCCACGCTCAGCCGAATTGGGGCCGGGGCCTCCTGCACCATCAGTGCTGCAGTAAAGCCCTGGTTCTCAGCCACCAGTGAAGAGGTCAGTGCAGGTGTAGCAAGTGAGGGGCCCAGGGCCACCCTGAGCTTGGACCTTGTCAAGTGGGCCAGGAGGATGTAGTAGAGGCGGGCACGATCCCGCCCATCAGGGTCCTCTAGCTGCCTGGCCAGAGCCTGTAGCAAGTCTGCCAGGCCTTCCCCGACACCTGCCCACAGCAGGGCTCGGCAGACCTGCAGCAGGGCCTGCTGGAGGCCCCAGTCTGTGCAGTGGCCAGCTGCACCCTGCAGGAAGCTAAGGGTGCAACCTTCGGCATCCCCATCTGCTACCTTTGCCAGCATCTGTAGGTGCCAGCGAAGGGCCTCACCCCTGCCTGGCCTGGATACCACCTCTTGCCGCAGCATCACCCTCAGGGGCAGCCCCAGCTCAGGGCCCACCCGATCTAAGAGATCCACAAAATGGGGGGCAAGTGCAGGCCGGGCTCTGTACAGCTGGGCCAGTCCATGGGTCAAGCATGTCAGCACTGTAGGTTGCCTAGCCAGGCAGTGAGCAACCAGGTAAGAGGCCTGGAAGCAGAGAATGGCGAAGGCCCGGGGGCCCCCATCCAGGGCTGCCCTCTGCTGCAGGTCAGCCAGCAGCTCCTCCAGGTATCGCCGGGGGCTCTGATCCTGACCTTTCTCGTCTTGTTCATCTTCTGCACAAAGCAGGCACAGCAGATGCAGGCGTGCCAGGAGGTCTGAAGGGTCGTGCAGGAGACTGGGCAAGAGACCAATGCAAAGCTGGGGCCCTAGCAGCAGCGGGACGGCCTCCTCACCTGTGGGGCCCAGTGGCCAGTTCTCAGGGAAGCTCAGGAGGCAGTGCAGGTAGAAGAGATGGGTGGGCAGGGGCAGGGCCGGGTGCTGAGCAGCCAAGGTTAGCCGGCGGAGCAGTAAAGCCTCATCCTGGGCCGTGAACAGTGCCTCACCGAAGGCCGCCTTGAGTGCCAGAACAGCGTGCAACAGCGTCAGCTGTGCTGTACCCAGTAGCCGTACCAACTGCGGCTTGAAGAGCACTGGCGGCTGTCCCCGAAGACCCCGGAGGGCCCAGCCCAGCAGCCACAGAAGTTGGGCCTGCGCCACAGGAGTAAGTAGGTAGGAGGTGTCCAGAAGCTGGGCCACAACAGCCCGCAGCTCTCGGGCCTCTTCAGGACTGGGCTCCAGGGCTGCAAGGCCACACTCCCCCTCCTTGGCCACTGGCCTGCTGGGTGCCTGGGGCTGAAGGTGGGCATCACCCTCTTCAGCTAGTGTCCAGTTCCAAGAACCACACTCGGTGGGAGAGACCGAGGTCATGAGCAGGCTCTGCAGACCGGCCCTGGCCCTGGCCTGTAACACCAAGCAGTTGCGCAGAGCAAGTGCCAGCAGCAGGCTGAGCGGCTGAACGGGGCCCTCGTGGCCTAGCAGGCTCCGGAGCATCCCCAGGCAGCTTGTGAGCAGCCCAGGCTTGCAGCTCTCCAATTCCCGCAGGCATTCGCACGCTGTGGCCTGCAGGGGTCGCTGTTCCGAGGGGGGACCAAAGCCTCGACCCAGATCGCGGCCTGAAGCTAACCCAAGCAGAAGGGGGAGGAGCCGGCCTGAGGCACCCGAGTTGGGGCCCAGCGCGCTTCCTGCCACCAGGGCTGTGGTGGCCGCCAGAAGCAGGGGCCGCCGTATGGCTGAGGGCCGCGGAGGTAGAAGGACCAGGGTGTCCAAGAAGGAGGTGGCCGCTGTCTCAGCCGCAGGGGCATCCGGCCACAGCTGGTCTGGGTACTCCAAGCTCAAGGCCAGCAAGGAAACCTGGGTATGAGTGGTAATCACGAAATGGGTTCAGAGCGCGGCGGGCTAAGATGACCACACAGGTCAGGGCAGGGAGTGCACGAAGGGTTTACCTTGGTCTGTTCGCTCAGCTTCTCACTTCTCAGGTCGCTCAGCAGGTCTCGACCCAGATCCTCACCCACGGGACCTGCCAGGAAGGCGGACGGGCTGGCCCGGAAGGCGACCAGGCGCTGGGCCCAGGCTTCCCGGCTCAGGGACCCCATGGTCACGTACACAGGTCCCTGCAGAGAAGAGCAAGAAAGGTTCAGGCCGGCGGCCGCCTTTCGCGCGGGGCCCTACGGCCGCCAGAGGGCGCAGAGCCCTTGCGCCAACTCCTAAGGGACTATCGTCACCCCAGGGCCTCCTTGCAGACCCCAGCTGCGCACGTCCACTCGTCGACGCCAGCGGACACCCCACGCCCGAGTCCCGAGATGAAACAGGATTCGGGGGTGCCACCAGGGCGGGCCGCCAGGGGAGGAGGCGCCGGGCGGGCCGCCGGCGCGGGGTGCGTGCCGAGAGCTCGTTAGGCCACCCGCCGGCGGCCGGCACCGAAACCACAGCGCCGCCCCGGCCCCCGGCGCCCGCGGTAACGGGCCGGCTGCTCTCACCTAGCCTGACTCACCCGCCGCGAGCGCTGGGGCCGACAGGCCACTTCCGGGCGGGCGGCGCGGGGGCGGGGCGCGCTGCGCGGGGGCGGGCGGGGCGGGGCCGTAACGGGGCCACCGCCTCCCGTTCCCTCCCGGCCGGCAGGTGCCGACTCGCCGGTTTCGCTGGGGCTGAGTAACTGTCCCGGTGCGCACAGGCCCCCTTCCCCGAAACCGCCGCAGGCCCGAGCGGAGGCGGGGGCGCTGGGTGGGCCGGGCTCCCGAATGCCGAGTTCTCTCTGTGCTCCGGCTGCAATCCCTGGGCCCTGCGCTGGACAGCGCCCGCCGGGTTGGTGAGGATGGCAGCCAGCGCGCCCTCCGCCGGCGCCCGGGCGCACGGCACCAGGCGCCAGACGCGCGCCGCCCGTCAGGGTGGCGTGGGGTGCGGGTCCTAGGGCTCCAAGGGTGGCCGCTGGGGTGTGTGCAAGGCACGGTCCCAGGGCGCCCGCAAGAAGTGCGTGCCGCTTTCCCGGCTGAACCGGTCGAGCAGGCGCCGCAGGGCTTGGCTTCGCTTCTCTGATGCCGCCCAGGGTCCCCCACCCGCTCGGCTTTGGGGCGCGGAACCTGTACCGTGGTCTTGGCGGGCACATGCCGCTGACTTTTGCCATAGGGCATGCCGACAGTTGGCAAGGGTCGCAGCAGCCAGGCCGGATTAAAGCCAGCGGGGCAAGGCCATAAGCCTCGATGAAGCCGGAAAACAACGGGATGCAAACGTGCGGACCGGTAGGGCCTGGCCAGTCACAGAGCTTATGGCACGGGGCACGGCAGGCCTGGCATGGACCAGGAAACCGAGGCGTCGCTGCTGAAGACCTGGGGCCAAGCAGTGCTCGAACCCAGCACTCTTGACTTCCAAAGAGATGGATCAGGACTGTCTGAGGGCACTAAGAGGGCTGGGCCTGAGGCTTACGGAGCCCATGCTGCAGGTGCACCACTGACTGCTGGCCTCCAGGGCACAGAACTGGCGGTGTCCAAATCCCATAGCCTGCCGGGCTCACTAAGCCTTTGGCTCTAGCTAGCCCGCTTTGAAAATTAACAGGTCTGAGCCTCCATGTTAGCCTCTGCCAACTAGTTTCTCTCCTTCCTCCAGGCTTCAGACACCTCTCCCTTCCCCCATCCTGCTGCCCTCCAGATGGGAGGGTGGTAGGAAGTGGTGGGGTAGAGAGAGTTGGAAAAGAGGCTGTCTGGGTGCCCAGGGTGCCAGGGAATGGAGACAAGGATCCACCCCCAGGGACAGGTCCAGCTGGAAAGCCCAGCCCCAGCTCCTCTGGGCCCTGGCTCCACAGTTGACTCACAGGCGGCAGCCCCAAACCACTTCCCTCTAGGTGCCTCGGTTTCCCCGTCTATAAAATGGGAGTGATGACTGCCTCCCAGGAGGTTGTAGGGTGGGACGGCCTGACTAATGAAACCTGAGATGAAAGAAGCTGGGATGAGAGCAGCCCTGGGAAGGAAGGCAGCTTGGGGGTAACAGCAGCCTGTCTGGTTTCCCTGTTTGAGGCCCGGAGGGTGCCGATAAGTGCCCATCCCTGGCCTTCACCTGTCACGGAGAGGGAGGAATGGTTACTACAGCCCTTTTGCAGTTGAGGAGACAGGCTTCAGAGGGTCAGGAAACCTGTGCTGGCTCTGACCCCCACTCAGCCTCTGAGAGTCTCCAGCCTTTCTGGGCCTTGCCTCCTCGGAGCGAGGCTTCTGGAGGGAGGGGACCCACGTGCGGTTCCTGATGCTGTGGTAGGCACATCCACACAGGCTCACAGGCTCGCAGCAACTCGAGGATGGGTGCCATTCACAGATGAAGAAAGGAAGGCCCAGAGAGGTTCAGTCACTTGCCCAAAGTCACAGAGCTCCTAAGATATGGAGCCTGGACTTTAGCAAACAGCCCTTTCTGACCCTGAATTGGCCCTCCTGCCACACCAACTACCCTCACCCTCTTGGGTGTCCAGGTCTCAGATGGTGGGAAGGTGGTGCTGGCTGGTCCCTGGCATAGAATAGGCATAGAGTTGAGCTCAGCCCACCATCACTGAGAGCATGAACATCCCCTGAATCTGCATTCAGCAGACCCGCCCCCAAAAGTGACTTCCCACCCAAGAGGGCCCAGATGTGGGCCGCAGCCAGGTGGCCACACCAGGGAACACCCTGCTCCATGCCCACACCCCAGTCCTCTTCCTGCTGAGCCTCCATCCTCCCCAGCGTAGCCCAGTTCTGAGGAGATGGTAGTCACAAGGCTTGGAAAAGGGAAAGTCAGTTACTGAGGGGTCCTGAGCCTCAGTTTTCTCATCTGTAAAATGGGCAATATAAGCAATCCATCCTCACAGCACTGGGAGCTGGGAATATGAGGGACACTTTACAAATTACCTATCAAGAGGCAAATCTACAGAGAAAGCAGAGGGCTGGAAGGAATGGGGAGTGACTGCTAGCGGTGTGGGGTCTCTTTTGGGGCAATGAAAGTGCTCTGGAAGACGACAACACCTGCGCGGCTCTGCAGAGATGCTAAAACCACTCCGCTGTGACTTTACAAGGGTAGACTTTATGGTGTTGAACTGTTCCTAAATAAAGCTTCTAAAAAGGTGTCCAAAGAGGTTTCTCCTGTACAGAACTTACCCTGGGGGAGAGGGGAACAGACAACAAACAAACAAGACAAACCCAAATTTCACGGAGTAAAAGATGCTGCAAGGAAAAGAGAACAGGGTAATGGGACAGAGGTGACTGGGGACAAGGATTTCTCGAGTGGTCAGGGAGGGGGAAGCTTGAGTGCTGAGAGGTAGCCAGTCATCAAGTGGGGAAAAGCGCTCCAGGCCGAAGGTGCGGCAGAGGAGAGGCTTGAGCTAGGAACAGGCTTTGCCCGTTCGGTGGGCAGAGGGCAGGCAGCATGGCAGGTGCCCACAGAGCCAGTGGAAGGGAGAGGCACATGGGGCCTGGAGGCCAGCAGGGCCTGAGTGCCAGCCTTGGGAACTTTGTGCCAGTTGTGGTGGTGCCACCGGAGAGGGTTTGAGCTGAAGGGAGACAGGTGGCTAGGAGGTGAGGGGGGAGCCTGGAGGCTGGTCAGGAGGCTGTGACGGGGTCCAGGTGAAAGGTGGCAGGGGCTTGGACCACATGGTAACCATGGAGGTAGAGGTGTGGGCAGATACCAGATTTGGGAGATGGCAGGGCTTATTGGTGGTGGATGTGGTGGAAGAGAAGAGGGCATCAGGATGGCTCTGGGCTTTGGCACTGAGAACTTGGGGCTGATGGTTCCAGGATCTGAGACAGGGAAGGCTGGGGAGTTGGGAGCATGAATAAAGTCTGGCAGGCCAGACACACGGTCACAGTGGTGGGCCGAACCCAGCTCTTGGCCTCCTGCCGCGGAAACCCACTGTACCACTCAGATGCTCCAGATGGCCCAGGGGGCCTCCTGCTCTGCCGGCCACCCAGCCCCACCTCAGGAGCTTTTGGCCTACATGGCAGCCCCCAGCTCCCTGCCAGGCCCCAGGGGACCCTGGCCTATCCTCGCGGTGGGCTGGAGGGCCTGTGGGCAGGAACTCAGCAAGAGATGGAGGAGTCGGTGTCACCCATAGCACTTCAGTTTGTCAGGGACTTTGCAGCCTCCACAAGGCCACTGTTTGAGCCAAGCAGAAGGAGGCCTTGGTGCCCAGGAGCACCACTGACCTGCTTTAAAGCTGAGTCCATTTTTAAGGGATACTAGGCTTCTGGGCAAAAGCATCTCTCCACAGCTTTGAAGAGCAGAACTGGACTAGGAGCCCCACTTTACAGACGTGTAAACAGAGGCTTTGAGCAGTCAGGTGGCTTGGCCCACATCCCCAGAGACAAATCTGGGGAAGCCTGATGTCTCCGCAGCACATCTGCTCTCCCATTAGCCCTTCTGCCCTTGGCCTGCTGGCTTCCCAGCCCTGACCCACCTCCACCCCATGCCAGCCCCCCTCAGGAACCTTATATGAGAACAGGAAGGGTTTGTTCCTAACCTTCTCATCCAGTTACTATCCTAGCTCTCCCTGGACTGCTTGGGATGAGAGCTGTGCACAAGATTGGTGTCAGTCACCAGTCTTTGGGTAGCATGGTCCTCACTGGCTGCTCAAGTTCAATCTTCCTTCATGCCCCAGTCTACTGTACCAACAAGAGATGTCCACTCAGAGCACCTAGAACTAGTGCTCACGGTTCTGTTTGCAGCTGGTCCAAACTACCATCATCTCCTGCTTGGACCATTGCAGTAGCCTCCTCGCTGTTCTTCCTACTGCCACCCTTACCCCCTCCCTCCTGACACACACAGACCGTTCTCCCCTGAGCACACACACCCCCACCCCCAACACACACACAGGCTTCCTTCCACACTGAGCATCATGACAGGGCTGACCTGCCTCTTCAACCTCAGTTCCTAGGCCTTCCCATACCCGCATGACCTTTAGATTCATTACACACTTATTAGGGTCACTCCCACTTAGGGCATCTGCACCAGTTTTTCCTTCTGCAGATCAGGCTCTTCCCTGTTCTGCACAGCTAGCTCCTGCCTGTCACTCAGATCTCACCTATCATTATTTCATCACTTGTTAGAGTCCTGCATTACACCAATAGTGTCCTTATTTCTTTGTTTGCCTTGTGTCACAAAATCCCCAGTGCCTAGCATATGGCTGATGTTCAATAAATAATTGTTGAATTAAGGAATGAATGATGTCTGCCTGGCACCATGTGAACAGAGCAGCAGAGGCCTGCCCTCACGGAGCTCACAGTTAAGCTCTAGGTTTACCCAAGTTCACACACATTGTCTGGTTCTAGAGCTGCCCATGAACCAGCAACCTATGTGGCAAATCTGACCCACAAACATATTTTGTTTGACTCATTCCATGTTTTTAAGAAACTTGAGTCATCATTTTAAAATTGGTAGATTTCACAATATAAATCTGGATTTCTGGCTTCTCTTGGAAAGTGGTCTGTTGGGTTTCTGTGCTCAAATGACACAACTGTCACTACCCCTCTAGAGAGGCACATTCTCCACAGTCCCACCACTCTCTAGTCTTCCTGACAGCCAGTGTCAGTTACCTTTGATCCCTCAACTTGTGCCATTGCTTTTCTTATAGTAAAGAAATGCGCTGTATGTTCATGCCACTGCCAAATGTTGAAACATGAAAGTCTGGGTGGGTCACATGAGTCAAGAAAAATAGAACATTCATTCAACAAATGTTTATTGATAACTAACTGTGTGACAGGCATAGTTGTAGATACTGGAGATACAGCAGTAGACAGCATGGATGTATGTCCCTCCCTCGTGGGGTCTCTTCCACATACCGTGTAACATTCTTTCCATAACTGGAGGCATTTGAGTTGCTCCCCCAGTGAGAAAGGCTGCCTCTTGTGTCCATGGTCATCCTGGTCATATGTGAGCCAAACTCCTAGGCTCCAGGAAGAAGTGAAGGAGGCCCATCTGCCCCTAACTCCTCTCCCAAAGGGGTATATACCTCAGCAGGCCTGCTGGGGATGTATAGGGCCTGCCTGAAAGTCTACCATCAGCAAGCTGCTCCTCTTACACTCCTGACTTTTGAACTGTGTGAATTCACTTATCAGACTCATTTCCTCCTAATCTGTTCCAGCAAACATTTAATATGTGAGAAAGGTGTATGTGTGGTAGGGACTCTGAAATGTTAGTTTATTTTATACTGGGAAAGGAGGAGAGCTAAAAAGCGGACGGGGTCCCATCCCTGCCCTTACTGGTCAGCTAGTGAGAGAAACCCAGCTGTAGCCAGTGGCCAAAATGTCACAGTAATGTGCCTCATGCAAGCCACCAAATGCTCCCCAGCTTATGAGAACGGCAGGCCTCCCTCCAGCTGAGCCTGGGGACTAGGCAGAGCATGATGAATGGCTGGAGAGGGGCCCCAGGCTGATCCTCAGCCAAGGGTGGGCTATGGGGGAAGGGGACAGGATCCCTCTGCCTGCTGTGGCTGCCACCTGGCACAGGTGGTTTGGCCTGACTTCTTCAGGAGTCCTCAGGCCTCTACTCACCTCCGGCCTTGCTGCAAATCTGGCCATCTGAGACAAGGAGGAGGGTTTTTGTGGGGGTGTCAGCCCCAGTGACTAAGGCCCTGGGGTCTTTGGGGATCTCAGTGAGCTCAGAGAGGTCTAAATGCCCCTTCCTCCACGAAGCCTTCCACACTTCCGGGCCAGAGGACCGGCTCTGGGCAGTGATCAGCACCCGGCGCCCGTCAGGCGCCCTCCGCTTTGGGTGGTGGAGGGTGCAGCCCCACCCGCACGCTGCCCTGCCTCCTGAGGCCCCGCGTGCCTGTCCGCACGGAGCCGGTGCCCAGCAAATACCTCTAAGCTGAACCACGAACTGCTCAGCGAGGCCTTTGGGATCCGGGGCCACCTGGGCACGGGCCCGGTTGAACAAGTGTGGGCTGGGCTGCCCGTTCCCGCCCGACGGCTTCACGCCTCTCCAGGAGCCCGGGGCGTGCGGAGCCAGGCCAGGCCCAGTTGGGCGAGTTTCATTTCGTCACCCTCTGAGCGCGCGAGCGCGGGTGCAAATAACGTTGCCCCCTCCCCTCCCCTGCTCCCTCGGAAACTCCGAAATTCTGAAACTCCCGCTTGCGAATGGTTGCAGTCGGGGCTGTAAGGGCCCCGGCCAGCGGCGGCCAGGCTAGCTGGGCAGCGGAGTGCTGGATGCCCTGCGCCCGCCCGCCCCCCTACCCCACCGCCTCCGCCCAGCCACCCCGCCCAGGCCGCGAGGCCACCTCACCGGCAGCGGAATGGAAACCGGTTCGACAGGTAACAAATAGGTGGGTTGTCACCGTTATTTCCCAACGCATGCGCCGTCGTTCCCAGGGCCACTCCAAGCTAATTAGCTCGGATCACCACCCGCCCGCCCCAGCCACCAACACACAACGCCGCGAGCCAATAAAGCGTGAACCCGTCCGTCCGGCTCGCACTTTAAGACTTCCCGAGCGGCCGCGGGGGACGCCAGTCGAGCGGGAGACGCTTACCTGCCGCTTCCGCCGCCGCCCGGTGCACCTGGCTGCAAGGGACCTCGTTCGGAGGGAGGCCGGCAGCAGCTCCGCGGAACTGGACCCCGGCGTGCGCCGTCCCGGGCACGGGGTCTCCGCGGAACGCGGGTTCGCTTCTTAGCGACTCCTTCGCTGAACTGCCCCCCCACCTCCGCCCACCTCCAGCGCGGCCGGGAACGGTGGGACGGCTCCGGCTCCAGCTACGGAAGCGGACGGTGCCCGAGGGTTTCGAAGAGGGTTCGAAAATGCCCCGTGCGTTTCTGGTGAAGAAGCCGTGCGTCTCCACGTGCAAGAGGAACTGGAGCGAGCTCCCGGATGAGGAGCGCGGCGAGATCTACGTGCCAGGTGAGCGCCCGGCCCGCCGGCCCCCGGCCCCCCGCGGCAGGGCCCTGTCGAGGCGGCGGGCGTGCGGGACGCTGCGGCAGCGAGCCCGACGGCCGGCGCAGCGGGGGCGCCCGATTTAATGTTTAAGCGGCCGCGGCTCCGTTAGCCCGGGGCGCGGGGGGAGGGGGGAGGCGGGCGGGGGAGGCGCCGAGGGCGGGCGGGGGCCGCTAGGTGGGGGCGAGAGCCGATCCCGTCCGAGGCGCGCGGTGCCGCCCTCCCCTCCACCGGCCCGAGCGGCGGCGCAGGGGAGGCAACGGGGTGTGTCACTGCTCAGGCGACCCTCCAATCTCTAGTCATAAATCCAGAAAGTCGGGACTTTTATGGGGCGGGAGGAGGTCACTGGAGCGATGCCACTTTGGGAGGCAGGGAGCGTGCTGGAGTTCGGCCGCGGTTTGTGCAAAATCTAAGAAACGACTCAGAGCTTAAGACACCGTCATTGGTCTCTCCGTCTCCTTCCCCCGTCTCCTTCCCATTCTGGTGGCCAGAAGGTCGTGGGGAGGGTCGGGCCGACGGGGGGGCTGAGAAGTCAGTGGGGAAGGCTCCCCAAGTCCGGAAGACGGAGGTGGAATCAGATCTCACATCTGCTCGAAACTCGCGTCCTTTAATTTCGCAGATGACACCATTGAGCAGAAAGTGGTTTTAGGGAGCCCACCCCACAGTCAGAGGACCAGGCCCCAGGGAAGCCGTACACCCAGTTTATTTTTGGAAGACGCCTTGACAGCGTCGGGGTTTAGAATGAGTAACCTAAGTTATTTCTTCCTCCCGTGGCATCTTCCTCTGGAAGCCCTACAGACATGTCTTTCCTTTCTGGCATATTCCCCGCACCCCTTGCCCCCAACAAACTCTTTGGTCAGGAGAAAGCCAGTTTCCTTCTGACCTCCCCTTCCCCAGACCTGGGGGTGGGGCAGGGATGCCCTGAACACCGTAATTAACCAACCGACTTTGACCCTTGATCTGCATGCAGGCTCCAGGGCACCGCGCCAGGCCTTGTAGTAAAGTGGTGAAGTGAGCTCAGTGAGGGGCCCTGTGAGGGCTTGTGCCTCAGTTTCTCTCCTAAATTAATTGTTGGAGGCACTGGGTATAGTGGTGAGATCTTTTTGGCCACCAGGATCCAATGGTCTAGGGCCCTGGCTGGATGTTCACAGCTTACCTTTCTCTCAAGCGCAGGCCCTCTTCAACAGCCTCCTTAAAAAACAGGGAATGTGCCGCAAGTCCCTGCTGACCCCAATGGGGATACTGAGACAAAAAGAGAAGTGAGTTGCCTCCTCATCTGAGGTGGATCAGGTTGTGGGCCCAAGATTCTGTTAAATTTCTTGCTTCGCCAAGTTCCCAGGTGAGTGGACTGGCCTTCCACCTGCAAAGGGCCTGCTTAGGGGCCGAGCCCCCGACTCGCTCCTGCCTCCTCCCTCACCTGTTTGTCTTGCTGCTTAGCTGCTCCTTGGGATCTGATAAACTGAACTTGGACTGTGTTAAAGGTGAGGCGAGCCTTGCAGAGACTCAGTGTGCTGTTATTTTTAGCTTTATTTCACATCTCAATGGCTAACAGATCATGCATTGACTTTAACAAAGGACAAAGAAATTCCGATTGTTCAAATCGTTGACTTCCTTGCGTCCCGGTGATTTTCCCTGTCACAGTTGTGGTGGCAACAGCGGGAGTGGCGTGGGAGACCTGAACCCCAGGGGCGCCCACAGGTGAAGAGGAGGGCTTCTGGGGGGTCTGCGCCACCTGCTGCTGCTGTCCAGGTGAGGGATGCTGTGCAGGCTACTCTGTGGGTCATCTGAGGATGGTGGGGGAGGTGGTGGGGTGTCTAACCTGGAGGGTGAAGGTGAGAATTTGCCCTCATGACTGTGGTGAGGGAAAGTGTTATGGGGTCAAGCAAAGTGTAGAAGTCAAAGAACTTAATTTTGCCTCTAAAAGCGGCCTGGAGAGTTTTCCCACAGTATTTGGAAATGAGAAAGGGAATGTTTTCGGGCCACGCTTGGGTGCCTCAGAAGGCTGGAGAGTGGGGAGTGTTTTGTGGTGGCCTGTCCTCTGGCTGGGCCATTCCATCACCAGCCAACCATGACCCCAGGAGCCGGCTGGGCACGTTTCCTTCACCCCACCTCACAGACTCAGCACGTTGTGACCAGCTAAGCACTGACCCCGTTCCCACTGCAGTGGGGGAGGGGACCTGGGGGACAGGGATGCCTTTGAGGTCTGACTTCCTGTGAGGGCCCACTGAGGCCCTTAAAGCTCAGCGCCTGGAAGGAGAAGCTTTTCCTGAACAGAGGAGCCAGGCCCCACCTAGCAGCCCTGACTCCGGGGCCCTGGGCTGATCCCACACCGCATCCTCTATCCCTGCAGTCCGGTTCTAGAAGTCCCACCCCCAGGAGCGGAACCTTTCCCTGGGGCCTCACTCCTCCCAAAGCTGCCAAAAAGCCCAGAGGTGGGCACAAGGGTTGGAAGGCTGCAAGGGAGGGAGATGGCTCCGCTCATGCTGGGAGCATTGGAAGGAGGGTTTGTGGTTTCACTGTCATCTGTTTGGGCCCCGGAGGCCCACAAGCCTTGCCAGAGCCCTTCACCCCCAGCCCTTCCCTTCCCTGGTGTTTCTCTGTATATAAATACTGGCTGTGCAGACCTGGGAGAAATGCTGGTTCCTTGGAGAGGACCCCAGGCATCTGTGCCTGGGGACAAATTCCATCTCATGGTCGGAAGGGGAAACTCAGGAATAGGGATGAGGCTGGGATCTCCAAGCCTGCAAGGCCAGGAAGGCACCCGAGGGAGCCTGGGAGCTGGACTGACATGCTCCCAGCCAGGGGCCTCCCAGGGCTCCTTCCAGGCCCCCTGCCACCCCTCCCCTGCTTCAGAGCCTCCTTGAGCCTGGTGTCAATACATACCCACCGTGGGGAGACAGCCAGGCAGAAGGGGAGACTGAAGGCTCTGACCAGGCAGGGTGGGCACCTGGGCAGCCTCTTTCCAGGCTGAGTTAGAAAGACTGAGAAAGTCAGATTTGGGACACAGAATGCATCGGGGTGGTGGTGGTGGTGAGGAGTTGGAGCGGGGAGAAGGGGAGGCTGGGAGAACAGACAGCCAGGCTGTGGATGGGACAGAAAGCAACTTTGACCCAGCCATGGGCTACACGGCACTCGTGCCTGTCCCAAGGAGAGCTGTCACCCAAGCTGCCAAACCGTTTGTCCCAAGCTTGGGTGACCTGAGGTGGAATGCTGCCAGGCCGTTTGTCCCAGAGAGAGCTGTTGGGGGGCAAGTCCTCTGGGCACAGGGAGGATGGGAGCAAAGAGTGGCCATTGCTGCTGCCAGGGCTCCAGTTGACACTGTGCACCTTCAGCAAGCATGTGCTGTCCCACGGGGGGCCAGTGCCAGGCTAGATGGGAAGGTTGGCGGGTGCACATGCAGCACTGTTCCCGCTGCTCGGCCGTTCACCCAGGTTGAAGGCTGAAGTGCATGACTTTCACTTCATTATGGACACGGTATGAAAAGTGGTTGGGAAAGGGGAAAAGACACTGCCTGGGAGAAAAACTTGGCATTTGCAGGATGGAAACAGCAGGCCGAGAGACAAGCCCATTGTGTTTGCAGGGCTGCCTGCCCCTGCCAGCTGGCTGGCCCTGGCTGCCTTTTGGGCACGGCCAGCTGACCTGCTGGGGCTGAGGGAGAAGGGCACAGGGGGCCCCGCCCTTCCTGATAAGGTTGCAGGGCCACCTAATCCCAACCTGGGCTGTGCTGTCACAGGGGGTCCCCCATTCAGAGCTGAACTCAACCCCAACCTCCAAGTTGGCCTGAACTGGCCGTGTGTGGTCACCTATTCTCCCCAGAGAGTGGGGGAGCAGGCCTTGTGCCCTGAAGCCTGGGTGGGGTAGGACCTGGTACTCTGCCCAGCAGCTTTTAATGCAAGAGAGAGGGGACTGGCTGAGCGTGAGGCGGGCCCATGCCCTCAATGCCAGCCAGGTGGAGGCAAATTGGGCCACCCGAAGGGGAACCTGTGAACCCCTGAGGGAGTGGGGAGAAGGCCAGACTGCTCTGGCCTTGCCATACTCCACAGCTGTGGGCAGGATGAGTGGCCACAGAGGCCGCCGCCTTGCCGGAAGCATCTAATTAGGGGACAGAGAGCAGCCTGAGCAGGGCCCAACCAGTTCTGCTTCCTGCCTCCTGCCACTTAGTGACACCCAGCGACAGGAGCAGCACACCACTGAGCACTCCCTGTGCGTGTGGTAGCAGCAGGGACACGTCCACGGGGGTGGCAGGAACACTGGTTTGGCAGGGTGGGTGGGATGAGGCAGACATCCCCTCCCTGGCAGCTGTGTGGCTGCCCGTCCAGCCTCACCTGCCCCTCCTGGGTAGAGGCAGTACTGAGGCCAGATGAGGCCCAGTTCCTCAGCACCACCATTTCAGGGTTCCTGTGGAACGGGAGAGGCAGTCACAGGCCTCCTCCCAAACTGGCCCAGATCCTGAGAACCCTAACCATGACCCCCCACCCCTGCCCACTGCCAGAGGAACAAAGCAGCCAAGAGTGACAACTGGCTTTGGCCACAAGCCAGTTAACCCTCACCTGCTGTCATTCCTCCCTGCGCTGCTCCATGTGTCGCGGTGTGGCCAGGCTCCAACTTCTGGGAGCCTCCTCACACTATCCGACACCGTGACGGAAGAGGGCAGAGGTTCCCGTTGGCCTCTACCTGGGTTGAGAAATGGAAATTGTCATCCAGCTTTGAATTCTCCGCCAAGATCTACACTAGCTGGTAAACTGGCATCTGAAACTGCCAACGCTCTGGCACACCCTGCCCTCCCCACCCCAGCCCCCAGCCCATGTGCACAGACAGACGTCTGGCGGGTAGGCCAGAGGGACCCCCGAGAGCTTGGGCCTGATGTCCAGCTTCCAGGGCTGGGACCGAGGCACCACGCCAGCTCAGAGGCCAGGCGAGGGCCAGGCACTGGTGAATCAACTCCCCAAATGAGGTGGCTCATTATTAAAGTCTCTGGGCAGACGGACGCCAGTGCCGGCAGAACGGGTTCTGGGCTGGGGCAGGTGCATTCTTCACCTTTGTTGTTTTGAGGGGGCGAGAGCAGAGGCCTGTCCTGAAACTTTGGTGCTTCCATATTTACCCCTTCTCCATTAGCACGCCCCTTAGCCTCCCCCACATCCCCATGTGCCTCCACGTCACCACCCGAGGTGTCCAGGCAGAGGAAGTGAGGGCAGCGCCCCTCCTGGCTGGGACCACCCTGCCCTGGGTCCTCGTCCTCTCCGTCACCAGCCACCGGCAGTGGGTGCAGGGGGCCCTGTGTGTGTGTGCATTTGAGACCCTGACTCAACCTCTTAAGTGCCTCTCCCTAAAGCTCACTCATCCTTAAATTCCTGCAGTTTTTCCTCCTGAAGCTTGGATATTCCTAGCTTAGGGTTTTACATAGAGAGGTTAGCCATTTTGGAAGAAAAGTACTGATGAAACTGAAACATTAGATGGCCTGCCCCGGCTCTGCGGGCTCTGAGACTCCCCTCTGCTCTGTGTTGGCTCCGTTTAGCATAAGGTGCCTGCCCGGGGAGTGGCCGCGTCAAAGGGCTGCCAGGTATCGGTGCCTCAGAGGGTGGGAGCCCAGCCCTCCCTGTGCGCAGTGAGCGGTCCCTGCCGTGGGGGAGGGTGGCATAATGGCGGGCAGGCCTCCCAGGAGACTGTTACGCTGCCGCCACATCCACCTGCCGCGCCCTGACCTCCTCCCTTCCCCACCCCTACCCAGCCTGCCTGCCTGCCAGGCTAGGCCAGCGGGAGTGGGGAGCCTGGAGTCCTGATGGGCTGTGACAGGCCGGGAGAAGAAGGGGCTAGGACCCCCCAGTCCCCCATGGCCAGCAGCCAAATCTGCCTGGAGGAGAGGCCCAGAGTGGCCCAGAATACCAGGGACCCTTCTGGGGCAGGGATGAGTCGCTGGGCCTCCAGCGGTGCCCTTTGCCCCTGCGGGAACATGGATGACGCCTGGAATCCAGAGGGACTGGCCCAGGTGGGGCGGGCAGACAGCTCTCCCGGGATAATTGGCAGGGCAGGTTCGGTCCTCCCAGTTCCGCTAAGACACAAATTACTCAGCGGGCAAGCCTGTGGGCCGGGGCACTTGCCTGGCGTCACCTGTAATTACCTTAATGGGGCAGGAGGGAGGTGCTGCGTGTGGTGGGCTGGGGGTAGCCCTGCTCCACCACATGCCTGCAAAGGGCGGGACAAAGGCTTGAGGCTCAGCCAGCTCATTTTGCCAGGCAGCCTTCCTGAAAGACCTCAAATCCTCTTTCCTCCACCAAGCCCCTCACCTGGCTGTTCTTCTCTCCACAGTCAGCCTGGGCATCTACCCGCCACAGCCTTATCAGGAGCCAGAGCCATCGGTGGCTGAACCCCCCTCCTGCCCCCTAGTTTTGGACATGAGCCTTCGGGACCCCAGCTACAGTGTGGCCCCTGGGCCCTGCGTGGTGGCTCAGCTGCCCTCAGAAGACATGGGCCGCTTGGCAGACCCCCAGAGCAGCGACCATGGCTTCCTGCGCACTAAGATGAAGGTACCAACCCTCACACTGTCTCCGAGGGCCAGGGGCATGTATGTAGAGCTGTGTCCAGCCCACGAGCCATGGAGCACACGAGATGCAGGCAGAGGCTGGCCCTGGACCCGGTCCAGGCCTCCACAGAGAAGTGAACCTGGCTAGCTGAGGCACAGATGGAAGTGGGACAGAAGAGTAGCAGGTCCAAAGTGACAGTGGGAAGAGGCAGGGGGTTCCAAGACATGACACACTTTGTGGAGTCCATTCTGGCGGTTGTTGCATTCCTGGCCTTAAGGGGAACCACGTCTTTACACAGAAGTCCTAGGAAGAGCAGGCAGACGTGAGCCCCGCTCAGCACCTTCCCCTGGGCTCCCATCTGTGCTGCATCCAGAGTGAGGTCTGCAGTGCACTTGATGGCTAACTGTCCCTTGAGGCCAGTGCCCGGCGGTCTCTCCCTCACCCGAGTGTGTCACTTCCAGCCCTGTTGGTGCTTGAGGCCAGTGCAGGGCTGTCCCTGGCTGGGCCTGCATTCCTGACAGCTCCAGGATCTGGCCGCACCTGGCAGCAGTGATGCGCTGGGAGGGTTCTTTTCAAAGCGCTATTCCGGGTGCCAAAAGGCCAAAGGAAACTGGCCGTGAAATGCTGCTGCTTCCTCTCTTACCTGCAGAGGCCAAGTGGGTGTTATAACTAGAGGGGAACCATCAACACATGCTGGGCAGCTGGCACAGCACCCTGAGCCCCTCGGCCCTCCTTCTCAGCCGTGCGCCCCAGCGAGTAGGGAGGGTGTGGGGAGAGCAGAGGCGCAGGAGAGTGGGTGTACACAACTCGCTAGCAGCATGGGGGGCCCCCAGGCGCCAGCAGCAGTAAGATGTGTGATGGGTGCACCAGGTATGACAGGGCCATCCACAAAGCACGAGCAACCCACAGAAGCTAGCAGAGGAGGGGCATCAAGGCCATGCCCCCCGTGCTGGCCACGCGGCCTGGAGAGCACTGCCGCCACTGGGCAGTGCGCCTCCGAGGGCTTGGGGTGCCCAGGATCTGCGTCAGAGTGACCCAGGCTGTGGGGAGGTGGGGACATGAGATGGAACGA
Source organism: Manis pentadactyla (assembly GCF_030020395.1). Lineage (NCBI taxonomy): Eukaryota > Metazoa > Chordata > Mammalia > Pholidota > Manidae > Manis > Manis pentadactyla. The sequence continues at coordinate 12,734,830 of NC_080027.1, read as the reverse complement.
GGCTGGCGCTCAGTGAGAGGCCCACGGTACTCGTCTCCACTTCTGAGGAGAGCTGAGATTTTCCCTTATTACCAAAAAAATGAAAAAACTTTGTAAGCAAGGGAGTCATCACAGTGGCAACGGGATCAAACTGTACCACATCAGCCCTGGTCTGAGGGGAGCCGGGGGGCCGGGCTGGCCTGCGGGGGACTCCAGGCTCACAGTGGTGGTGGCCTCAGCCTGAGAAGGCTTCCACAGAGACCGTGTCACGGGCGTCTTCCTCTGTCATAAGGCATAGAACAAGGGCAGAGAGCAGAAACTAGAGAGATGCAGATCTGGGCTCCATGAAGGAGAACCTTCTAGCAGGCAGAGTTGCTGATGGTGAATCAAGCTGCTTCTCTAGGTGGTTAGCTGCCCATCTGTAGAGGTGGCAAAGGGGCTGGGTAGCAACCCTGAAGGGGGACTTGGGGACCCACAGGAAGCTGACCCTAGACCCAGAGGTTCCTTTGTGCCCCACCACCGCTGTTGTCCGTGAGCCAGCGGCACAGAGGTGTGGCCTCTGGAGGGTGGGCACGGCTTTCCCAGGGGCTCGCGTTTGCGTTCTCCCAGTCTGCCCACCTGCAGCCCCAACTCTTGGATGTCTTTCACAAACACCATCCTCACCCACAGGTGACCCTGGGGGACAGTCCCAGCGGAGACCTCTTCACCTGCCACATCTGCCAGAAGGCCTTCACCTACCAGCGCATGCTTAATCGCCACATGAAGTGTCACAACGACGTCAAGAGACACCTCTGCACCTACTGTGGGAAGGGCTTCAACGACACCTTCGACCTGAAGAGGCACGTCCGCACCCATACTGGTGAGCGGAGCCCCCTGGCTAAGCCCTGCTCACTTGGGAACCGGTGGCCTGGGAGGGGCATCTGGGAGCCCAGGGCAGAGGCCTCAGCTCATCAGTTAGGCCACTCGGGTGTTGCAGACGGACAGGCCTCCGTCCATTCTTCTTCCCCAGAGTCAGCTGGTCTGCCCTCCATGTCCGGGTCCCTGATGCCTAGCCCTGTGCTTCCGCAGGTGTGCGGCCCTACAAATGCAGCCTGTGTGACAAGGCCTTCACACAGCGCTGCTCTCTGGAGTCTCACCTCAAAAAGATCCACGGCGTGCAGCAGAAGTACGCCTACAAGGAGCGGCGGGCCAAGCTGTACGTGTGTGAGGAGTGTGGCTGCACGTCCGAGAGCCAGGAGGGCCACGTCCTGCACCTAAAGGAACACCACCCCGACAGCCCACTGCTGAGGAAAACCTCCAAGAAGGTGGCTGTGGCCCTGCAGAACACTGTCACCTCCCTGCTGCAGAGCAACCACCACCTCTGAGTGGCAAAGGCCCGGCCCGGTCGCCTGCCTGCTGCCTGGCTGGCCCACCCTCCTGCAGCCTCTGGCTGGACCGCTGGGGGTCAGGACCGGAGCCCCCAGGCACACGTGCTCACTCTGGCCGTGTACCGACCTCTGCTCATGTTTGTGTTTTGTTGTGTGGCCAGATGCGTATGAGCACGGGGCGGAGGTGAGGCCAGGGCCGCCTTCCGTTTGAAGCACCATGCCTACACAGATAGGACCTACTTCCCGGAGGAGGTCGCGAGGGTGATCCTGTCGCCCCCAGGGTGATCCCTCTGGAGCACAGAGCGTGGGCTGCTGGTCACCCGTGGATGGCAGAGTTGAGAACGTTGGCAAAGAGCACCCCTGCAAACAAAGGCAGTTGGGGGGCTGGCGACAGCCCACCCGGCAGCGCTTCTAATACTCAGGGCTGCAGGGGGCTCTGCCTTTGACAGGGACACGCGCATGCGCGCCCAGCTGTAGATGTGCGAGCACACAGGAGGCCTTTCCACATATCACCTCATTCTTCAGAAATCAGTAACAAGGTGCCAAGGAAGTTCCACTTCCTTTTTCAAAGATGACAAATGTACAGATATTAATATATATTTGGTGCCAATGGTGACTGTTTTTAAGAGAGGATGGAGCTGGCTTTTCTCCCTCCCCATGTGCCTGTTTATCCTGGATGCTTTGCACCCCCTCTGTGCCTTGGCTCGGGTGGCTGCCCGGACCCCCTCCACCCTCGCACCTGAGATGTTCACTCTTAGGCCTTGTTGCTCCGCCCGTGTCTGGAAGGGGCACTGAGCTTTCTGTTCCTCCCCTTCTGCCAGGACAACACGGCACGTCTGCATGCCCTGCCCTGCAGTTTGGCCTCTCTCCCACAGCCTTGCGAGGCCAGCCTCAGAGTCCCCAAGAGCCCCCTTGTCTCTCGGTAACAGACTTTTTGTGGAACAAGTCACCATTCCAGAGCTGGCAGCCCCGTCCGGCTGCAGCTTTTGGGGCGAGCCAGGTGGGACGATGAGTCTGTGATATGCTCGGGGTTCACGGGCCTGGGGCACTAGGAAGATAAGACACGTACAGGGCCAGGCTGCGAGGCCTGCTCCTTTCCTGGTTAAGGGAAAAACCCTAGGACAGCAGCAAAGAATTGGGACAGAGTAATGACCAGACACATCAGAAACTTCTAGAGGGAGGACAGTAAAAGACAGTTAACAAGTTATATTTATAACCTTTTTTCTGTTTTTCAAATGGCAAGGCTGGGTTTTGAACACCTGTAAGAGCCACCCCTGGGCTGTTGGCTCCATCGGAGGGAATCAGCCAGACTCCCTCAGCCTGGTGATGTTCCTGCTAATAACAGGAAAGGGGTCAGAAGGGAGAGATGGGCAGGGGCTGAGCCAGGCTGCCAACTCAAAAGAGGCCCACAGGACACAGCAGGCTGGGCTGCCCCCTGAAGCCAAACCCCCGAGCAGTGGGGGCACATCCCTGGGCTGAGGGAAGGAGCCTTCTCTGACTTCCCTCTGAACATGTACAGATTGTTCTAGAAGACTCCTGTTTTATTTTACTTTAGAGTGTCCAGGAGTATTCTCGAAGTCACATAGTATATAATGACCTTGTCTGGAGGCTCTGTTTTGTTTACATTCTGTGTCCCTGTGTTATCACAGTCTGAGGGAGTCTTAGGGCTCTGTGTTGTCTATTTTATTTTATAACTTTCCCCACAACTATTAAAATCAAAAACGATCATTTTCTGCACTTCTGCTTTTTTGTCTTATAGGCCTTTTTCACCCTGCAGGGAAGTTAATCAAAACAACTAATATATTCTTTCAAAGCTTTACCCTCTTACGGTTACCGGTGGGCCTCAAATCGAGACAAGAATGCGACCCCGATAGACTGAGTGGCCCATCCGTGGTCTTGGCAGTCACACCTGCTGACCCCTGGGCTACGTGCTCTGCTCGTGGCAGCGGCAGGGGCCTCCCCATGGGATCCCTCCACCTGCCTGATGCTCCTGCGTCCCCACGGGAGGTTCTCCTTGGGGCCAGTGCAGTCACTCAGGGTCCATTCTTGGCTTCTCTTCCCAGCACCCTGCTGGGACCATGACATGAAGAGGTCAGGCACCTAGCTAGAGGGATGGCCACACTTGGATAGCACTTGTCCATGCCAGGCACACTCAGAAGTGTTTCAGGCATGTTGGCTCACCCAATCTTCCAGCCACGCCCTGAGGTAGGAGCTGTTATCACCACCAGCAGAGAGAAGTTAGGTAGGTGGCCTGAAGTCTCATGACTGACTAGTACAGGAGCTGGGGTGCAAACCAGACAGCCTGGCCTGGGGTCTGTGCTGGAAGCACCACCCACTGTGCCAATACAGAGGCAAGGAGACAGCATGGCATCCCCAGGCAGGTCAGCCCAGAAGGAAATTAGAGGTTACCTGGCCTTCCCCATCAGCTGTCCAGGATCACTTAGGGAGACCTGATCACTCTGGGGACCCTGGTCCTCGAGTCGCAGGTCAGTGTTCTTCCATCGCATCCCTGGCAGCGGGTAGGTGGGGTTGGAGAGCACCAGGCCTGGGCCCTGGGCATAATGCTCCAGGAGGCATGAGAGGGGTGGGTGCCCTGGTGCTGTGAGGAGAAAGGAGAGCACTGCTCTGACCTCCAGGACCCCTGTGAGAAGCCAGAGCATTGGAAAGGGTCCCAACCTTCCTTCTGTCTTTAACTAGCCAGGCACAGAGGATTTCTCCTTACCTCTAGAAGCCTCTCGTGTGAAAGGCCAACCAAACTCAAGTTTTACATGTGCCCAGAAGAGCAGAGCTCATTGTTGGGAATCCAGATGATTAACTGCTATGTAAACTTTAGGAGGAGTGGGGGACAAGCTCCCAGGAAGCCAGGGATGGGGCGGGGGCCGGGGTGGCCTTCCAGCCTCTGCCCTCATTCCTTAGGAGAGCTCAAGGGGGGGGACACCACTCAGACACGCCCTTCCCTGGCAGGGTCAGGCCAGACAGTCACATTTCGAAGGCCCCTAATGCTCTCCAGACTCTAGGATGGGTGCCAGGAGAGAAACAAGAAGTATGGGGGCTTCTGCTACTGGGAAATAGGCCCTAGACAGGTAGAGAGACGCGATTGATGCCATCAGTTTATAAGTAAGGACAAATGGTGTGGAACTCAAACAGGAGTCTTTTGCATCAGAAACAATAAATACTTCTTGGAAGAAGCAGAGCCCCAGCTGGGCTGGAAAAACAGGAGGATCTGAATAGAACAGAAGAGAAGGGATGGAGTTTCGGGGAGTGGGATCAGGCCCAGAAGAGGGAAGGTGTGGGCAGTGGGTGGGCAGGGGGTCTTACTGTTCCATCAGCAATCTGGATGCCTGCTTCATGCATTCAGCTCGCCATGGGCATTTCTGAGCCCTGCCCCAATGTCAATAAGAACTGATAAAACGAGATTCTGAGAGACAGGAGGGTTGGCTTGAGCTTAGCAGGGTGGGCCTATGGAGGATGAAGGTGGAGTCCTGTTTTTGTACCTAAAAGCGACCAAGTGCAGGGTGGGGAAAACTTTATAAAAACAGGAAGTGCTACAAAGGCTTATACTTCTTTATATTTTTATGTATTTTCTAATTTTTTTACAGTGAGCATATATTATTTTTACAATCACAAGAAAATAAAGTTATAAAACAATTTAGAGGTTCTAGCTGACAAGAAGTTCAACACCTGGGCAGGGAAATGGAGCTGCCCTTCCCCCGCAAAAGCCAATGTGATCTTGGACAGTATCAGAAGTGCGGTGTCACAGCTGTGATCCCTTCTCTCCCCCCAGCGTTGGTCACCAGTGGGTGGTGGGAATGGGCAGAGGCGGGGTTAGTGCCGTGGGCCTGCCTTGTGCTGCCTGTGTGGCCCTGGGCAAATGATCTAACCTCTCAGTTTCCTATCTATAAAATGAGGTGGGTTCCTAGGTTCAAGAGTCCCTTTCTGTTATAAAGACTTTATGTCTCTAGGCCCCCATCTCAATAAAGCCCTTGAAGAAACTCACTGATGAACTGTGGTGGCAATGAGGAGCCGCTAGAGGCCGGGACGTTGCTCTGTGCGTGGGAAAGGCCAGCCACATGGCTGCTAGCTTGGGGCACACAGAGAGGCTCATTCCAGGTGGCTCCAGTGGCAGACTCTGGGTCGAGACGTGGGAAGTGGAGGGGGCACCCCCACTGCAGGAAGACTTTAACCTGCCTCGGCTTAACCACAGAGTGGTTGCTTGGCCAGGCGGGTCCCCAGGCACTGCCACCAGAGGGCTGCTGGCTGGGGCTGGCAGGGCACTGTTAGGACTTCCGAATGGGACTCCTTCATGGGACAACGCCACCCTCAACACCTTCCACCCACGAAACTCTGAGAGGGTCAGAGTGAAGTGGTCCTGACTTCCAGGCCTCACCACCATCCCCAGGGCAGAGGCAGGGTGAAAATGCTCTGGAACAGAACGGAATGGAAAGGAAACCCCGGGAAGAGCCACCCATTGGGAGGCTGTTCCTATGCTCTGGGCTTGGGTGGTGAAGCGCCAGACTTGTTGGGAGAAGAGGGTCCCCTCTCACTGTCTCTGGCCCTGCCTGCCCCTTGAGCCTCCCCAGACACTCCGTCCCAGGTGACAGCAGCCACTGGATCCAGGCTGCCCCCGCCTTCCCTGCCCAGGACCCCCCTTCCCAAGCTCCTAGCGTCTGCTGGATACTCTGTCTCCACCCCAGCTCGGGCCCCCGGCTCTGCCGGTCAGTGAGCTGCTCTCAGTTCTCCCTGAGATGCCCTCCTTGCCTGGCAGCCTCCTCCTGGGCAGCGGGCTCACTGGCACGTGGGGCTCTGGTCCAGCAACACTGCGGGGCTGGCACTGGAAGGCAGGTTGAGTCGGACACAGAGACTCTGGTCCTGGGCAAGGGTGGCACACGGGATCAGCTCTTCCGGCTCCTGCCTCCTGGATGCCAGTGCTGGGGATCAAGTGACTGGCGGCCTGCTTTTTCCTCACCTGTTCTCTATACGTGAAGTGGGTGAGAATACTTTCACCTGATCAATCTTTCAAAGTAGAATAAAACACAAATCAGGTGCCTAAATACCTTCCTCAGTGATGAGAGGGTGGGGGCCAGCTCCCTAAATCCCAGACCCGAGCACCCCACCCGCCCCCTGCCTTCACCTCTGACTTCAGGCACAAGGGCCAGCTGGCATGCCCCCCACGCCCACAGAGAGGACGCGGCGCAGCACAGAGAGCAAGAGCCGCGGGGTTGGCTGCCGCGCCCAGGCTGAGGGCCGCACCACCCGTTAGCTTTCCAGCAGCACATCTCATTCCCCAGAGCAGAGGATCCAGCACTGGAGTGGAGAGCAAACCAAGACAGGCTCCGGGGCCCCTGAGAGGTGGGTGGCACTGGCTGCTAAGCCCAAAGGTCGTGGAGCAAGCATTTTGCTTCAGGCACACACGTAACCGGCCCTGTAATAGCAGCTGATCACCACTGTCATTTAGTGAGCGCCTACTATGCGCCAGCAGCGCCCAGCCACGCTTCTTCCTGACATCATCACTAATCCCCACAACAACCTAGGAGGTAGTTATTATTGTTCCTATTCTTAGACAAAGAGATTGAGGCTCATAGAGACTTAGTATCTTGCTCAAGGTCACCCAGCTAGTCAGTGGGGGGCTCTTGTCTCACAAATTCCCAACTATCAGGAAATGGGGGCTTCCTTCCTTTCAGCTCTTCCCTCATTCTCCTGACACAGAGCACGCGCTCTGTGCCCAGCACTGTGCTGACGCACGGAGGGTGAGAAGGTGAGCTAGGCATGGCCCGCGCACTCTGGAAGTGGCCCTCAGTGGGGGCAACACCGCACCCCTGCCCAGCGGCGGGGGCCAGGGCGCACTAGCAGATGCAAACCGCAGACAGCAGAGCAGCGGCCAGGCTGCCTCAGCCCCGCCCTCGAGCAGAGGACTCCAAAGTGCCCAAATGGCACCCATGTCAACAAAGTTGAGGAAAGGGAAAGGAGGGAGGAACACTGCCAGGCTGAGCACCCTCTGCACTCCGGGGCACTGAGCACCAGCCTGGAGGTCTCTCCAGATGAGGGCAGTGAAACCTCAAGAGGTTAACAAATAGCCAAGGTCAAGGTGGCTACCTGACAGCAGACCTTCCAGGGCACCTGCCTGGAGCTCCCCACCCCCATCACGCTATCTTCCCAGGAAATGCGTGGAAATATAAGAAAAAAAATGTTCTGGAAATTCCTAAGCCCAGCTGTGTGTCAGGGGAGAAGCAATGTCCCCGTTGGGAGACCAAAGGGGCCGAGGGGGTCACAGGGTGCAGCTCTCGCCCCCAGAAATGCCAGGTGTGTTTGCTCCTGCTGAAATTGCAGCCACGCTCATCTTCCAGGTATCCCAAACCTGGAGAAAGGGCCAGAAGGGAGGCGCTTAGGGGTCGGGGTGGTCTGATCCCAGTGGGAACTGTGAATGAACTTCCCGCGGGCATCTGCCCCCTGCCTCCCCTGACCTCCTCCCTACAGCCCGTTTTCCAAGATGGTGATCTTGGTTGGTGAGAAACTCATCCTGTCTGCACCACCTGGGAAGTCCAGTCCAGCCGGCTCCTGCCGCCCCCTCCCTGCCTACCCCGCCTCTGGGGGACTCCAGGTAACAGGCCCAGGCGCTCCCCTCCCCACGCGCAGCCCAGCCAGTGTGCCGCTGAAGGGCACCCGGAGAACTGGTCGGACTTGCACCCCTTTGGCCAGAGGCACAAACAGAACGTGTCAGCGGTAATAACAGGGCAAAGGAGCGGACCGCCCGAGACTCAGGAAGAGGAAGGCAGGCCTGCCTCCAGCGCAGCCCTGCCGTCAGGGCCTTTCTCAGAAGCAAAGGGGCCCTTGGAGAGTGGGCTTCTCTCCCTCCTGCTACACAGGCCTGACCAGTGCTTCCTCCCTGCACAAGGGATTCCCCTTGGGCCTTGTGCTCCTCCGCCTTCTCATCACCGTCTCCCGGGGGTTCTGCGAGGTTCGGGTCAGGCTTTTCTGAAGCAGGAACTCTGGGGGTCCACCACCATCCCCCAGGCAGCGGCTGGTGTCAGTGGGGGAGGAGAGGAGGTTCTGGGGTGGGGGCCGAAGGGCTGGAGCTGCCCTCACCGGGCTTGGTGCCCAGGTGAGGAGGAATGGCCTTCCCTAAGGAGGCCAAGGTGCTCCCGGGGGTGAGTGCGGAGAAGCGCTCTACAAAGTTAGCTTGGTTTGGGAGGAATCTGTTAAAGAGAAAGTAGAGGGAAAAGATGAAAACATCTGTGGTTAGGTTGGGAGAGTCGGGGAAAATGTGTACCCAAATTCATGGTGCATTAAAATGCAATGTCAAAATGAGTTTTAACCAGATAAAATGTTAGCCTTAATATAAAGAATTCTTATGTATCAGAAAAAAGTACACACCATTGAAAACTGGCAAATAGTATGGATGAGCTATTCGTTAAAGAGCTTCAAATGACAAAAATCATATGAAAAAATTCAACTCCATAATCAAAGAAATGAAAATAAAATTCTGTATACAAGTCTATGACAAAACTGATTATAATAATGGAAAAATAGGAACAATCTGGTTAACTCTCAAATACCATTAAAAATTATAATGAAATATTATGTTTCCATTACATATGCTGTTATAAAAAAAAATTCACTAACAGGAAAATGTTTACAATTATTAAGTTTAAAAAGCAGGTTCCAAAACAGTGTGTTGGGTAGGGACGCCTTCCATTTTTGTAAATCCATCATAAAACTTAGGAAAGACTAAACACCATAATGTTCAAAATACTAAGTTATTACTCAAAGTGGAATTATGATTTGTATTTTCTTCTGTTTGGTTGTCCATAGTTTGTACTTTTTCTGAGTATCTCATGTTGGTTTTGTAATGAAAAGAAATCTTGGTGACTGAAAGAATCCTTGGCGGAGGAAATACAAGAATCTATGTATACACTCTTCACCAACAGCGGGGATCCTTCCTGGATAATCACAGAAGTAGGGGTGGGATGGAGGGAAGGCTGAGGTGTGAGGTCACCCGGAGGGGGGGAGAGTTGGGTCAGGAGAGAGGCCTATCCCAATCCTGATGACACTCTGCAGTCTCCAGGGGCCCACGACTGTGGGTAGAAAACAGGATCCGGAGCCAGGACACGAGTGAACCCTGTGACTACCAGTTGACACTGAGGAAGACCCTTGACCTTTCCCAAACTTAATGTCTATGAATAGAAGTAACAGTAACGCAGGATTATTGTGAGGATTAAAGAAGATAATTATTTGCTTTGTGAGGTATAAAGCCCTACACAAATGTTAGATGTTGTAGTTAATAACATACATCTCTGATTCAACCTTAGCAAGAAGGTGGCCGGGGCTGCAGCCAAGTTTTCGCTGACTGTTGAGAGCACTGGATGCGCGGAGGGGAGGGGCCGTTGCCCCGCGCGGTCCAGGCAGACTCTGAGCTTCCCTGGTGCGCACTATTAGAATGTAAAAATAAAAATAAAATAAACTCACTCTGAATTCAGAGGAAGGAGTATGGGGACCTTCTGACTAGTTTGAGAGGAAAGAGTCTCTAGCCCATGACAAGAATCTCTGGTTGGCCACCTGGTGGCTCTAGCAAAGAGGGAACAGCCCGGGATGCAGAGGCCTGTGACCCCCTTTACCTGTACTTGTTTACTGACGTTTTGGCAAAATGCTTGGGAGCTGAGTGGGGTGGCCCAAGGATGCCACAGCTTGTCATCTAAGGAGACTGGGAGAGGCTGGGTGGTGGTTCCAGTTAGATGGGTCCCCACCCTGCACGAGACGGGGGCAGTCATGGCTTCTGGGCGGAGGTGGCAGGCACGCTCATGAATCATAAGCCCCTCTCATTCATGACTGACTAGCTGGTTCTTACAGGGCCATGCAAGGCTTTTATGCAGTATGGCCCCAAACATTCTCAAAGAGAACCCCTTTCTGCATCCCACTGGGTGAGAGGTATTTATTGATCAGATGACCAGCTTTCGAAATAGAGACCACGTTTGGAGACTCCTTCACGACTTCACCACTCCAAGTTCTCCGCGTGAGAGGTGTAATCTCGGTCTTTTCTTTGTGCTCCTTCTCGGATGCCCTCCCTGCCCTCCCTTCCATTGCCTCCTTGTCTTCTTTGGGGCAGTTTTAGTTGCTCTTCCTCTCCTTGTCCCTCAGTTTCTCTCTGCTTCTCCTTGAGTCGTCCTCTCCCCAGTTCTGGATCCAGCTACTGTCTTCCTCTGGGCTCTTCTTGTCACAGGCACCTGCTGCTCAGAGCCGCCCGACGTGAGCGTGTCCTGAGCCAAAGCGCAAGGACCACTGCATGCAGGGAGTGTGAGGAGGGCTCTGCTGTGTCCGCGCCTTCCTGCAGCTGACATGCCTGGACCAAGTGCAGGTCTGGGGGTGCAGTCCCTGGTGCCCGGGCAGGCACAGTGCACCTCCATGTCAGCGGCGGGGAGAAGCCAGCAAGGACAGCCTTGCGCTCCTGTTGGCCGCTTCTCTTCCACTCTGGGTTCTTCCAGGCTCTTCTGTGTATCCCTGCTATCCAGCTGACCGCCAGGTTGAGAGATTTTTCTATCTCCTCATTCCTTAGAACCTCACCCCACTCTAACTTTTCTAATCTGAGTCTCATTTTGAAATCTCCTGCCCAGGGGTTTTCCCAACACCTCCCAGTTTTGTATCAGTCTGCTGTTTATAGCACACTCAGATCAGGAATAAAGATGTCAGGGGGATGGGATCTGACACCACGCCCTGAAAATTCTCCTGTACCCGAGACAGTCACTGGACTGGTGGCACCTGGACAAACAGATCTGTTCCCTCTTTATCTCCCAACAAGGAAGAAACCCAGTAGGCTCCAACCTGAGAACAGGGCTTGGCCAGAAGGCAGATGCCAACTGGGTCATATTCCTCCCCTGGAGGGACACTGAGGGTTGTAGCCGCAGGTCCACTCTATACCCAGGCGGTCCTCTCCAAGCAGCCCATGGAATTCTCTGCCCCCAAAGTGCTCTGTCGGGAGCCATTCCACAGGAATATGCATCTCAGTCCCCACCCAGGGTCTAATGGGGTGGATTTCTGACCACCAGGACCCTAAGCCAGGAGCAGCCTCTAGAACAAACACAGAGAAGTGGGTCAGTGTTGCTTTGAACGAATGAAAACGGGTTGTGCTCTGCATACAAAGGTGACCCACCAGCCTCCTTGGTAACCTGAAGCCCCAGTGAGGAGGGGGTGGCCTGCAGTCCGGCCATGGACTAGGTTTCTCCAGAGAAGCCGAAGGATTGAACTGTCTGGGGTTGAAATGGCAATCTGGGTCTCAGCATCAGGTTCCAGCCCACAAGACACTTCACTTCAATTTTTATTTTAAAAATGTATTCAAAGTTCCAGTCCTGCATCTAATTCCCAGAGAGCCAATCCTTTGTCTGCCTGAGCAGAGGGCAAATAAGGACGCCAGGTTAGCCTCTGGAGGCTCCCATTACTGCTCACTGCGGTGAATGCTGCCGGCAGGTACCAAGCCTTTCTCTGCTCCTCCTATAATTTGAGGATAGAAAACACCTAAGGCCACAGCAGGTGCCTGCTCTGGGCACTTGGGGTCACTCTTGCTTCACCTTGGTTCACTTAGTCAAAGCCTTCAACTGCCTGGTGGCGCTCAGCACGGAGTTGCAGAACTGTCGCTTCCCTCCTGACCCCTCTGTACGCGTGTGCACACACACACACACACTCGCACAAGTTGACGCGCCAGGGCAGGAGCCCAGCTCTCCTGGAGGAAGAGCAAGCGTCCAAGCAGAGGGCGGACAGGAGTGGCAGAGGGCAGCTGGTAGGAGGAGGGCCTCACCTGCCCTGAGCAAGGCCTGGGCACCTGAGTCGGCTGTTAACTGTGCCAACATTTTCTTAGAACTCAATATTGCTCAGAAGACAATCTGACAGGTACACACAACCACTAATTGTCCCTTGACATCAAAGGGACAAATTGGCAAATATTGGTGACAGAAACATGGAAACTCTCCATTTATGGCTTGCTGTCTCTCTTCTTTTCAACACTTTTGCCACCAAACTTTGTCAAACTCCAGTGCAGGAGTTCCCAAATGTTTTCTGCTAAGAACACCTTCTGGCAGCCAAATGCACGTTCTATTCCCTCTCAGTCCAATCAATGGCATAATTAGCCCCTCCTCCTGTCTCGGCCACGGCCTCTGCTCTGTTTCCCTTCCTCACTCACCAGCCACCAGGCTCCTCTCAACAAGGGTGTAAGGAGTTCCAGCTGGACTCCAGGCCAGCTCCGGAGCCTCCTTCTGCGAGCTCCCCACCCCCGCGTTGTCTCTAGAAGATTTCTTTGTCCTTGAGGCTCTCCTGGAGGTGAATGACCCTCACGGCACAGCGTTTCCTCCTCTGGGGCACACAATAATATTCGTCTCATAGGAAATCCAACTCCTTCACCCCATGAGGGAAGGTTGTTCCGGGCGAAGGAGAAGCCTGATGGCCCCTAAAGAGCAGAGGCTCAGGGAAGAACCACTACCCAAGAGGGGCCGGCGAGGAAACAACCCCCTACCCAGGCCACAGCTGTCCTTCAACCACAGTCCGGCACAACAGGTCACGGCAGCATCAGCTCAAGCATGACAATGGCAGGATCACAAGCACGACAACTGTGGTCACCTTGACGTTCCCTGATCCCTGGCCGTCTGACCGGCTGTCCTGAGATGGGGCTCTCGGGGAATCAGAAGTCTGATGCCTCAACACACAGGAAAGCAGGGCCCACCATCGGCCTGCTGCCTCACCTTCAAAAACATCTTGTGAAAGTGCATCAGTGGGAGCAATCTTTTCATTCTACATCATATTAGTTCCTGGAACAGGGGCTGGAACTGTGCGGCAGGGCAAGTCACCCTGCAGAGGACTGAGGGCTCACATGATGGCAAGACACCAGTGGTCCAGCTACCACTCACGCTACTTCCGGAGGTAAGAGTGTTGGTGCCAGGGTCAGGGACGGGCGACTCCAGCCAGCAGCGCCGTGTGCTGCTGAGTCCTCAGCATCCACTTCTTCCTGTTGGGCGGCATCCCCGGGATGGAGATGGAAGTCTGTGAATCGGACCCAGCATAATAGCGAGTCAGGTTGCAGGCGAGAAAACTGTTCCTGAAGTCATTCAAAGTACTTTATGACCATTATCTTATTGATCTTACCACCATCCAAGGAAGGAAAGGAGGGGAAAGGCAGAAGGCTTCTTATTTCATCAAAGCCAAAGTGAATGGGGCACTGGGGGGGTAGGTGACCTGGCCACTAGTCGCCCAGAAAGTTAATCAAGAAGTACAAAGGAACTCAATGCCCTTGCCCGCGGCGCCATGGCCACAGCACATCAGACAGAGAGCTGACTTGGCGGTGGGGGCTGGGGACCCTCTACTATGACAGTCTCGGGAAATCTGACAGTACAGACTGATTTTAAAAGATGGGCTCAATCTGACCCTCCATGTTGGGAAGGATACCAAAGCACAAATGCCCCTGACTTGCCTTCCCCAAACTGTGAATAACAGAGAAGCTCACTAGGGTAATTAGAAGTTGTCAGCTAAGTGGTTTGAGAAGGTGTGGCTGGAAGCATTCTGTGTTTTCTCCAAAGCCGGATGGGTAGAAGGTCAAAAATACAAGTTTAATGAGCTTATAAATTTGGAGTGACTCTTCACATCTTATAGCGAGTTCTGGGGTTCAAATACTTTACCTTTGACATCACAGAGGATGAACGCCTCCAGAGCTGCCTCCAAGGACTTGTTCAGAGTTTATCCATCTCCCCAGGTAACTAACCGAGCAACCAGCCCTCAGTGTCCGGCGGGGAGACAACCTTTGGTCTGCAGAGATGCCTCCCCTCCCTCCTCAGCCAGCCACCCGCTACCCGAAATGCCTCCGAGGCAACGCTGATACCCTTAGGAACTGTGCTTCCTATGAGGATGGGTTCCTGTCCTGGGCAACTGCTACACATTCTCCAGAAGCTCTCAAGCTCAAGTTCAGAGCACTCTAATCTCAGTAATCATTGTTTGCTATGGTGCTGTTCTAGCCTTTTCCATATACAGTATTTCCTAACATTCATTTAATTGAACTTAAAAGATAGTGTGCATAATGAGCCACAATTGTGACTTGCTGACAGCGTATGGCCAATGCAGGAAATGGCCCTGTCAGCAGTATTGTCCCACGTGAGGCCACAGATCCAGAGCAGCCGCAGGCGTCCCCTGAGGTGTACGTGGGTTACGTCACTCATCTGGGGCTTCACTACCCTGGCTGGTCCAAGGTGACCTCCCTTTCCAGTCGGTTTGTCCTTTAGAACTGGTATTCGGGGTACCACTTTAGTATTTTACTCTATTTCTGATCCATGCCAGCCTGGAGATCAATAGAGAACAAGCCTGCAGCTGCAGAATTTGTCACCACTTTTTCCAGAGCCCCAAACAGCATTGTTAATATTCAGGGACCTTGTCCCACACCATGGAACTATCTATTAATTAAACAGACAATCTTATCACTAGGTCAGCTACATATCCTTTAACTTAAGCCCTTGGTTCCATTCCTTTCCCTCTAAGATTAGAGCATTTGGAGGGAATTTCTCAAGGACCAACAGCACAGAAATGTTCTCCTCACCCCAACGTGGACTCCTTAGTCCACAGCCACCCCCGAGTACCCCATGGCTTCTGGCGTCTTCTTCCCAATGGCTTGAGCCTCCTGTATAAGCTTTTATTTTTCAGCCTCTGTCATTGTCATGGGTTTTCCTGTGCTTCTGAGGATATAAGCAAGACAAACGAAAAGTGCCGATCCTGTGTACACTGGTTGAATGGGTAAAACCTTAAGAAAAGGGAATCTTGGAAAAAGTCATAACATCCTGAGAATCCATGGTGCAGAGGTTCCGAATGCACCCTCCTGCCCCCAAACCAGCTGGAGTTGCAGACTGCCCTTCGCCAGGCTAAGCCAGCTCTATAGACAGGCATCTCCCTCCCGCCTGTGCTGTCTGGTTACCTCTCAGGACTCCTGGAAACATCACCAAGTGGAAATCCTTCACAGGGGTGACAGCGCCCTTTGGGAAGCCCAGCATCGACCTGAGACTGCCACCCCAATCCCTCTGCCTTTGGCAGTAGACATGGAGGACTCAGGAGAGAGAGGTGTCCCAGGTCCCAATGAGGAATTATGTCAGGGGAGCGAGAAGAAGACACAGAGGTAAAGAAACTGCCTGAGACACTGCACAGGTCCCAGCCCGAGGGGAGCCAGGAGCAGAATGCTGAACCAGAGATGCATCTCTGAGGCGATCAGGCTCCCAGACTAGTTTGGCTTTCCTTTTCTTTCCGTCTTTCCTTTCTTCCTTCTTTTTAAAATCGATCTCTAGCATTCCTCTGGGCATGTGAAATGTATGCACTTTCTCTTCTTCAGTCCTCTTCCAGAGGCAAGAGTAGTGAAAAGCCCCAGGTTCTGATTCCATGCCAGACTCAGTCACAAGTAGGTGGACCATTCTCCTTGCCCACACCAAACTGGTAAGCCTGTGGCTCTGACATTCACTAGCGTTTTGAATAAGGACAAGGAGCCACAGCACGGAGGAGCTATGAAAGACAGCCTCTGCCCTTAGGAGCTTTTATGGGATGGTCAGGCCAGCGTGGCTCTATGTGGCTTTAGGCACCTGCCCCTAAAAGTCTGCACAAGGTCAGAGTTATTCCAAGTGGAAGCCTCAGCACTTACTGACTCACTGGGCAATCATACCCTTTATTCTCATTGGAGACTCATCTGTCCACTGGCCACAGCATTTGATAGTTAGCCCTGGGTTTTCTGTGCCTCGTCCTACTCAGATGCTCCAGAAGAGCTTTACATTTAAGTAAGTCCAAGCATGAATCTCTGGTAAAGTGAAGACTGTTCCTGTAAAATAAGTAAGTCTTCCCAAATTAATTTGCCTCAGCTGGGACTGACATGATCATTTTTTCTAGGATTGGTGCCCATTGCATATCCCATATTCCTTTCATCTTTGTTTTTTTATCATCAGAGAAGTTTGACACCTGAACTACAAAAAGGTAAATAACCAATTTCTGTCTTGCTGTACCAAAAACCTTTAAGGTCCTATAAATACAAGTATTTATTCACAAAGGACTTGTGTTGTAAGGGCAGAGGAATCAGAAATATTCCCACGGAAGCTCTGGGGACCGAGCTCTGTTTCACTGGCTGGGTAAGGTCACTGCTAGGACAGAACGCTTGTCGCTGCTGACAGGCCTCTCTGGCGACCACACTTTCAGAACTGAGAACTGGTGGCAGTCTGATGAGCTGGCAAAGGGCCAGTGTGTCTTCTGCCTCAGAAATTGAGATTGTCTCAGAAAACTGATGCCACATGGCTGCCCACAGGACAGCTTTAAGAAGCCATTCTTGGCTGCGTTCAGCTGAGCGCCTCCTCATTATTCTGTCCCTCAGTCCCCTCCCCCAGCCCCCTCTCCCTGGACAGCCAGAGTTTATGACATTGATTAAAGCAGACATTCAAACAGTCTTCCAAATTGTCTATCCACATTTTCATTTTTTTCCCCATCAAATCAGTCTCCTCTTTTAAAAAGAGATTATGTCAGCTGTAAATGAACATAACTTTGCTTACTGGTTCTGGACAGGAGGCGTTACTGCTCTGTATCAAACTGGCTTTTTCCAGATTAAAAAGTATTTTTCCAAAAGAAGTTTTTATGGTTAAAATTAAACCACAGCCCAAAAGCTATTAGAACCTGGACTTTGGACAAACGCCAAAGGGGACATTTCTGAGCATCTTCCTGTGGGAAAAGGAAAGATTCCCACTAGAGGGAAGAAATTTTAAATAATTGAATAAAAATTTAAGGAAAATATTGGAACCTGTTCAACCACCCTACTTCAGTTAGAAGGCACTTTTTAACAACATTAGGAAAGCGAAACTCGCTGTGGGTGGAGTGGAAATGCTGCCAGGTCATCATCCTGCCTTAAGAAACCTGAGGACTGTGCCTACATGACAGACGTGCTGTGGTGGCACCACGCAGCAAGGACCAAGCTAGCAGTTTTTGTGGCTCCCCGCCCTGGGGCTGTTCCTATGTTTTTGTGATCACTAGCTCATCTCTTGAGTTGATTTGGGTTACTAGTCCGGATTTGTTATTCCCCAGCGTGATTAAGAAACAATCATCTAGGAAAACACAGATGCACACATCGGGGTGCAAGAAAAGAAGAAAAGGCCCGCGGGAGCTGACAGCTCGCTGGGTCAGGAGTCCCGGTGGGCGGGGAGGGGCAAGAGAGTCGGATTGGTCACCGGGGAGGTCACTTAGGGCCAGCCCAGCAGCGCCCTCTCCTGGAGGCTGCGGACGCACGGCGCGGGCTGGATGCGGGCGGACCCGGCGCGCGCGCTGGTCCTCCTCCATCCAGGAGCACGACCGCCCCCTCCTGGACAGATGCTTTCCATCTGGACAGATGCTGGAACCTAGCACTAGACGGAATTCCCGCCAGGTGGTATTAGTGGGCAAGGCACGACCTCAGTCTCAGTTTCCACAGCTATCCAATGGGAGCGATGGTGCCAACATGTGTTTTTGCATTCCTCCAAGGGTTGTTATCAAGAGGTAAAGAATGAAGCACACTGATTTTACCTTTGCCTGCCTTCCCACTCTGCCCTAACATAATCCAGATCACTTCCTTGAGGTGACCTTTCTCTCCAGTGCCTGAACTAAGAGCCCAATTATAAAAACAATAGTCATGTTATCCTAAGCTTTAATAGCTAGCTGCATCTCACTTCTAGTAGCTTTAATAACTTCACAAATGTTTTAAACACAATTTTCCAAGTTTTTTCTTTATAAGCATTTATCATAATTTAATTTTCCAGTAATTCTATGTTCAGTATCTAAATCCCCCACAGGGTATGTCTCCTAAATGCAGGAACCTGTGTCCTTTGTCACCGTTGTGTCCCCAGTACCTACTTAGCATAGTGCCTACTGCACAGTAGCCAGCTGTTTGATAAATATCTGTTGAATAAACACATGGATGAATCAGAGGAACTGGGGAACTCCAGCCATAAACACAAAGGGCGAAGTCAGATATGGGGAGAAAATCCTTTTTCAGGAGTGGTAACATAAACTAGTATTAAAAATGAAACGGCAGGGTGATGAAAAAGTTTTGAAACTAGAAAGAGGTGGCAGCTGCACAACAGTGTGATGCACTAAATGCCACTGGATTGTATACTTTAAAACACTTAATTACATATGTGAATTTCACCTCAATAATAAAAAAATGAAAAGGCAGAATTTTAACGTGATAATTATGATCTGGGATGGTTTATCCACTCCACAAATACCTGAAGTCAACATACAGAGAATAACTTTTATACAGTGCTTGATGGTCTACATAAATATTCAAATAAATGATTTTGTTTGTTTCCCCCAGCAAGCCCATGGACTGGCAGCCGAGACCAAGGAGCAATGTTTAGTTAGTGACTTCCTGTTTCTCAAATGGGTCCCTTGGAGGCTCAGTCCCTGCTGCCCCCTCCTAGAAAAGGCTTCCTCCAAACAGCTGCAGCTCCTCACCTACTTCTGGGCCCAGCTTTGAGAGCCACCTCATCACAAGGACCTTCCCCAACTGCCCTACCAAAAGGGAAGCCCTCACCCCCTGCTGTCCCCCCGCCCGGTCATTGTCTCTCCCTTATCCTGCTTGGCTTTTTCTCAAAATTCTTAGCCCGAATTACATATTAACATAGTTTTTCTGTCTCCTTCCACAAGAGCTCCAAGAGATCAGGGGTATTTGCCAGTCTTGTTCGTTCATCACCCTGACATCTGGAATAGTACGTGGCAAATCATAGGTGCTCAATAAATATTTGTTAAATGAATAAGTGACAGAATTTACCATGAACTTGGCTGGATCTTTTGGGGAGCCTTGGCTTTTTAGACCACACCACAAAAATGAACTTGCAATGTGACTGAGAAAAAAATACCCCTTGTTATTAGAGTGCCACCTTGTTCACAAATGAGTCCCTGAATGTTCCTCTTGCCCCCCGTCTGTGGCATCCCTGGCTCCCAGCACAGTGCTCTCCACCTAGTATTAGGCATTTGTCTGTATGAGAGTGATAAGAAACGAGGGATTCAGGGTGATACAGATAAGGATGGAGATAACCACAACGTACATGTCTGGTCCGGGCGCCACCCTAGGTGTGCACCTGGGGTGGGAGTCTTTGGGGAGGAGAGGAAGGAGGAAGGTGAATGTGCGAGGCAGGGGTCAGAGTCCAGGGAGTGGCAGAGTGTGGCCTGCAAGCCTCACATAATCTGTGTAGAAATGGCTCCTGAGACCTAATTTGATCTGCAATGTGAACCTCGAATGATTAATTCTAGTGCTCAGGGGGGAGCTTGCAGGGCCGGCCTCTTCGGAGCTGGGTCATTGCAGTCTGACAGGACAGATGACCCTTACAAGATGGACAGTGATCCTTTGAGACCCAGTGGCCATCCCAGAATAGTGCCCAGTGGCCTCTGAGAAATCTGTGCCCTGCAGTGGCTGCCGCCTTTCTCCCAATTCCTGAATCCAGCAGCCAGGCGTGATGGAGAATTGTCTGGTGTCACACAAAGAACACAGATCAGGAGTCAAGCTCCTGAGGCTCTGGTGCTGGCTCAATTTCTTAGCCCTGTTTGCACCTGTGTCTCTAAGAGCAGTTTACAGATTGTAAACAAACTCACACAAGCATTAAATCCATCATTTGTCTAACCTGACCACTGCCACCGGGTGTGGGAGGGCGGGAACACCTCAAATGTAACATGGCTGTTGATACGGATGAACACCTGTTTGCCATCCCATGCCTCACATTTTAACTGAAAGGTACTGAAACATGTTTTCAACCTTTAATAAGTCACAGAACTTTAAAACAAATTTTTTTTGAAGCTGAATTTTTGCAGAGAATTCCTACTTATGTAAACTGTGGTCCACCCACACCCACATTTATACACGCACACGTATTTTCCCCAAACGCTTCCTTATAATATGTCCAAAGTACTCAGCTCAAAACTCAAGCCAATTATTAATTAAAAAACAAATTAAAGAGAAAAAAATCACAGCATGATTTGCACGTCTGCTATTAACTCTTGCCATTTTGAAGGGCATGATGGATGTTTCATTTTAATTGGTGCTGGTTTCAGAACTATGACCATTCACCTTTGCCCTGCACTGTGTGAATGTAACCCTCCTCCCTGTGGGCACTCAAGCATGGGTGGGTATTTAGTTTTTCTCAGTTCCCACAGCAGGAAGGAAAAACAACAAAGCAAAACACGTTGTTGTTTTTATCTTATATTCCCTAAAGTTCAAAAAGAATACTTAGCCATCAATGGAGGCCTGGACTTGACATGGGACTAAATATAAATGCAGGCTGGCATCAAACTGGACCAGCTTGTGGTTGAGAGATGCAGGCTCAGGCACCTGCATAAGTGGGCCGGGGCCCCAGGCAGGCTGGTGGGCTCTGGGGAGTGCAGGAAGGGAACACAGATCTTAGGCAGGAAAATAGGTATGAGCGGGGTGGAAAGAGAACAAGGTCAGTAAAGCCCCCTAGAAAGGGCTCGAGTTAACCAGTTAAAACTGGAAATCCAGAAAAGATTCAGAGTTAATCTGTTAAATCAGTTAAAGTTCAAAAGGTCAAGAGCAACTTGGCCTTGAATGCTTGAGTATTCCCCAGATAAGGAAAAGTATCTGAGCACAGCCCATGTCTTCACTGTGTCAATTAGATCATTGTAAGATTTACTCTAGCCTGCTAAAAGGCCCACCTATAAACAGCAAAATAAAGACAGGTGATCCCACCTTAAAGCCAAAATTGCATTTTGAAAAAAAAACAGTAAGTTTAAGAAGAAAGATTCTTAACATACTCTTTTTTTTTTTTTTTTATTGAAGGGTAGTTGACACACAGTATTACATTAGTTTCAGGTGTACAACACAGTGATTCAACATTTATATACATGATAATTCTAGGTACCAGCTATCACCATACCAAGTTGTTACAATATTTTGACTATATTCCTTATGCTATACATTACATCCCGGTTACTTATTTATTTTACAATTGGAAGTGTGTATATATATATATATATATATGTATATATATATATGTGTGTGTGTGTGTGTGTGTGTGTGTGTATATATATATATACTGTGTGTGTGTGAGGGCATCTCTCATATTTATTGATCAAATGGTTGTTAACAACAATAAAATTCTGTATAGGGGACTCAATGCTCAATGCACAATCATTAATCCACCCCAAGCCTAATTTTCGTCAGTCTCCAATCTTCTGAAGCATAACGAACAAGTTCTTACATGGAGAACCTTAACATACTCTTTAACAAACAAATAACTCTGCCCACCTTGAAGGAAGGGCAGTGTTGATTGATATGCTCCCAAACCAGGAAGCTGCTATCCTGGGAAGGGACCAGGGCAGTAAATGTCTTGTGTTAAACTAATTTTGCAGAATTATCTAGAGGACTGATAAGAAACTTAATGTCTCATCAAAGATACTTGAGACCACTTAAGTCCACACCCGTAGCCCTTTGTTCCATGCCTGAAAAATCATTAAAAGGGGGAGCCCCCCAACCTTTCTGGGCGCTCCTCTCTCTGAGGTTGCCCACACTTTCTAAGTGTGCAACCTTTTAATCTTAAACTCTCTCCAACCTTTCAGGGCGCTCCTCTCTCAGAGGTCACCTGCACTTTCTAAGTAACTTTAAATAAAACCTTTACTCTGCTTCTCTACTGTGTCTCTGCCCTTCAATTCTTTGTCGCGGCGGGGACAGGAGCCGAGGTAAATACACAGCGCCTCTCCCCCAGGACAGAGAGGCAGCTATACGGATGGGCCCAGCATGGTTAGATCTCACTTTTCAAGAAAATCTGGAAACCTACGTTTTCATGTGAATCTCTGGATTTATAACTGTTAGCAATTAGTTCTAAAACCTGTTTAAAAAATATTCTATGGGCCAAACACAACCTGTGTTATAGCCTGATACGGCACCAAGGCAGCCTGCCTGAGAGCTCTGCAGAGTTCCACAGGGTTCCAGGCCTGGATCTGCCGCTCATTAACTGCTTCTTGGGTGATTACTTCGCTCCCCAATCACTTGGCACTGAAATCCTCAGCCGCCGAAGCTCCTACGTGGTGCAAAGGGCGCTGATTCCCTTGTTTCAAATCCAAACTACCACAAACAGACTTTCCTCCTCAGTTTCATTGACCCACTCTGGGCTCCAACTTCCTCATCTTTAAATGGCAGATAATAACACGACCCCTCTCACTGGGCTATTATGGGATTAAATGAGATACTACATGCAAAGCACCTATCTACTGAGGAATCATTTGATGATACAAAGCAGCTATTGTTACCTGTAAGCTTGGTGCCTCCCTCCTCACAATCTATTCATAATTAGTCAGCAAATCCTGTTAAATAGGACTCCTAACCTCCCCACCCCCGTTTCTCCACCTTTGTCCATAGTCTCGCCCTCTCTACCCTGAATTATTCATTATAATGATCTAATAATGGCACTTCCTGCTTTACTGAGCACCTACTTGGTGCCTCACTCTGAACCACCCTCACCTGAGTCCAGCTGACTAGATCTCTGGGCTTGGTGGATTATGTAAAGCAAAGATCTGCTGGTGTCATTTTCCCTGTCACCCACAAAACAAAGGCTAATGTCCTTAATCCTGCTTTCAAGGCTGTCCCCAGGTTCTCCCCAAGCTCACACCTGCCAGTCTCTGTAATACTCTCTGTCCCAGCCACAGCCACCTACCCGTCGTGCCTCTTCCCGGAGGAGCCACGTACTTCCAGTCTTTGCACCACCTCCCACCTCAGCAACATGTTCTTTCTGCTTAGAATGTGATTTGTCCTCTTCTCATCCAATGTTGACCCTGCTCACTCTCTAAGCCCAGCCTCAAGTGGTCATCTCCACCCGAGGCCCTTTGATCACCCCCTGGCTAGTCTTGGCAGTCGACCCGCCTTCTTGCGGTTCCCACCACACATAGTGCTCAGTGCCCTTCCAGCCCACCCCACAACGTGCACTAACCCACTTGTTGAGACATTGGCCTCAACATGAGATAGGTGGCCAAGGGCAAGAACTTGGTCCTACATATTTGTTGTGTTCCCAACTGGCGCGTAATGAGCATTCAGTTGTTCACTGAGTGAATTAATAAGGCTGACTAAGGGCATTTGAACAAAAGCCAAACAATGTCACTTTGAAGACATCCTGTTGCATGCAACAGGGGTCTTTGGGACTATGCAAAGAAAAAATAGAATTATAGATATAATAGATAAAATTACTCAGGAGTCCACAAAATGCAGGCACTGTAGCTACTTACAGGAAAAAAATATATTCTATATCTGAAGTTCCAGTTACCTGGGTGGCGGAAAAGCTCTGTACTTACGAGGTGGCTGCCATTTGTCACCATGTCTTGATCTTCACTTTGCTGCCTGTGGTCCCAGTGGAATGCACCTGATAACCCAGGAGAAAATGCAATCCAGCCAAAGAACAAGTCTGATTATTTGGTTCATAATTTACATTATGTGCAGAGCAATCTGAGAGACCCATGCAACTGAAAATTGTCCATCTTGACTCGTGCCTGTACAGGTCTCTTATAAGAGAGGCAACAATTTCTCAGCGCTCAGAAAGATGAGAGGAGGATCACGCGGAGGATCTCAGGAAGGCAGAGAGCTGGGAAAGAAAATAAACGTCATTGTTTTTTGGCATTTAGGTTCCTAAAATCTTGACGCTGAGGTGTTCATCCAGTGAGCATTCACTGGATGAATGGAAGGGTTGTTATGGAGCCTCATCCCCCACCTCCAGGCAGGGTGGCAGACCTTACTTTGGAAGGCTCAGAGACCAAGCCACAGGGCTCATCTAGTAAGCCGGAGCAGACAGTGCAAAAGAGTGACTCTGGCCCTGTCAGCTTCTAGTTGATAGAGTTGATGGAGTTGCAGTTCCTAAGTGGAAGACTTGTTGGAAGAATTACATGATACAGAACATGTGAAGTACTCAGCAGGGTGCCTATGAGATTATTCTGCTTATTACAAGAATTCAGTAAATGTTAGCTATCATCACTTGTCAAAAAGATCCTACCCCTAGGCTTGAGCCTTCCGCAGCTTATCTTTACAGACTCTGCCCACACCCAATATCTCTTGTCTAAACTACAGGATCAGAGAGTTCCTAGAGGATGAAGAAAGAGCAAGCTATAAACTCCTGACCAATAAATATGCTAAAGTAACAGAGACAAGGATAAGAACACAGGACACGTACACAGAACTCCTGTTCGTGTGTACTGGCTCAAGCATAAAAACAGATCTGGACTCTAAAGGACTATGCTTGAAGGGAGAAGACGAAGGGGCAAGCCTTCAAATGGCTGAGGGAAACTCTACACCTAGACAAACCTCAAGTGTGGCATAAAGATATGTTCAGGCGTTTGAGACTTCAAAAACTGGGAGATATCCTAAGGAAAAGGGTAAATATTTCACAATAGATGTTAAATAGTAACATCTAGAGACAGGTAAAGTCACTGACTGTGACAGACTCACACCACAAATACAAGCTGAATGCCTACTATGTGTTGGTTGGACAGTGGACTGACCCAACAGACACACACTGGTTCCCTCACGGAACTTTTTAGTGGGGAAAGATAGTAGACAACTATAGAAGGAGAACTCTGAGTCAGAGGGTGGCGAGAGCCTACAGAGAAAGAGACCAGGGCCTACAGCCCCAGCTCCCAGGGCACAAGAACCACAGTAGGACTAAATGATACCATACAGACCCAATCAGAAAAATCCAGAATGTTGGACATCTATTAAAAAAACAGGCCTCAATTCTTTAAAAAGTCAAAGTTGTTAAAAACGTTGTTGATTAATGTAGATTAAACAAATTAACAATAACATTCAATATAAGAGTCCTGGTTGGATGTTGGACCAAGGAAAAAAGTTATATAAGATATTTGGGGGACAAGGAAGGTACATTTGAATACAGACTGAATATTAGATGATATTAAGGAATCATCCTTAATTTTTAATTTATTATGCTTATTTATAAATGTATAAAATTTAATTTATTCAGGTACTATGGGTATGTAGGAGAATTTCTTAGGAGATGTGCTGAAGTATATAGAGATAAAGCAAATAGGACAAACTGTTATCAACTGTTGAATCTAGGTAGAGAATATGCAGTTGCTCATTGCTCTAGTCTTTCACCTTTCTGCATATGTTACAATGTCCCATATAGAAAGTTGGGTAAAAAGGAATGGAGAAGATTTAGAAAAAGCATAGACAACTTTTTGGAAGAATTCTGCTGTAAAGGGAATGTAGTCATTTCCTAGAGCTTCTGTGACTTAAAAAGAACAAAAACCAGGTGTCTTAAAAAGAACAGAAACTTATCCTCTCACAGTTCTGGAGGCCAGAAGTCCAAAATCAAGGTGTTGGCAGAGGCCACACTCCCTAAAGAGGCCCTAGGAAAGGATCCATTCTTTGCCCTTCCAGCTTCTGGTGGATGTCAGCGTCCCTTTTCTTGTGGCTGCGTCCCTCCTATCTCTGCCTCTGGGGTCACACTGCCTCCTCCTCTTCCATGTGTATCTGATCTCCCTCTGTCTCTTTTATAAGGACACTTGAAATAGCATTTAGGGCTCACCCAGATTATCCAGCATAACAATATCCTCTCAAGATATTTAACTTAATCACATATTTTCCATATAATGTAATACTCATACTTCTGCCATATGAGGCAATTGTCACAGGCTCCTGAGATTAGGAAGTGAATATATATATCTTTGAGGGACCACCTTTGTGCCTACCACAGGAGCAAGAAAAATTGAGCAGAAGCTAGGATGGATGGGGAATAGAGGGCTCAAGAGGTTTTTTTTTTAAAGATGAGAGAATTATAGCACGTTCAAAATAACTGATTTAGTACAGTTTGTTATGCACTGTAGTAGTAGTACGTACAGTTTGTTTATTGCATTAGCCACTTTCATCCAGGAGAATTCATAAAGGAAACAGCAAGTTACACTCAAGATAAAAATCAGGGTTACTCTGAGAGTTCAGTTGAGAACAACTGAAATAAAACCGAGACTTGTTGTCAAACACAGCAGATTGAACACACACATATTTATCTCCTAACTCCACCAATATGAAAATAAAGACATAAATAAGGTAAAAAACCATAAAGACAAAGGGGATAGGAGAGCAGACAACAGTGGATCAGATGCGTCAAACAAATGTATGGAGATGGAGTGGGAACTAAGTTAGCCAAGTACAGGAAGCTGGGACTTAAATGCCCAAAGAGGACAATACAAATAAGCCAAGTAACAATTCACTCTACTCATCCCCCAAGAAAGTTCAAGACCTGCAGGGAGCAGATACCTCAGGTAGCAGGAGAAAGGCATGGAGCCGAAAACAGAGAAATTGTTTAGAAGTCTGTATATCAAGCAGTTAAACTCAAAAATCCCTTCTCCAACCCCTTTTGCCTAGCAACAACCCCCAGCAGGACACCAGAGGGTTTATTCTCTGGAGAAATTCAATCTGCAAAACACTAATTCAGGGACACCAATGAAGAGAGTGGTGAGCACTGAGCAGAAAACAAAGGTGTAGTTGAAAATATGCATGCCAAATGTTGGATCTGCAACCCTACCCACCTGACCTGCCACTAGAACCTCAACAGTGGTGGTCATGCAAATACTCCCCAGACAGGAGGCTGGAGAATTCTTCTCTGGAGGCACTGAATGGTCTCTGCAATGTGTGTTGAAGATGCTGACATTTAAAAGTACCTAATAAAAACACCTGCTTGTTCCTGTCACCTTATAACAAAACCTGTCAATTAACAAGCCCCAATTATGCACATAGAGTTTCCAATTAGCGGTGCTTAGTGCTTAGTGTCTTATTCTTAGATAAGAATAGACAATCAAAGATCAAACATTGAAGAAAACCTCCAACAACAACAACACACACACCAGAAAAGTGGGAAGGGAATTCAGAGGAAACAATGTGAAAAGCAGAAAAAAATTAAAGGAAAAGTCTTGGAGAGTTAAAGAGAACATGTACATAAAACAAATACAGAAATACCATATATTTAAAAAAATTGAGAGTTAAAATACAAAATGCAATAGAAAGAATAAAAAGATAAAGTTAATATGATTGTCCAGAGAGTAGAAAAGAGACAAAGTAGAAAAAAGATAAGAGCTATAATTCAGGCTTCAACATTTTATAGTAGAACTACAGAAAACAGGATGACACTGCACGTTGGGTGGTAGAAAACAAATAATGTACATAGAGAAGAAAAACAGGTCATATCCATAGACTCAAGGAAGAAGAGGAAGGGGGAGGAGAAGGAGGAAGAAGAGGAAGAGAACAAAACTGCACTATAAAGATCAACACTTGGAAATTAGAAGATACTGGAACAATGACTTAAAACTTCTAAGAGAAAAATATTTTCAACCTAAAATCCCATACCCAGCTAAACTATCAAATATGAAAGCTGTATCAATATTTTCAGACAGGTAAGGTGTCACAATAACTCCCTGGTCACTTTTTCTGGAAATTATTTGATGATGTGGTTGAACAAAATGAGGCTGTAAACAAGAAAGAAGATCTAAGATCCAGGCACTAGGAGAAGCAACACAAGATCAGAGAGAGAAGCATTAAGAAGCCCAACAAAACAGCTATGGAGAAAGCCTAAAATGCAGCCCCTCTACATCAGACCCAGAGGATGAAGGACTTCAAGAAGGAATTTTCCAGGGAAAATTGATAAATTATCTGTTAGGTTTGACTGTATAGACAAAAATGTCATGGGGCTTTTACATATTTTGACAACTTTGGGGAAAATTAGCAAAGGGTATGTAGAAACTGTAACAATTAAAAAACATGAAGCTATTATAAATTTGTATTATAATACTTATGATGAAGTTTCTATTTAGAACCTTTACATGTTGAAAAGGCACATGAAGAAGAAACAGTGAAGTATTCCTTTCTCCTAACTATCCATGGCTACTTTTTGTCACCTCCTCCATCTCTATCCACAAGACAAACCGAATCTGAGAGCCTAAATCTTGACACTGATGTCTTGACAACAGGCATTCAGGGAGTTGTCTCTCTTCCCTGACATGAGAGTGGATGGCATGAGGAAGACAAAGAAGAAAGCCCCAAAGGAGACAGTCACAAGGGGGAAAGTCCATCTAATTAGATGAATAATTAAATATCAAAGGTGGAAATAATAATAAGACAACTGAGACAACTGCTAATCAAGTATGAACAATTTAAATCTGATGTGGAGGTGAGAACTTTAATCACGGTGAAGTGATTAAAACAGGAGAGCCCAGCAATTATTCTGGATACAATTTGGGGGCTAGTTGGAGGGAAGATCAGTGAGGATAGGTTTGGTCCAGTTATACAGGGCCCTAGGAGAGGCCTGCCCCATGAGACTGTAAAATCGGTACATAGGAGAGGAGGGTACAGAAATGGGAAAGAAGTAACTTTAAAACCCAACAAACATAACCACTATTATGGGATTTGCTTCTTACTTTTCACTTTGTTTTCCTGTCTCTTCTCTTGCCTTTGTCACTTCGGAGCCCCTCATTTCTTTTTCAGGGTTCCCTTTCAGAAATTTTCTTTGCTTGCTCAGCCTGTATCTTCTTCTGCAATTTCTCCTATCTGTTCTTTATCTTGGTGTGATTTTCCATTTTTCTCACTACATATTCTCCCTACTGGATCCTAGCTTCTCTGCACTTGACCCCTGTTTATCTCCAATGGCTCTCAAATCCTCTTCACTAATCCCCAGCTTCTCTTCCCTGGATCGCCTCTTCCCTCCCCTGAACACCAGCTTCTCTCCACTTGAACTCAGCTCCTCCTCATTCTGCCGCAGTTTATATCCTCTGGATCCTAAGTTTTCTCCACTGGTTCCCACCTCAGTAAACCTCAAGCTCTCTTTAAACCCAGATCCTCTCCTAGACTCTTCTGTAGGTCCTGCACTCTCAGATTCAGCTTCTATCTTGCGTCTGACTTCTTGCTTTTCCCACATCTCCTTTGGACTACCTTTCCCTGAACCTGCTGAAACCTGTAATGCACTTGGCACACTGTTCAGCAGCTTTACGTCCATCCCTTCCTCAATCTGGCCTGACTTCTCTTTCAAGACCTTCTTTTCCACGTCTTCCAGTCTCCAGTACTCAGACACCAACTTCGGGTCCCACATCCTAGGCTTTTGAGTGTTTCTACCCAGAAGTTCCATTCTCTTCCCGATCACGATGAGCCCGTTCCACGGCATCCATGATTTTGCTCGCAGCGTCTGCGCCCCTCTGCTGCCCGGCTCCAGCTGTGTCCGCCCGCGGACACGGGCCTTGTCGCGCCGCCTGGCCGCCTTGAGCAATTTACCCCGCCGCTCGCTCACGTCCCAGAGCGGAAACCCAGAGGGAACCCCTTTCTCCACGGAAATTATCTCTTCCGCTCGGCCCTAGTCGGCCACCTCCGACCCGGCTCCCCGTTCCCTCAACCCGGCACCACCCACCCGCCCCTCCCGCCCGTTCCGCTGGCCGGCTGGCCCACTGCCCCGCCCGCCGCCTGCGGTGCGTGAGGCTGTGCTAGTGCGCATGCGCACGCCACACGAGGCAGTGGGGAGGCGCGGCCGAGAGTGGAGGCTGGCAGAGTCAGCCAGCCTACAGGTTGGGGCTGACCTGGCACTAGATTCTGCGACCCCAGAGGCCCCAACCCCAGCCCCAACGCTATCGCCGGTTCTCGGCCCTCTCGGTTCCGCTCTGCCCTTTAAAAGCTGGGCCGGGTCAGGAACGACAGGCGTGGCTGCCAATGGCATCCTGCACAATAAACCTGATACCCAATTAAAGTTGCGGCTGCTAAGGAACGGGTACGAAACACGCCCAATCCCAGATGAGTCCTGGTAAGGAGGTGTGTCTCCATCCGCAGATAGGATTCCAGCTCGGTCCATTCTCTGGGGCAAGTTATCGGGAACGAAGCTGCGTGAGTGCACGGGCAGTGGCAGCCGCGGAATCCTTGTAGCCGAGGAAAGGAGTGATGGAGGAGCATCAAGAGGCTGGGACGGAAAGCAGGATAAAGAAAGGATGCAAACCCCCTCCCAACCTCCACCTCACTCCACGATACCCACTGATGCTCAATCGGGGGAGCTGTTGCGTGTGTGTGTGTATGTGTATGTTCGTTCGCGCGCGCGCGTGAGCTAAAGAGAGGACAGACCTAAACTGAAGGAACAAAATAGCAGACTCACAGACTCCAAGAAGGGACTAGTGGTTACTAAAGCGGAGGGCGGGTGGGGAGGGAGGGAGAAGGGGATTGTGGGGTATCATCATTGGTGCACATGGTGTGTGTGGGGTCACAGGGAAGACAGAGAAGCACAGAGAAGACAAGTAGGGACTCTGTGGCATCTTACTACACTGATCGACAGTGACTGCAATGGGGTATGGGTAGGGGGAAATTCGATAATAAGGGTGAATGTAATAACCACATTGTTTTTCTTGTGAAACCTTTATGAGAGTGTATATCAATGATACCTTAAAAAAAAAAAAGACAGATCTGAGATAGGGGGTGGGGCATCTCCGGGGCACCTGCATGGGGACTGGTGAGGATGCCAAAGGAGTCAGGGTTTGCCTTTGCCCTGACAATTGAAAAGGGACCACTCATTGTCACCCCTTCCCTCCCCAGGAATGACTCATGCTGCCTTGATAGGAAAGTAGAGAAGGGAGGAATGTTGAGGATTGAGAAGGGGCTGGAGTACCCTTCTCCTTTTCCAAAGTGAGGGGAATCCTGTTCGGCGCTAATAGCTTCACTTGTGTGTCTGTCTGTGTTCATATAATCACAAGATCATTCATTCTTCATACTTCCTCATAACTTCATTCAACAAATAGTTGTTGAGCATCCTTGTGCCATGATTAGGGGCTGGGCACACAGAGATGCATACTTTTGGGAGTTGGAGTCGTGTGCATAGTGGGCTGTGACTGAGAATAAAGATGCACAGCTGTGATCCATCCTTGAAGCCCCATCTCCCTCAAGCAGTTGCTAAACGATGCAGAGCAGAGCAGAGATAGGATGGCAGCAGGAAGGAGGCAGAGCTATTGGAGGCCTACTGCACCAAAAAGCCAGATTGTGTATGTGTCGGGAGGGGGGCAGTTGGACAGAGGAAGAGCCAGCCACAGCCATCGGGGTGTCAGAACCCAAGACATGGTAGTGGGGTCCGGTGGGGTTTGGAGAGGTGAGAGGGCTGACACACAAAAAGTATGGAACAGAAACTATCTGTTTCAGTGTTTATGTTTGTATTCATGATTAATTTAGTTAATATATTTAAACTGCTTGGAGTAGTGTTTGGCATATGGAAGAGTAAATATGTTAGCTATTATATTATTGTTCTTCTTGTTATCATATGGGATGTAATATGTTCTGAGGGTGTAACTGAGCTATTAAACTGATGGGTGCACTCCTAATCTTTGCAAGAGCCAAATTCTCTGGAAGTCCACAATTAGACGTTGTCCTCTAGAGTAAACATTGCCCTCTCTAAGATTCTCTTTTAAATACAGAGAAATGAAAAGAATACTAAATGAATATATAAATAAAAATATAATAGGGGGCTCTCTTGTCCCCTCCTGGCCTAAGCCAGGAGCTCTGTCCTCTCGTTTTCTCTCTAAAGAAAAGCCTCTGCCTTCCTCTCCTACCTTGAGTGTTTGTGAAGTTTATTCTAAGACTCAGTGAACAAGAACCCTAGCATGATTTTGGGGGGCTCGTCTGGGATAACTTCAGAGTTGGGAGTGTCCTCTTCAAGTTTAAAGCCAGACATACCTCTGTCATGCATTCTAAAGAGTTGGGAGCAATTTGATCCCCAAACCCTGAAAACAAGTGCCTTATCTTCTACATAGAAGCCTGGCAACAATACAAACTCTCTGATTAAAGAGGCTTGGCCCCTGAGAGAAGTATACAATATAATAAGGTTAGGCAGCTTAATTTATTTTGCCACAAGGAAGGAAAATGGTCAAAAGTCCCGTGGACTACTACAGTATAAAACTGGTTTTCTAAATCCTTTTATTGGAAATCTATTCTACTTATTGGGTTCATCATCATCCTCAAAAATTGGGAGTTTTTAAAACTAGACTCTCTGAGACAGAAGAAATTTATATTCTACAATACAGCCTGGCTTAAATCTTTCAAAAGAAAAGAATGCTTAAAGAGAGGCTTGACTTTGTCGTGTTTAATGAAGGTTTTGTAAATAATCTAGCATGGTTGTTAAGAATGAGTTAACTTAAATATATGTAGTAACTGAGCTTCTTGGCTGCAAGGATGTCAAGAACATCCCACACCCTGCAAACTTCCCAAGCCTCCAACATTGATGGACTAGGAGTGTTTTTCATTGGTATGATCACCTAGCCTCTATTTTTACACCATTTCTTGGTTTAGAAGATGTAATTTGGCATATCTTAACCAATTTTACTCAAAAGACCTTAATACTAAAGTTAAACTAATGCGCCAAGCAGTTATACAAAATAGAATGGCACTAGACATCTTAACAGCAGCACAGGTGGGACCTGTGCTATAATTAAAGTTGTGTATTGTGTGTACATTCCACATTATTCACAAAATGTCTCCGATTCGTTCCAGGACCTCTGAAAGCTAGTCCAAGCTATGTCAGGCCCAGAAGTCCCGTGGACTATTACAGATACGGAGATGGTTTTCTAAATCCTTTTGAAGCCATGAAACTGAAAATAGTGATAGAAATGAAATCCAGGATGAAAATGCCCATCTTCCGAGGCCCTCTCAGCTGACCAGTGATGGAGACTTTACTGCGCCCCCTCTCAGCGGGAAGCAGCCAGAGCGGTGGTCATCCCCTTTCCCCTAGCAGCGGCTGGGGTCTCCATCTGCAGACGGGGGATGAGACAGGGACCATGGGCTTCCACAGAGCAGGGTGAGGGCCTCTGGGAAAAAAAACAAGATAATCCATTGTGGGATTCGCTTTGGCTGCTGGGGAGCCCTGCTTGTTTTTCGGACTTTACCCAGGTGCTGCTTTCCTTCTTCCAGCCCTAAACAAATGATTTGCAACCTAGGAAATGTAGCAAGCAAGCCCAAAACAACGTAGTAAAAACAGGAAGGATTTCATCTTGAAAATAAGACGGCATCTTAAAACCCAATTAGTTAAAAAGTAAGTTTCTTCACAAACAGATAATACCTCAGCCCACCTTGGAAGCAAAGCAGGCAGTCTTGAGTGATATGCTCACAAACCAGGAAGCGGCTCTCCTGGGAGGAAATCAGAGCAGTAAAATTCTTGTAAATTACCAGGAAGGCTAATAAGAAACTTAGTGTTTCTTCAAAGGTAAACATTTTGGGACCACTTAGCAGGTGTATATCCCTAGCCCTTTGTCTCTCAACCCCCTATAAAACCCATAGACAACACACCACCCCAGGCTCTCTTATCCCTTCCTGGCCTGAACCAGCTCTGTCCTCTCGCTTTCTCTATAAATAAAATCCTCTGCCTTGCTCTTCTAGAAAAAAAAAAATATATATATATATATAATAGAGGAGAAAATGAAATACAATTCTTGAGTAACCTAACAGAAGGCAGGAAAGAAAGACTAAAGGAACAAAAAACAGATGGGACAAAGAAAACAAAAAGAAAGATGGCATGTTCATAGCCTACTATATGATTACAGTAATTATGATGGGAATGAACACTACAACTAAAAAAAAGTTTCAGATTGGATTTTTAGAAGACAACTATATTCTGTTAAAAGAGACATACTTCTAATGTAAGGACAAAGCAAGATTGAAAAAAAGGATGGAAAAATATACATCATAAACACCAAAAGAAAGCTAGCATGGCTATATTAATTTCAGACAAAGTAGACTATAAGACAAGTATTACTAGAAATAAAGAGGGACATTTTATGATTAAAGAGTCAATTCAACAGGAAGATAAAACAGTCCTAAATTTATATGTACCAACAACATAGTTTCAAATATGCAAAGTAAAAGACTGTAGAATTAAAAGAATAAACAGAGAAACCCACAATTACAGTTAGAGGTTTAATGCAATTCTCCCTGTGTTAGAACAAACAGACAAGAAAGAAAAGAATTTAGAAGATTTGAAATAACGATTAATCAACTTGATCTAATTGATTTATGTAGAGCTCTATATCCAACAACCGCAGATAACATCCTTTTCAAGTGCACATAAAACACTTACTTAAAATACACATGTTGGGCTGCAAGGCAAGTATTAACTAATTTTAAGAGGTTGAAATCCTAGAGAATGTGATCTGATTCAGTAGAATTAACTAGGAATCAAAATAGGAAGATAACTAGATTCCAAAATATTTGGAGATTAAGCAACATGCTTCTGAATAATTCATAAAGAATAAATTTTGGAAATTAGAAAAATTTTGAAGGATTTAAAAAATATGACATATCAAGGGTCATGAGATGTAGCTAAATCAGTGTCCAGAGGGAAATTTATACCTCCAAATGAATATTTTTGAAAAGAAGAAAGGTTGACAAGCCAGTGATATAAATTCAATCCCAAGAAACCAGAAAAAGAGCAAATTAAACTCCAATAAAGTAAAAGGAAAGAAAGAGTGGAAGTCAACAACTAGAAGATAAATATGCAAATAGAGAAAATCAGTAAAAAAATTACTAATAAAATGGATAAGCCTCTAGTGAGACTGATGAAAGGGAAAGAGCAGGAAGGAGACTAAGAGGATGGGGGAAAACATCAATTACTAATATCAGGAATGATGAAGGGGACATTGTTATAAATGCTTCAAACATTAAAACAATAGTAAAAATATTTAAGAACAAGTTTATGCCAACAAGTTAAAGAATTTAGATGAAATGGACAAACTTCTTGAAAAATGCAACTTATCAGACCTAAAACAAGAAGAAATCGAAAATCTGAGTAGTCCTATGCCTATTAAAGGAACTAAATCTATATAACTAAAAACTTTTCCAAAAATATCTAAGCACTGATAACTTTACATGTGAATTCTTTGAAGCATTAAAATAAAACTAATACCATTCTTGTATAAATTATTACAAAAACAGAAATAGGGGGCACAATTCCAACTTATTTTAGGAGGACAACATAACCGTGATACAAAAACCTGTCAAGACGAGATGGATGATGGAGATGGTTGCACAACATTGTGAATATACTTAATGCCACTGAACTGTACACTTAAAGGTGGTTAAAATGGTAGGCTTTATAGTACGTATATTGTACCACCCACACACAAAAAAAAACTGTCAAGAACATTAGCAGAAAGGAAAAGTACAGGTTAATATCTCTTGTGAACACAGATGCAAAAATCACAAAGTATTATCAAGTTGAATAAGCAATGTATAAAAAGATAATACTTCATGATGAATGCTGTCTTCCAGGAATGCAAGGTGCTTTAACATTTGAAAAACCATCAGTGAAATTCACATATGTAGAATAACAGGGAAATCCATATGATGTCTCAAAAAAGGGAGAAAAAAGTGAAGAATCAACACTTTTATCAAAGTAGACATAGAAGGTAGCTTTGTTAATTTGATAGTCTCTATAAACATTTTTAGAATTAAATTTTGAATGCATTCCTTCTGAGATCAGAAACAAGTCAAAGATTTCCTTTATCACCATATCACCCTTCTGTACTAGAAGACGCTAGCAAGTGCAATAATGCAAGAAAAAGAAATAAAAGGTATAAAGATCGGAAGAACTAAAACTGCCATTATTTTAGATTATAGGATTGTATATGTGGAAATCCAAAAGAATTTACAAACTATTAAAAATATTAAGTGTAGCAAGATTCCTGGGCGCAAAGTAAATACATAAAAATCGATTGTTTGTTTCTACATACAAGCAACAATTAGAAAATGACATTTAAAAAAATATGTCACAATGAAAACATCAAATACTTGGGAATAAATCTAACAAAAGATGTGCAAAACCTCCACAGAGAAACTACAAAACATTAATGTTAAAAAATTTCAAATTTTAATTAAACACCTAAATAATTAGAAAGATATTCCACGTTAATGGATTGAAAAATTCAATATTGTAAAAATGTCTATCCTTCCCAAAAGGAACTACAGATTCAATGTAATCTCCAAAAATCCCAGCAGAATTTTTGAGCAGAAATCAATAAGCTGATTCTAAAACTTCTACAAAAATGCAGAGGACCCATGATATGATTTTGAAAAAGGACAAAGTTAATTCTGATTTCAAGGTTGCCTATCAATTATTCAAGACAGTGTGATATTATAAAAAGTACAGACAAATAGAACAGTAGAATAAAATAGACTAGACTGGTTGCACTTATGAGGTCAACTGATTTTCTACCAAAGAATGAAGCAACACAAACCGATAGTGAAAACATAGTCTTTGTAAACAAATAATGCTAAAATAACTGGCATTTATATGGTAGAAATGAATCATAACCCATACTTTCCACTATCTACAAAATGAATTGGAAATGGATCATAGTGCTAAATATGAAAGCTAAAACTATTAATTTCTAGAAGGAAAAAAATATTTTCATGACCTTGGGATAGGCAAAAGTTTCAAGAGTACACAAAAATCCTCAGCCATAAAAGAAAAGACATATATTGAGCTTGTAAAAGTATAAGCCATAAAGAGAGTAAAATGGCAACCCATAGAAGATACTGGCAACACATATGACTAACAAAGGGCTGGTCTCCAAGGTGTATAAAGAGTTCCTACAAACCAATGAAAAAGATTATCTGATTTTAGAAAGAGTAGGACAGGGGAGGAGCAAAAGACTTGAATAGGCACTTTTCAAAAGAAGATATCCAAATGGCCAATGAGTACATTAAATGGTGCTCAACATTGTTCTTTACCAGGGAATACAAATCAAAACTACAAGGCACTACTACCATACCTGCACCAGTATGGTTAAAATAAAAAGGACAAACAATTCTAAGTATTGGCAAGGATGTGGTGCACTGGAACTTTCATACAAAGCAGGCCAGAGTATAGATGAGTACAATCACCTTAGAAAACTTTACTACTTTTGACAGTATGTATGAAAGCATTTTAAATACATGCCTACCCTATGACCAAGCAATTCTCATACCCAAAAGAAATTAGTACTTAGGTCCCTCAAAAGATATATGCAAGAATGTTCGTGACAGCTTTGTTCATAATAGCCCCAAATTTGAAATAATCAAAATGACCACCAACAGTAGAATGGATACATTAACTGTGATATGTTCATGTAATGGAAAACGACACAGCGATGAGAAAACTGCTGCTGCACTCAACAGAGAACACAGACACCAGAGCATGTATGTGTAGATGACGTTCGAGAGCAGGTAAAGTTAATCTACAGTGATAGAAGTCAAAACTGGTTCCCAGCGTGTGCCAAATCTGGTGAGAGGACATTGAGGCCTTGGGTGGGAGAAGTGGGCAGGTGCCAGTTTATATATACACTGGTGAGCAGTGCTTCAAGGTGGACTGGTTTCTAAGTCTCTTCCCTTCTTAGTGTCACTTGGCACAATGGTGTGGACATAATAGGAATTCAAAATACTTGTTGAGTAGCTCAGAGCAGTAGCAAACGGGCTTGCTGCCTCACAGATCTTTTCATTTAGAGAAATACATGTGCTTTGCATACAAACTGATGCCTCACAGCACAAAAAGTGAATGGAATAAATGTTGGTGAAGATATGGAGAAAGGGGAACCCTCCTACACTGCTGGTGGAAATGTAAATTAGTTCAACCATTGTGGAAAGCAGTATGGAAGTTCCTCAAAAAACTAAAAATAGAAATACCATTTGACCCAGGAATTCCACTCCTAGGAATTCACCCTAAGAATGCAGCAGCGCAGTTTGAAAAAGGCATATGCACCCCTATGTTTATCGCAGCACTATTTACAATAGCCAAGAAATGGAAGCAACCTAAGTGTCCATCAGGAGATGAATGGATAAAGAAGATGTGGTACATATACACAATGGGATATTATTCAGCCATAAGAAGAAAACAAATCCTACCATTTGCAACAACATGCATGGAGCTGGAGGGTATTATGCTCAGTGAAATAAGCCAGGCAGAGAAAGACAAGTACCAAATGATTTCACTCATATGTGGAGTATAAGAACAAAGAAACAACTGAAGGAACAAAACAGCAGCAGAATCACAGAACCCAAGAATGGACTAACAGTTGCCAAAGGGAAAGGGACTGGGGAGGGTGGGTGGAAAGGGAAGGATAAAGGTGGGGGGGAGAAAGGGGGCCTTACAATTAGCATGTATAATGTAGGGGGGGCACAGGGAGGGCTGTGCAACACAGAGAAGACAGGTAGTGATTCTACAACATCTTACTATGCTGACGGCCAGTGACTGTAATGGGGTTTGTAGGGGGAACTCGGTGATGGGGGAGTCTAGTAAACATAATGTTCCTCATGTAATTGTAGATTAATGATACCAAAATAAAAAATTAAAAGTTAATTTTAAAAAGTGAATGGAATAGTCTCAGGAACCCCTCAAAAGAGGTGGGAGCTTCCCATCCAACTCACTTTATGCCCTGGTGGAAGGGTACCTGAGATAACAAGCTGGGGAAGGAGTGGGCAGGTAGCTGAGAAAGTGCATAGGGGTTGGAATCCAGAAACTGGGTTCGGTTCTGGCCCTGCCACTTTGCAGCTGTGTGAGCTCAGACAGGAGATCACCTCTTGGCAGTCTCAGCTTCCGTGCCTACAGAATGGGGGAAATTCTGCCTACTTCAGAGGATGGTGCAGGGGTGGGAAAGAGTTGTAATTGTAAAGTCGTGAGCAGTGACTTTTCAGGATCCCTCTGGGGGGCAGCTGGTGACCCTGGGGCACTGCAGAGCAGTGCTGCTGAGGTGGGTTCTGCAGGCCCAGAAGCCGAGGGCAAGGATGGGCAAACAGGCTGTGGTCGGTCATGTCAGGGCCCTCCTCCCCCCAAGCCCCACCTCCTTCACATCAGTGTGTCCGCAGGGAAGGGGGATAGCTCCTTACAGGTGGCGAAGCTGACAAGGTGAAATGCACCATTCAAACCAAGGTGAGGCTGCATGCTGGTGAGGGGGTGGTTCAGATGACTGTACAGGGGCTTCAGGTGCCTGAGGAGCCTGCTGCCTTCAGCCTTGCCCACTGGGAGCTGGGGAAGGGCAGAAGGCCGTTGCCTACACAGCCCGTGGGCCCTGCTCCTCCCCTGGCTCCTGCCCTCTAAGCAGGCAGCATGTCTAGTCTCTGATCACCTTTGCCTGAGGCCCTGAGACCTAACCATCCCCCATCCCCACCCTGAGTTGAAATCATGCACACCTGAGCCCTAACTGGTGCCTCACCTGGGATATAGGGTTGGGGAGGCACAGATGGGTGCCCAAGATGCTTAATGGGTGCAGGGTTTGGGGAGGGAGAAGAGACACCTCAGACAGGCGTCCGGCCTCTGGAGCTGCCTCCTTCACTTCGCTGGGACAGGGTCCTCAGTCGTGCTACAGCAGGAGGAGCCCATCGGGTTGCGTGACACTTAGAAGGAAAACGAGTACACCGGCCTCATTGTGAGGAGGGGCCACGCGGCTGGGGTTGTGAGGGGTGGGACTGGGTGCACAGGTGAGGACAGAAAGCTGGGCCCAGCTTCTGGTTGAGTGATGGCCTTCTCAGCCAGGAAAAGCCTCCCAGCTCTGTCCCTCCTTTGAGCAGATCCCCCCAACCCCGACAAGGCCAGACTTTAAAGCTTCAAGGGAAAGCTTAAGAAGTTGGGTGAAGGGGACAGCTCCATCATGAGGAAAGTTTGCCAAAATGAAGCAGAAGCTACAAGCGTGCATGCCACCTTCTTTGTGGTGAAGGCCCAGTCCCACCCCTCTCCTGAGAGCCCCAGGATTCCTTCCCTAACTATGCCCTATGGGACCCTGACCTCTGACCTCAAAGCTTCTGAGGGGTAAGGGGACAGGGTAATCAGAGCCAAGGAAGGCCCTGGAGCTACCTACCATTCTCGGCAGGGAGGAACTATCTTTAAGAAGACAGGTGGGATGCATGAAGTCTTTCTGCAGCACCTAGCAGCCCACCCCACCCTGCACTGGGACCACAGCTTGTTTTTTTGGAATACTGCCAGGATATGAGCTGGGCCAGGGAGCTGGGGTCACCCCAGGGGTGGGGGTAGTGTTAGGTGGGCTTACACCATCTCATCCACTCCAAGGGTGGCATGTGCCTGGAGTGGGAGGGGCAAATGGCCCCTCCCAACATCATACCCTCCCCACGTGTGCCTCAGCTCAGTGTCTGAGTAAAGAACAGGAAGGAGCTCCTTGGGGACTTTCTGAGGAGTCTGTTGAAGCCTGCAGATGAAACCCTCATCATCAACATGTCAGGGCTCAAGGTGACCCCTGGGGCCCCAATCTGGATTCATCCCAGGGTCTCAAGTCCAAAGCAAAGATTGAGCCCCAGGGTGGCTGTGGGAGGGAACCCACTAACAGGGCCTGGCTTGAGGGAGATTGTGCCCTACCAGGTGTCCATGGCTGTCAGGATCCTGGCTTGGTTAAGTGGCTCCTGTCTGATTTCCTTAGGAGGTGGATGATTTCTGAGCATGAGGGCCTTCTTGCTGGAGTACCATCCACACACCCAGGATGCCTGCCTGCAAGCAGACCACATGGTGCCTTCCCAAATGTACGCAGGGCCTAGGGAGTGCTGGATTCCCTGCCTCCTCTCCCCAGGGGTCCTATCTCCCTGGGGAGAGAAGAGGGCAGGAAATGCTGTTTCTGTCCAGGGCCACAAACACCAGGGGTGGGGCTTGATGTGCGGGCCAAGGGACTCTAATGGAAGGCTGGCAGACGATTATATCCCCATTTCAGCTGCACCGAGCAGTCTGGGGGCACAGGAAGTCAACCAGCTGAAGGTGTGAGAACTTCTCTCTTTTCTTGCCCTCCCTATGCCTGTAATTGTGTCTGTCCATGAGGGGTCACACTGTGGAAGCCTATCACCTGTAGGTGAGAGGTGCAGAAGCTCCTGCAGGAATCTGGGAGAGGGACATTTCCCTAGGTGCAGGGCTAAGGGCAGGGTGACTTTAAACATCCAAGACCCCTGCCCTAACTCCTCCCCACTGCCTCCTAGGAGCTTCCTCAAATTGGCAGAGCTCTTTGAACGCCTAAGGGTAAGCACTGCCTTCTGTGTTGAAAGGCCACCCAATGATCCTTCGCAGGGCTGGAAGAGCCCTGGGAGAGGGGAAGGCTCCAGGATCATTTTGCAATGTTCCGTGGGGGTTACTTGGGCCCAGCGATGCCCTGGATTCAACCTGTAAACTAGTTTAAGACGTGGAATAGAGATAGGGATCCAGCCTCAAATGTGTTGAGGGGAGAACCCGGCTTGGAGAGGCATTTAGGACATCCTATGTGCCTTTGGCAGGCAGCACTGCACTGCCAACATCCTGCCCCAGACACACACTTCCTGAACTCTTCTCCAAGAAAGTCACTGAGTGTGCCAATCTTTAAACTGTCTGTTGGACCACACCTCTTCTCAAGGCCCTTCAGTGACCCTGCCCCTTCCAGAAACTGCCCAAGATTCAAAGCCCAAAGTCCTCGGCTTTCATTTGAGGCCTTTTGTGATCTGACCACTGCCATCCAAGTGCCCCCGCTGAATTTATGCTTCCCTGAACACCTATCAGGCTTGCATACCTGTGAAGCCTTTAACTGTTGTCCTAATTCCTACTAAATGTCCTCCAAGATGCAGATTAGATGCCACTTTCTCTGTGAAGCCTTCTCTAACCTGCTCCCCTGAACGTCAGGGATTGACTGGGTAGTTATCAAGTGACTCTGCTAGGTATTTTGATGAGCAAGCAGCCCCCCAGCCCTTAGCTCTCCCTCTGCAAGGTCCCCCCAAGTCCCCCACCCCACCATCTCCACCTCGACTCAGAAGCTGGAAGGCCAAGTAGCCTATGACCAGAACCTGAAGCTGGCAGAGCAGTCCTTAAGGGCTGGGGGCTACAGGGACTGGAGCAACCCAGGCAGGGATGGCCGGCGAGGCCACGGCCAGCAGTGATCCTGTCCCTGCTGACCCCAGGATCTGCTGTATTGATGGCTGTGAGCGTTGGACAGAGTACACCAGAAACCAGGTTTGGACCGCAGAGAGCTACCAGCAAGTGCTGCCAGCGCTTTGAATGCCACTCTAGCTCAGCCAAGCAGGGTAAGCCCCCATCCTGGGCCCCCTGTACCATTGGGCTGCCTACCCTGCCAGGGTCTTTTCCTCTCCCTTCTCCTCTAGAGCTCACAGACTTCACATGCCCCCGTCACGTCTCCTCTTTCCGCAGGAACCTCGAGTTGTTGGAGCTGGAGCTCAAGTCAAACATGCCAAAGTGAGTCCTCCAGCCTCCAACCTCTTGTTGTTTCCCCACCACCCACCTCCAGGCTTCTAGATTCTTAGCAAATTCCTGTGTTGGGGAAGGGGGTCAGGCAGCTGTGGGCAGTCCCAGCTGAAATTTGGGGTCATTTCCCCATCTTGGGCCAGGACTCTTCCCATTGGTAGTGAGTTCTCAATAGCAGTGGTTAGTTGCTGAGGACAAGGATACGGGGAGGGAGGGGACATGAGTCAGATGATGCAGGGAGAAGCATGATCTCGGAGCAGGGTGGCAAGTGAGGGACATCAAGGACTTCCCTCCTATGCAGGCCAGCACCCTACCTTTTCAGAACACTCTTGCTGTCCTCAGAGCAGCTAGAGCCTGATCCAGGACCTTCAGTGGCAAGAGTCCCCCAAACCTCCCACCCCAGCCACTAGCCACACCCCATGACCTCCCAGGACAAGCCCAAGCCCCAACCTCACCCAAAGGTGCCAGGCCCTCCAAGAGGACGACAGGGCAGCATGGGCACACTTGGCCACAGGTAAGCAGGAGCCTACCTAGGGAAGCCCAAGGGCTGACCTCGCCTCCCCAGGGGCTTAAGGGGCAGCTTCCCCCCTCCTTCTGGCCCCAGATCCTTTGTCCCAGCTTGTTCACAAAATAAAGAGCTTGATTTTGTAGCAAGGTGGCCTGCTTGTCCTCATTCCCCACAGTTCCAAGGCTCACCAGGGACACCGTTTACCGGGGCACTATGGAGACCACTATGGGGTGGGCTGGGTGGGGGAGACAAGGAATTCAACCCTGCAGTAGCTCAGCCATTTCCGAGGGCCAGCAGGCTCTCGGTGGGAAGGTTCAAGACCCAGAACTTAGAACCCAGGAGCAGTCTTCAAGGTGTTGCCACCAGCCCTGTAAACCCTGGCATGGGCCACAAACAGGCTGACCACTACTCCTCTACACCCATTTCCCAACCAGTAAAAAGGAATTACGCTTTCCTGCCTCCCTCCCAGACACTGGAAAGCTCCAAGGAACCAGCACCAACTACAAGTGGCTTTTTTAGATCAGCCGACTGCAGTTGGGGGGAAGATCATTAACCTTTCGTTACCACCCCTAGGGCAACACTTTTAGGATACCTTTACCAGCTGGGCAGGTGAAAGCCCAAAGTCCAAGCTGGAGAAAGCCTGCAGCGATGGCCTCTTGGTCAAACACAGGGAGGCAGGACCCACGACACTGAGTCTGAAGTCCTGGGCTCCACCTGGCTAGCCCCACCCTCTCCAGCCACACCTGCAGAAGGCCTCAAGCTCAACTTGGTTTCTGACTCACAGCAGCCCCTGGACCCTGCCCTTATAACTCAGCTGTCCAGGGAAGGCAGAGAAAGACTAAAGAAAACCTTGAAGGTGGAGAAAATAGTTCAAAAGGCTACTTGTGACTTGCAATCTTACAACCCACACATCTAGGTACAATGGAGGGGGTAATCAGAACCGGCCTGACTGCCCCACTGCCCACCCAGACTGAGGCTACAAAAGAAAGCAGTTCAAGTATGAAGTCACTGCTCAAGGACTCCCTTGCAGCCAGCAACAGAACACGCCCTGGGCTCAGCTACCTCCTGAACAGCCGATCTGGAGCAACTGTGGCACCACCTACAGAATGAGTGACAACCATCAGGAGGCAGGCTCAGCATGTTACTAGGGCCAAAGGCTTAGGGGGGCCGGATGGAGGAAGGATACAGAGAGGAGACGCCGCTCATTCTCCCAGCACGCCTCCCCTCCCCTGCAAGGTCCCCTGGGCCCCAACCCTGAAACAAAATCCCAGTAGTGAGCCTTTTTATTGTTGTTTTTTTTAATCGAAGGTCCCTTACTGGTCCTGCTTCTGTGAGTGGCCATGACCAAGGGAAAAGGGGAGGGGACCAGGCGGCGCGAGGAGGGGTCATCTCCACATTCCATTTATACACAGAACTAAACAGACAAGCACAAAGTCACTACTGCGGTTAGAAGTTGGCAGCATGGGAAAGGGGGGGAACAGGTGGGGAACTGGGATGTCGTTAAAAAAAAATACAGCCCCCCCCCCCAAATTGGGGTCCCTGGGGGGAGCTTGGTCTGCTTCAACCCAAGAGGAATCAGAAGATCAAAAGCGGTTTGGGAAGGCCAGAACCGTCAAGGATAGAGGGAGGAGGAAGGTCCAGGGGGTGGGGGCTGTTTGGCAACCGGGATGAAGGGACTGCCCTCCCCCTGCTGGGATCCCCCCAGCCCCTCCGGTCTGGCAGGAAGGGGACAGCCTGCAACCCCCATGGGCAGGTCTGGGGCTGCCAGATGCTCCAGGCAGGGGGCTGGAGGAAGCTCACAAAGGCTTGCCCTCCAGG
Source organism: Manis pentadactyla (assembly GCF_030020395.1). NCBI lineage: Eukaryota > Metazoa > Chordata > Mammalia > Pholidota > Manidae > Manis > Manis pentadactyla. Next base: position 12,689,960 of record NC_080027.1, on the reverse strand, counting down.
GAGATGACGGCACTGCCCCCCAGCTTCTCTGCTAGAGTGCAGCGGTCCTTGACCTCCTCATAGCAGTTTGCTTGTAATTCATGCTTGATCCCTGTGGGAAAGAAGGGGGAGCTTATGTGAGCAAGCAGCACTGGGGTGGGCGTTTGTGGCTAGGAAGGAGCCAATCAGAAGAGATGAAGGGACAAGGTTACCTTCCAGCAGGCAGGGCAGGGGGAGCCTCCCTGACACCCCATTCTCCCCACCCTGCAGCCAGGGCCTGGGGGGAAATGCCATGTGGCACCACGCTGGCCCTTACCCGTCAGCTTCTTCTTGATGGCGTCCTTGGAGCTGGCATAGATCATTTTGCTCTTAAGGGGTGCACACTCAGGGGCCCTGGAGGGAAAAAAAGAGTCAGAGAACTCGCAGCCAAGTCTCCTCTGCCAAGCCTAGCTAGCAAGTAGTGCCCTCATGCAATAGATAATTTCGAGAAACCCTTGAGATGGCCCCTAGCACTGAAGCTTTCATCAAGTTCCTCACTGACAATTATTTTTTACAACACACTCCCCCTCAAACACACACCTCAGGATTAACCGGGAGCCACAGATGTTCAGATACTGGGAAGGGGGGCGGGCAGATCTAGGGCAGGTTAACGGGAAGAAGCGCCTGCATGCGGAGCTCACCAGAAGATAAACACCAGGTCCTCCTTCTTGCTCTCCTTGGTCTCATAGGTTGCGTCATAGAGGGCATAGCGGCAGTCCTTGTCTGGCAGCATCTTGACAAAGGTGGTATAGGGGTCGTCTACAGTCTGGCCCACATCACCTACCAGGATCTCCTTGCCCTCCTCCAGGATGATGTTCTTCTTGTCCTCACTCAGGCAGAAAAGCACTGCCTTCTTGCGCTTCTTCACCTCCTCTGGTGTCGATGACTTACGCACCTTCATGTCATTGAACACTTTGATGACACCATCAGAGACAGCTACACCAGACGCCTGAGGGATGAGCCACACATACCGCATAAAGAAAAGGTTTCTGGGACTCCCCCTTAAGTCCCTCCATCACTTTTTTAGATCCAACTGGACGCCAACAAATACAGTTCTCAGCCTCTAAAGGTCATTAATTCCTTCCCAAGACAAGTGTCAATATTTTCCCGCCGGAGCCACTGTCAAAGGGTCAGACAGGACACAACCCTAGAACGGCAGCCATAAAGCAAACCTTTGATCATCTAATCCAACATAACTCCTCCCCACCCAGATATCACACAGGCTAGAAACTGACAACCGTGAGCATCAGAGCCTTGGCTGAGCTGTGAGCCCAGAATTAAAAGAATGCACAATGACCTACTGATTCATTTCCTACTCACAACACTCAATATCTCAACTTTTGGGGAAAAGCGTGAACTTCGAACTTCACAGAAAAAGGGAACCAGACATCCGGCGAGAGTTGCCTTTTTTGAAAATAACGAACTAGCACCCACCATGCTAAATGGACACCAACGGTGCTTAACAATTCTAAGCCTATCAGAACTGCTCAATGCAGTCATTACACAAAACAGCCTCTTTCGGGGTTTTCCTTAACCAAAGCAACTCCTAATTAACGTCCTATCCAACAACTCCCTGTCCTCCGGGAAAAATACAGACCCCCCAAAGATCGCGGATAGAAAGCGACAAATCAAACTTAAGTGCCGACAATCCTTGAGAGCTCGTAAACTTCTACTCCGGGCTGCGTAGGGGGTGTACACCCTAGACAGAAGAGAGTGCCCACCGTGAAACCTGCCGCGCCCCCCCCTCCCGGAACTGCAGAGGAGGCCGTCCACGTGACCCAGTCGCTTCCGGAGTAGTTGGTGAACGGAGCTCCACCAGGGCCGGCCCCCTCCGCGACAGGAACCCGTTCCCGGAGGCAGCAGAACCTCCAGGGCCTCGATCCCAAAAAGTTGCCTTTACTGACGGATGCGTTAGCCGCCACCGCTGCGGGCCCAAGTATGATTAAGTTGCAAAACGTTCGGCTTTCGCAGCCCTCAGGCCGAACACGGGGAGCGGAGTGATTTCCGGGCGGTGCCCGACTGGGTCACTTCCCTAAACTCGGCTCCACCCTCAGGCCCCATCCGGGAAAACCGAGGGCACCGCTTGTTCGGGGATTCGGGCCCAGCAGCTAGGCCCGGGCATATGCGCACGCGCCACCCGACAGGGCCGTTCCAGCTTTTGCCGGATGTACAGGGAGAGTCAGCTTGCTTTTGTGGGCTCGCTCGGAAGCGAGCGAGGCCCTGGCCGCTGCAGTCAGTGTCCAGTCGCACGGAGCAAGCCCCTAATCGCAGGCGCCAGCACCCGGACGCCCGCCGCATCTGCCCCTCCCCAGCTCAAGCATCCCTGCCACCTGCTCTTGAGAAAGGCCCGCCTGCCAAGGGAGGGTGACGCGAACTCACGAACAGCCCCTGGGTGGGGCGCGCGCGCCGAGACCTCTCGCGCGCGCTTTTCCGTCGCCGCCCCCGGGCCGAGTTTAGACGCCGCGTGCTCCCGTCGAGCGCGCGCCCGCGTGAACCGGCTTGCTTCGGCCAAGGGGCGGCGCGCGACACCAGCTGTTCCGCGAGGGGCGCGCGCGCGCACGCGCCCCTCCCCCCTCCCCCACGACCAGTGTCTGCGCGGGCGCACCAACGGGGTGGGGGAGGGGAAGGGAGTCCAGGGGGTGCGCGAGGGACGTCCAAGCCGGTCGTCCCCAATGCTCGCGCACGCGCGTCCCGACGGCGCCCGCCCCTCAGGACGAGACCCTCATCCTGCCCGGGGCACTGGGGGAGGGGTGCCGAAGTCGCTCTCCGATTCCCTCCCGAACGCACAGACGACCGACTCGCAGCCGCGTCCCCTCAAGGCGCTGTGGCCTGGGGCTCACCATGTTTCCGGAAGCGAAAAGGAGATAGCAAGGAGAGTCGGTAGAGACGGGAGCCGCCGCAGCTGCTGCCGGGATCCGACTGAACGCGGCCTCTCCCGGCCCCTTCCGTTTAGTATGAGCCGCACAATGAGGGGCGGGGCAGGCTTCCGGCGCTCCTCCCGCGGGCCGACGGGAAATGAAGTCCGAGTGTCCTGCGCTGTCCTCGAGCTCACTGGGTAACAGAGTCTTTTTGGTCAGCCGGCCTCCCAGAGCCACATTGCATACCGGGAAGTGTAGTCCGAGGCAACAGGGAGGGGCGGGGCTATGGCCCGGATGGCCCGCCGATTGGTCTAATTCCCCAGGAAACTGAGCTGAGCAAAGGCCTGGGCGCTCGGTAATATGACCCGAAAACGAGCCCTGAGTTCGTGGCTCTTTACCCCGTTGCGAAACGATTTTCCCAGAACTATCTTGGCACTTTTTGGATCCCTTGGTCTGAAAATTTTGAGGGAGTTAGTATTTTGCTTTTAGGAATTGAAACTATTCATTGGCTTGGAATCCAGTCCTAGAGTAAGGAAAATCGAAGAATAAAGTGCCATCAATGCAAAAAGCCATTCATTGAGCACTTTCCATGTGCAAAGTAACTCTTGTCTCCTGAGAAAAGGCCATATATAACCTCAAAATAGGAAAAAGAAAAAATGGGGGAAGGCTAGGAGAAAATCTTTGAAAATAGAGTTTTGTCCTTGTTTTAAAGGTGTTTGCCAAATTCACAAGTTAATAAAGAAGGGCAGGGATTTGTGCATTCAAGTATTATGTGTCCTTTATTAGAGAAAAGAAAATGGATAAGCCAGACTTGGATCTCATTCTCGAGTTGATAGGCATATGGTTAATTTAAAATCCGCAAAAACTAAGACACAAGCTCTGTGGAAACATAAGCTTTAAAAAGAGAAGCAGGTGAGGGACTAAGGAAAGATTTCGCTGGCTTCGAACAACGGCCTCACTGCAGGAAAAGAAGACACGGTCGCAAACAAGGGGACCAGGGACAAGAACCCCATAAACGGAATAAATGGTATCAAGGAAGAGTTGGAAGGCAAGGCGGGTCTTCACGACCCGGGGAACGACGTCCAAGAGTAGGGTACCTCGCAAGAGCATGCCGGGGGTTGTAGTTTGAGCCATCCTGCCGCTCCGCCCACCAACCAAGCTCCCGGGAGCCCCAGGTGCTAGCGGTCTCTCGACCCCTGCCTCCAGCAAGCGACCCAGGCAGATGAGGAAGACTCTACCTTTCTCCAGCCTCGGAGTTTCCAAGAGCAATAAGGAGGGGGAGGGGGACTTCGCGGTTACCCTGGAGACGCGCTCCCGCCCGCCCCTAGCCGCGGGATGCCCTAGATGTCCTTATTAGGACAAGAGACTAGAGAGGGCGGGGCCAAGCCGAACGCCGGCTGAAGGCTCCTTATAAGGCAGCGTCGGGCAAGAGGCGGGAGTTGGGAGCTGGCTGGGGCGGGGCAGGAGTAGAGGATGCAGGATCTAGCCTGGGCGGAGTCTGAGGAGGCAGGTCTGGAGCTGGGGCACCCACCTCTCAGTTCCTCCAGGGCTTCAGTCCCTCACCTTGCGACTTCCGGTACAAAGCTGAGTGCTGCTGTCCCTGGCGAGACCCTCGTGTCCAACTCCTTTATGCATGTCCCTCAGTATGGTACCCCTTTGCAAAGTTTCCATCCTAGGCCCGTCTCCCGCGAGTCACAAAAACGGCTAGACGGTTCTCCCCTGGGTCCCTCGTCCAAGCTTCTTACCCCCCCGCCTACACCCCTGAATTTAGCCACGTGCCCAAGCCAAGCCCCCTACACCTGCCCTGATGCCCAGCACTACTTATTTGTCCCACTTCTACTTGTCCTCCATCCCCCTTCCATCCTCGTCGCTTTGGCCTTCCTTGCACTTCCCTGACTTTGCTCCACTCCCCAAGTGCCGTGTTCCTCAGCTCCAGCTCACCGCTTCCTCGCCGGGTCCTTCAGCTCCTCCGGCGTTACCTTTGTGTCCTCATCCAATAACCCTTCCTAGATGCCCCTCATTAGTCCGGATAGAGGAAATCCTGGTGCAAAATACCTCTAAAAACCGAAGTCAGCCAAAGGGAGAAGTAAAATTTTAAATTCGTTTATTGCTCACAAACTGCAGACCGGACTATTACCTCCCTCCCGCTCTAGCAGAAGCCAAAAACCGCCCCTCCCCTCCCCTCTCGGGTACAGATAAACCCTCCAAGCTCACGTAATCACTCATTGATATGGAGATGAACTCTCCGCCCCTGAGGAAAGATGCAAATGCACTAAAGCCATACTTCTTTCCACCTCTGAAAACCTATTGATATGTAGATGTACTAAAGCCAGGCGAGATATTCTGGAAAGGTTACAATTTTACTCACACTCCTCCTGCAAATATAGCTGCACCCATTTGTTCCCCCACCCCCAACTCTTGGGTTCTTCTGAGTCTCCACCGTCCTCTTCAAGGGTGACACTTTAACGGACAACCTCAGATTCTGTTAAACGCCGCCTCAGCCAGCCCTCCCAGCCACCGGAGGCGCTGTTCGCCTTCCTCTTTCCTGCACAAAGAGAACCCCGCTCTCGAATTTGGGGTGTAAGGAAGGGGCGGGTCAAGACGCTGAGGGCCGGGGTGGACCGTGACCCAAACGCTCGTTCTGGCGTGAGGGGCGGGGAACGAAAGTCCGTAGAGACGCTCGCGGCACTACTTAAAGTAGTACAGGGGCGGGGAGGGCAGCAGGAGGCTGTCTTCTAGTTTGCGCCCCGTGTTGGGACCACGTGGTTGGAGAAGTCCCGCCTTCACCCTCCAGAGTCCGGTGTTCGAACCCTTTCTCAAGAAGTGGCGGTGTCCCAGTCCCGCCGGCTTGAGGCGCCAGGGGATCCACGGTGGGACTCATGGCAGCGCCGGTCCGCCTGGGCCGGAAACGCCCGCTGCCTGTGTGCCCCAATCCGCTTTTCGTACGCTGGCTGAGCGAGTGGCGGGACGAGGCAGCCAGCAGGGGGCGCCGCACTCAATTCTTGTTTCAGAAGGTGGGTCCTGGCCTGGCCTGATGTGGACAGGTGCTGTTCTAGCCAGACCAGGCCTGTTTTGACCCGGTACTGTACCCTCTACCGCCGCCAGGCGCTGCGCTCCCTCCGGCGGTACCCACTGCCTCTGCGCAGCGGCAAGGAAGCTAAGATCCTGCGGCACTTCGGAGACGGGCTCTGCCGGATGCTGGACGAGCGACTGCAGCAGCACCAAGCGTCAGGCGGTGAGCGTTGGGGCAGGGAGTGGTGGTCCCCTGAGCCTCCCCCCGTGCAACCTCCGTAACCATCTGGGATACCCTAGCTTCAGGCTCCCCTCTCCTATCCAAGTTGCTTTCTGACCTCGAGCTAGTAGCTGGCTCTCAGAGCTTCAACGCTGTCACCAAAAGAGCTGGCAGCATCCCAGACCCTACCATTTGCTGGATTCCGTGGGGCCAGGAGTTGACCCTCTTCTGCTCCCGCAGGTGACCATGCGGATCCACCACCTGGAGCAAAGAGTCCAGCCCCAGGAGGGCCAACTGCCGGAGTCCCAGACTCTTCCATGCCAGTGAGGAGGGGACAAAGGGAGTGGGAAGGAGAGTGGGAGCACCAGGAGTTAGTTTTCTGGTTTGGGGGCCTTATCAGGCCTGAGTCAAGACCTCCCGCCAGTAACATCTGGACTTGGGCAAATAAATGATTTCTCTCTGATACTTAGTTTTTTCTCCATGGATGGGGATGTTGATTGATAATAGACAGCTGAGAGAGTTCCATGATCAAACTATTTAGGGGGCCAATCTAGTTGTTGGGGTTGCTAGTATTGGTTGCTTGCCTTACCACCTCCCTCCTGCAGTGGGTGGGGGAACTGAGACCAGGCCAGGCAGGTTATGCTCCCCCAACCCCCTGCAGCTCTCCACCATCTCATCCCAGCTTGCAGGAGCTTATCCCATCATCCGGGCCGATTTACAGATAGAGAAATTAAGAGGCAGCCTAGTGACTTGCCCAGGGTCATGTAGCTTGCTGAGCTGGAACCTGAACTTCAGCCCTGCTCAGAGCCCCTCTGTACCTTTCAGATTCCAGCCCAGCACAAAGCCGGAGGCTCTAGCAGCAGCTGGCCAGCTCGGCACTCGGGAGCGCGAGCAGTACTGTTGCTGCTCTACAGGGAGCACCTGGTGAGGTCCTGGCTGCCACAGGACTCTGGGGATCCCAGGCAGTGGGTGGGACACTTCTGGAGGAGACTGGCCCTAGCACTGAACCTACTTTGGTTACATTTCTGCCTTGGTTACAGAGTCCTAGTGGCCACAGCTTCCTAACCAAGGAGGAGTTGCTGCAGAAGTGTGCACAGAAGGCTCCCAAGGTGAGCACTGACGTGGGTGGGGAAGCACAAGGCTAAGCAGCTCTGGATCCGACTCTGAGCCCACTAGATTCTGCCCTTCTCGGGAGCAATGCACAGGGAGCTGGACACATGGTGGTACCAGGGGCTCTTTAAGGTTCTCCTCCTATGAACAGGTGGCCCTTGGGAGTGCTCGACCGTGGCCAGCCCTCCGCTCCCTCCTGCAGAGGAACCTGGTCCTCAGGACACACAGACCAGCCAGGTGGGGTCAACTACAGGGGATATAGGAGGAAGGGAGGGGGAGCATGCCTGACATTCTGAGCAGTGCCCTGCAGTCAGCCAGCATTTGCCAGGCTTTGTGCATAGATTCTCAACAGATTGGGGAAGGAAGGGCTTCCCTCCAGGAACCCACACTATTGGAGTTCCAGGAGGGTCTGAGAGACCAACCAGTAGGTGGGAGGAAGGAGAGGGTGCCACAGGTTATTGGAGAAGCAGAAAGGCTTTGCTGAGGACATGGCATTTGACATGTCTTAGAATCCAGTGGGTAGAGATGCCGGAAAGGCTTTCCAGAGAAGAAGAGTTTCTCTGAGATGCATTTATTATAGGCTTGAGAAATGAGCCTGGGCAGGTCTAGAGGAAGCTGATCTGAGCAGCAAGAACACTCAGGCCCAGGGATGGGGGTTGTGGAAGCCACTGGGCTTGTTTGTGTATGGTCTCCTGAGCTGGGGAGGCCAGCCTAGCAGGGGCAGGAAGGAGAGTCAGCCAGGCAGGAGTGAAGAAGGGAGATCTCTGCTCATCTCCTCCACCTACTAGGTACTCATTGACCCCGGAGGGTCTGGAGTTGGCCCAGAAGCTGGCCGAGTCAGAGGGCCTGAGTTCACTGACTGTGGGCATTGGGCCAGAGCAGCCCCCCGGGGAGGAGCCGGAAGTGCCAGGAGCAGCCTCGGCTGAGCTGTAAGGATGAGGGGAGACGGGGAGAATGGGAACAGGAGAGGTCTCAGGAACAAGGCCAACCCCCGACCCCTGTATCCATCACCGATAGCTGAGCTGTGCCCGCATGCCTCCTATGGACTGGGAGGGAGCTGCCTGTGGGGTTCTGGCCTCGCACACACCAGCCCACCCACCCCTACACCCCCACTTAGAGGCTCCAGCAAAGGGAGTATTCAGCAGCCTCCACTGGAGCTGGGGCCTGGAGAGTACAGGGTGCTGTTGTGTGTGGACATTGGCGAGACCAAGGGGTGAGTGAGGTGGGGCGTTGTGAAGGAGAGGAAGTTGAGGGGTGGCACTGGCCTGCCCTGACAGGCCTCCCACCTTGCAACTCCAGGGCAGGACATAGGTCAGAGCTGCTCCACCAGCTGCAGCGGCTGCACGTGACCCACATGGTGCGTAAGCTGCATGTTGGGGACTTTGTGTGGGTGGCACAGGAAACCCGGCCTAGAAATCCAGGTATGGGGTAAGGAGAGTCAGGTGGGTGTCAGAGGCAGGGCCTGGGTGGGGCGGGGGGCACAGACATGAGCCAACAAAACCATTCTTGGCAGCGAGGCCTGGGGAGCTAGTCCTGGACCACATTGTGGAGCGCAAGCGACTGGATGACCTGTGCAGCAGCATCATTGATGGCCGCTTCCGGGAGCAGAAGGTGCCTTTATTGGACTCACCATGTTCCCTGCTCCCTGTCTGCTCTGAGGGCCTCCTCCTCAGCCCAGAGGAATACATGGCACTTCTGGGTGGCCTTGAGGCAGAACGCCCACAACTCCAGCCACATCTCCATTAGAGCTGCTCCAGGGCAGCCCTGAGCTCAGACCCCTCAGGTCCCTCCAGGTGCACAGTAGGTGGGCAGGGTATTCAGGCTGTGCTGAGGAACATGTGTAAGACCCCTGGGGTTGTCTAGCCCCTGCAGTCTAGGGTAATCAAAGTCCAAACCTCCAGGAGTGGAACCGCATCAGCTGTAGCTCAGTGCTGCCTGCTGGGCTGACCCTGTAAGTCAGAGGCCACATATAGGTCAAGGGAGGTTTGAAAACGGGATCATTCAGAGATGGTAGAATGGCTTTCCATGCAAGAGTAACAGCACGAGCAAAGGTATGGAGGCCACTCCAAGACAGGTAAAGAGGCTGGGGAGGATGAGGAGGTTAATTGGTGGGACCATGGTTCCATTATTATTTTGAGTGGAACATATGGACATAGGGGACCATGGGCATCCAGGCCTGTCCCTCCTGCCCCTCTGTCTGCCTGCCCAGTTCCGGCTGAAGCGCTGTGGCCTAGGGCACCGAGTGTACCTGGTGGAGGAATATGGCTCAGTGCACAAGCTCAGCCTTCCCGAGAGCACGCTGCTACAGGCTGTCACCAATACTCAGGTGAGCTGGGAGGGAAGGGCCAGGCTGGCAGGGACCTTGTGGTCCATGGCTCCAGCCAAGAGTCACTGTCCCTCTCTTGATCTTCTGCCCAGGTCATCGATGGATTCTTTGTGAAGCGCACAGCAGACATTAAGGAGTCAGCTGCCTATCTGGCCCTCCTGACACGGGGCCTTCAGAGATTCTATCAGGTGAGCAAGTGCATCTGTCTGGTATTGGCCCCTTACTGGGGCCCTGTGCTCCCCAAGGAAAGCAAGGTGAGTGAGAACCTTATTTCTCAGGCTGGCCCACTGAGGCCTGCATTTGGGTGAGCACTGCCTGGGGCTGTCCCTTACAGCTCTGGCCTGGCCTCAGTCCCCTTTTCCCTCAGGGCCGTGCCCTCCGCAGTCGCCCCTGGGGAACCCCAGAGGATGCTGAATCAGGGGCCAGGCCCTCCCCAGATCCTGTCTGTTCACTCCTCACCTTCAATGACTTCAACGCAGGAGCCATCAAGAACAAGGTACTGCCCCTGCCCAGCCCCTCCTTACAAGTTCCAGCCCCAGACCCTCCTGATTGAGTCTCCCCAACCCTAGGCCCAGTCAGTGCAGGACGTGTTTGCCAGGCAGCTGATGCAGGTGCGTGGAGTGAGTGGGGAGAAAGCAGCAGCCCTGGTGGATCGGTTCAGCACCCCTGCCAGGTAGACCCTCACTGGGCCCCTTAAAAGTCCTCTGCTCCTGCCCTGCCTGCACAGAATTCAGCTCGGCCCATGTTTTGTGGAGAGGGCTGGCCAGATCCAGAGATGGACAGACCCAGATGAACTCTGGGGAGTTCATGGAGGTCAGGTGGTGAGGAGGATGGAGCCAGCCAGGACCAGACAGTATTTCAAGCATCAGGGAGCCTACAGGAGGGAGGAAGACACTCCAACTGGTGCAGCAGAGGCGGCTTCCTAGAGGAAGGGGTTGGGCCATGAACACTGGGTCATAGATGGCCATAACTGGGGACCACTTGCAGAAGCATGAAGGGAGGGCGAATGGGATGGAGCCCTTCAATGCCAGGTTTAGGAAGCGCAGCAGTGGTCTTGACTCCTCCAACCCATGCTGACCCCTTCCTGCCTGTCTTCCATGACATTGGCCTAAAGCAACTCAGAATGGGCCAGCAGTGTGCCACTGTCAAGCCTTAGAAACTCAAACACCCCATCCCATCCCCAGCCTACTGGCCGCCTATGATTCCTGTGCCACCCCCAAGGAACAGGAGATGATGCTGAGCACCATCAAGTGTGGGCAGCTACAGAGGTGAAGGCAAGGGACAGAATGTGGAGGGTGGGGTCAGGACCACAGTGGCCCGGGGCCTGACCCTTGCCTGCATCTCTCTTCATGCAGGAATCTGGGGCCTGCTTTGAGCAGGACCTTGTCCCAGCTCTACTGCAGCCCCGGCCCCCTGACCTGACCTATGCCATGAGACAGACCCCAGCCTCACCTTCCCAGGCTCACCAGCCTTTTAATCTGAATCTCTTGGGCTACAATAAAAACCTAAGTGTTTGCAACTGCATGTGTTGTGGAAAAGATGCCCGGTCCCAGAGGCCTTGTAAGATGTCCAGGCAGGAACTCAGGAATGTTGGGTCCAGGGGTTTTATTTTAAACCAAGCTCCTCAGGACCTTGGGGTCCCCTGGTGGAGCACTGAGACTGCTAGGGAGACAGAGTCAGTGAGGCACTGCAACTTTGAATCTAGTCTCTGTCATCAGAGTTCCCTGATGACATAAATTGGCCTTTGATAAGAGGCTCTGTAGCTTGGAAAACACTAATGGTCCAATTGCCTCTCATTTTATGGATTGGAAAACAGGCCAGGGAGCTACTTGCGTTTGTGCAAACTGAACGTTTGAGGCCAAGCTAGGAATGAAACACAGTGCCTCTGGGCTCTATTTAGAGCAGGGCTTCTCAGGGCCCCTGCCAACTCGCCAAGCCCAGATTTCTGGGCCGTGACCTGAAGTCTCCAGCCTCAGTACCTCCTCTCTTCTCAGGGTGATTCTGATGGCCAAGCCCCAGGCTTGGGGACGCAGCTGCCAGCTTGTATCAACAGGGCCTCCTCAGCCTAAGCAGAGGACCCCGCCCCACTTTGAGTGGACGTAGCCCACCTTTCACAAGCTTGGCCCCTTCCCCAGTCTGGGGTTCACTACAGTGTTACCCACCCACCACAGCCACCAGGACTCCTTCTTTCTCCCTTTATTGCCTTTCTCTGTCTACCTTTCACAACAGCATCTCCCCTTTTAGCAGAACACAAGTCATCCCTGAGCCCCAGGCTCCTCAGCTACAGGGAACTGCCCCCTCCCTGAGGGCTCCCCCACCCACTCCTCAGAAGGTATAGGCCCCCACGAAGACGGTGAGTCTCAGTACAGAGCTGGCCCGGTAGCTCATGAGGGAGTTCATGGTGACCATCTCGAGGTCCAACACGTACTCCCGGGGGCCTGTCACCGGCCGGGCGAGGACCAGCATGGCGCTGACGTTGTTGATTTGCTGCAGGGCACAGTGGGTAGGGGGACACACAGATTGCATCAACCTATCCATAAGGACCCTGCCTGAGCCCTGTGTCTTGTACCCACAACCAGTTAGCTGTGAGATGGAGAGGGACAGCCCTGGCCAGGTTGTGACCCAAGGCTCTCACCTGGCTCTGTGACACCCTAGACATCTCGTCTCCTGTACCCAGGCTCCTGCCCTAAAAAATCTCCCACTAGTGCGCTTCCCACCCTTTCCAGCTAGTTATTTTGTCTAATCAGTGTCAACTGATGATTCAAGGCCAGGTGTGAGATTCTTGGGAGTGGTGGGGCCTTTGGTGACCTGGAACAGGCAGCCTCCTCTTCAGCATCCAATTTCAGACAGCGAAAGTGAGCACTGCTACCAGACACACACCTGCAGTCCTGGTTCTGAGTCACACCTGGATCCCTTCCTCCCGACAGCTCCACCAGCAGAGCGCTGGATTCTCAGGCCGCAGGCTCCTGGACCAATCCCGCTGCCTCTCCGAGGCCCAGCTCCACTTGCTTGCCCTTCCCCAACCCTGCTGTGTCTGTTACCTTGGAAGGCCTCTCATGCCAGTCCCTTGTTCCGAGGGTGAAGAAATTGAGGCCAGATGTGGAAACCGGCATGGACACTCAAACTCCAGTGTCCAAGTACCTCATTAGAATTGCATTTAACAATCTGTAGTTTGTACCAAGGGAACTTAGAATACCCCTACCTTTCCACAGAAAGTCCACCTCCCGGGGGCATGATGGCATAGCTGAGTCTCCCACTTAAGGCTTCCTGGAATTCAATTTTGGATTATACATGTCAGTTGAGGGGTTGGGTTAGGAGAAAATCTTACCCTGATGTAGAAGTCCCCCTGCGAATTTCCGGCACGGATCTGAAAGGCGTTGTAAGCCCCAGGGTACACAGAGGTCGCTTGGATCTGGAACACATCGGCAGGCACGCTCCGCTCGGAGGTGATGCTCATGTAGCGATGCACGATGGATGAAGGCTGCTCCCGGCACAGGGGGTTGGAGGCCAGACAGAGGCAGCGACTAGAGACCCCGAGATGGGGACACGAGTGAGGTCCTAGCTCATCCCCCAAAATTTGGCCCACCCCCATAATTAGCCCAAAGAGATCTTCCTACTGTTGCCATAATTGCCTGTATGGTTTAGTCAGGAAAGACTACAATTCCCATCAGCCTTTGGGGGTACTTGCCAGCCCCAACAACCACCACTCAGCTGCAGAGCCTCCTGAGGGGAGTTGCAGTTTTTGAGGGGATCTGGACTGAGTGGACTCACTTGTCAGACACCTGGACGTAGGGCTCAACACAGCGGTTGGTGTCAACACAGCGGTAGCCTCCATGGAAGTTGACACAGGTTTGGGCCTCAGGGCACTGGTGCGCCCCCAACTCGCACTCGTCAATGTCTGTGTCGGGAGAGGGGCTGGAACCAGGACGTCAGGCCATCAGCCCCTGACACTACCCTGCCTGCTCCACCCGGGCAACCCGTACCTTGGCAGAGGCGTGTGGCCAGCAGCTGGTAGCCCTGCGGGCAGTGGCAGGAGAAGCGGCCTGGCTCATTGATGCAGCGGTACTGGCAGAGGTAACTGGAGTAGCTGCACTCATCGATATCTATGGGAGAGTGAGGGGAGAACGCTGAGCCAAGGGCAGTCCCTCAACTGAGTCCCATAAATGAGAGAGCTCAGGCCCATGTTAGGTTCAGTGTGGGAAGACAGGCGTGGGGAGATAATGGGAAAAGCCCTGCAAAGCTCAGTAAGGGGACAGAAGGTTCTAAGAAAGGCATGCCCCGACTGTGCCGCTCACAGACCTTTCTCTCTGCCCCAGGACTGTACGACGGTGTTAAAGAAAGCACTGGGATTCTAGAAGCCGGGCATTAAATCCTACTGAGTTTGGGGAACCTCAATTTCCCTGTCCATAAAGGGAGTGGGTTAGACTAGGTGAGGCTTGAGGGCCCAGGCTGCTGTGGTGTTCGGTAACCTGCCCGATTCCTGCAATCCACAATCAGCCCAGGCACACAGTCACCTCCTGCCAGCTCCACAGGCAGGAGCCAGATTTCCTACTCTGGTTCCTGCAGGTAGCCTAACACTGCGCCAGGTACTGATGGGGCCTTAGTTGGCTGCAGGTGATAAGGAGTGGGAAGTCTGGGATGGCCCTGGCCCCGTCTCATCCTAGCTGTGACCTTGAGCAAGTCATCCTTTCTTTACTGAAGGACTTCATGCTTACTATTTTTTTGTAATTCTAAGACACTTTGAGGAAGATATTAATGTCCTCATTTTGCAGAAGAAGGAAAAAAAATCATACCTCAGGATGGTTGGCAGGACTAAATGAGGCCAAGCACATAAGGGAAGTACACCACACAGGGCAGGCTCTCCAAACACGGTAGTGTTGCTGCTGGGGACTTGAAGCCTGTCTTGTCATTTTCCCACTTACTCCTCAAGACAGCCATTTTACAGAAGAAACGGCTCAGGGAATAGTGACTTGCCCTAGCCCAAGATTCAAATTCAGGTCAACCTGACTCCCAAGGAGGGGGGACCCCATATCCTTGCTCCATCTCCCCACTGAGCTTCAGCTGGGACCTAACTGCTCTGCTCCCCTCTGCCTTCCCCACCAGGTTGGGAGTTCTATGCAGGTGCCCTGCAACTGCCTGGGGGTGGGATACACAGGAGGTACCTGAGAGCAGAAAGGATGGACGTGGAGTCATCATATGGAGAACTGTGGGGCAGGAGGCACAGCATGACATGGACTGGGGGGGTCAATGGAAGAACATGTGGCAGGGGTGGAGCTCTCACCACTGCAGGAGAAGCCATCCCGGTGCAGCTCGTAGCCCTGGTGGCAGCGACACAGGAAGGTCCCATAGGAGTTGAAGCAACGCTGTTCGCATGGAGCCCCCATGTCACATTCATTCACATCTGGGGGTGCCCAGAAAAGTGGGAGGGATGAAAGCTGAGCAGCCCAGAGCCCCCAGGTCACCTGGGCTGGTCAGAAACAGAAGCTCCTCCACCCCATCACCCGGCCCATGACCCAGAAGCCTGGCCTGGCCCAGCCTCACCCACACAGGAGCGGTTGTTGGGCCCCAGCTGGAAGCCAGGCTCACACTGGCAGCGGAAGGAGCCAGGCAGGTTCACGCAGCGGTGCTGGCAGTAGCGGTAGCGGCATTCATCTATATCTGGGGTGGAGGCGGGGGAGGGAGGGCAGAAGGCAGAATCAGGTGGGGCAGCCTACCACCCATAGTCTAGTCTGTGTCTGGGGCCTGGGGCTGGGCCCGGCCAGCCAGGACTCACACGTACACCACACATCCTGCGTCTGGTGACAGGAAGGCAGAGGTGGCAGTGGACTTGGGTGAAGCCTGGGGGTGGGTTGGAATGGGGGTCAGGTGCTAGGGTGAAAGCTAGCAGCACACAGCAGGGGCTACACAGGCTTCTCCCTCAACTCACCCACACATTCAGGCCCAATCTTTCGGTAACCATCAGGGCAGGTGCACTGGTAGGAGCCAGGCAGGTTATGACACTGCTGGCTGGGGCGGCAGTCATGCAGGGCCTGCGCACACTCATCCACGTCTGCAGGAGACATCATTTAGTCCCTGCCTGGGGGCCTGTGTACCACACATCATGACAGACAACTCACTGTGGGAGGACACAGGTCAGGTACCACTCACATGGGCATGTGGGTGACTGGCATGTGGCATCCCCAAAGCAGGAACACGTGGATTAGACCCTCTCAAGTGCATAAATAACAGTTCATCAGCCTGAGCGCCAAAGGGAAAGGCACCCTAACCTGTTAGATCCACCCCAAGAAAGCACAGGAAATTGGGCCCTGCCTATACAGCCAGGTGCACTGATTCCAGGGCTTCAAGGCCTGTGATGTCCAGGGATGGGGTACAGACTAGGAAGAGGGCAGGGAGCAGAGGCTGAGAGGCAGACTTCTTGCAGTGTGTCTGCAGAAACCAAGGTGAGGGTACCAGAGACTGGTTGGGGCAGTGGGACAGGAGTTGGGGTCATCAGTGGCAAGCCTCACACACAGTGAGGATCTGGGTGACTGTCTAGATGTCATCCCTGAGGAGGATTTTGAGCAAGGGAGAACCACGAGGTCTGAATTTCTAAGATGCAGTGATAGATGCTTGGCAGGAGGACTGGAAGCTTGATGCCAGGGTGACCCTCACTCACCCACACAGCTTTCTTGCTCATCAGGCTCATAGCCTGGTGGGCAGGGGTTGGTGTGTTCAGCAGGGGGCACTGGTGGTGGTGGACCCTCGCCATGCAAGTCGTTGATGACGGCCGCGGAGCGGGGTAGGCATAAATAGCCCCCATAGTGGTTGATGCATTTCATTTCCCCCTTGCAGGCCTCGGGGATGGTTAGGCACTCGTTGACATCTGCAAAGAGGGGCCTGCTGGGCACAACCAGTCTCCTGGGTTGCCGTGAAGGGTGTGGGAGGCAGGAGCCCAGCTTGGCTTGTCTAAGCTACACAACTCTGGAAGTATGGGCAGGGCCTCTCTACTCAGCAAGCTAAGGGTACCTGCCCAGGAACCCCCCACTCCACAGGGCCAGCCAGGGCTGATGGTGGGATAGCTGTTTCCACAGTCATCCCCATTCTCTTGGCCCCAAGAGGGTCTCTGTCCTTCCCCAGAGCCCTAGCCCTGGCTCAGCTCAAGAGTGATGCAGAGACCTCCTTACCTACCCCCACAGACTCTGTCCTCCCCTGACATGATGGGACAAAGCTGGGTAGGAGAGTGGTTAGAGGAGGTGCCCAGGACTCAGCTCGTCTGGGCAGTGCCCTGTTCTCTCTTGCCTACTGAGGGGTGGGGGCAGGGCATCCTGGGGTTTCTCTGAGAGGGAGTGGCCTGGATGGCTGCTCCATTCCTAGCTAAGCTGGCCCCCAGAGAACCAGAGCTGGCTTTGGCCAAGCCCAGCCGGGCAGAGGACAGGCCATTGTGCCTGCTGCAGCTCTTGGACCTGGGGTTACAATCTCCCTTCCAGTTTCAGGATGTGGGTCAGACCCCCAAGTACACTCACCCCGGCAGTGCTGGCTGTCGGGGTCCCACTCATAGCCATCTGTACATTCCTACAAGGGGCCAGAGGTGACCAATGGTCACCCCCAGTCCCCTCCAACTGACCAGGCCAAGACCAGGGCCGAGCCTGGTCACCCTCCCGGACTGCTCCAACTGGCCCCAGCTGCTCCACCAACCAGGGCAGGGGAGAATCTTCCCCAGCAGCAGCCACCCCAGGATCCTGGTCTCTGGGTCCCAGCCCAGCCCAGCAGCCCCACTGTCCCCACCGTGTAGCTGTCGGGCTCCTCCGAATCCTGGGGAGACGCTGCCCCCAAGAGCAACAGCAGCAGCGCCCAGAGCAGTAGAGACCCGGGGAGGCAGGAGGCGAAGGGGAGCATCCTGGGGCTGGGAGGTGGGGGGTGGGGGTCAGGGTGCCTCTGCCAAGGCACCCCCCATTCCCTATACCAGGACTTAGCCCCAGCCCCAGCCGCCTCCCGCTCAGGACCGTGCTTGAGGCTCCGGAGCCTCCCAGGCCGAGCGCCGACTGCTCACGCAGGCCGGGGTTCAGGGCCCACCGTCCGGGGCCGCCCCGCTCCCGCCCGGCCCCCCAGTGGCGCGGGCAGAGGACGCGGGCCTCTCGGCTCCCCGCTGACGCCCACTCGGCCGGGACTCCTGCTGGCGCCCTCCCCCCACGGACGGCCACTCACTTGGGCCCGCGACGCCCCGGCGGCCCGCGGCTCCGGCGGCTCTGCTGGCTCGGGCAGTGCCTGCGGGCAGAAGGACGGGCGGACAGCGCAGCTCCCCGGACGCACGGCCCCAGGAAGCGCCCCCCGCCCGCCCGCCGCGGTGCGGCCCACCCCGGCGCCTCCGCCCGCCCCTCGGCGGATTCCTGAGTCTGCGCCAGGGGGAGGGACCCCGACCCCCCACCTCTCCGCCCCCGGCCGGCCACAGGCCCCCACCCGGTCCCCCGCGGCGCCGCCCCGAGCCGCCTCCCGGCGCCGGGCCAGGGTCCCCTAGCGCTGGATCCTGAGGACACTGGCCCTGACACCAGAACCCCCAGACTCACCCGGAAGCTCCCAGGCCCTCACTTTGCACACCCCGGAATGTCACCTAGACCCTACCTAATCTGCACCCCCAGAATTCCATCCCGTGCACTCATATCTTAATGCCGAGGCGCGCGCATTCTCTGCTCCTCCCAGAATGTTCTAGGCACCTGGACTCGACCTAATCCTCCGGCTTCCAGATCCTGACTCTGTCTTCCAGAATTTGATTCTGTGCACCCGGACAGTCACTCTGGAAGTAGCAAAACTTCATCCAGGGTCCCCAGACCCTCGCCTGAAGACGAGGCACTCCTAGGCCCAGAACTGTCCATCTCTGCCCCTTCTCCTGCCCATCCCCAGAGCTATCTTTAGCCAAATGGTCCCTTCACTTCAGTACTGACACCCCCGGCGCCCACGAGGTTACAACAGTTTGGGGGCGAGGGCGGCAGTTCCCTTTTGGCCCAGAATGAATGGGAGCCCCTTAGAAGGTGGGCAGGGCTGAATTCGGGCGTGCAGGACACCAGGGTCTGGTGCCAGCGTCTTCCCTGCCCTCCTCCCACCCGTATCCCCCCAACTCTGGGATTTCTGCGCCTCCCCCAAGCCGAAGGCGCGCCTTTAGGGGAGAAGTTTGGGCGGAGCTGGCTCCCAGGAAGGGGCGGGGGCTCGCCCTGCCCACGTCTCAGGGCGGGTCCAGACGGGAAAGGGCCGCGTGTCCAGGGAATCCCTGGCGCGGGGCAGACGGCGTGCGGGAACTACGGAGCCCTCCCTTCCCTTTCCCGCTGGTTTATCCTTACGATCAACCCAACGCAGCCCTGGCGGGGAGGGGATGTGTCGAGAGGAATGTGCCAGTGGGGTCCCGAGATGAGCCCTCAGGGTTCAGGGTGAACTGGAAAGCGCCTCCACTACCCCCAAATCTTTCCTAACCACAGGGACCAAGAGGCTAAAAACAATAGACCTTTAAAACCAAAAAGACAATAACAAGTGCTGGGAAGGACATGGAGAAATTGGAACCCTTATACACTATAGATGGCAATGTAAGATGGTGCAGCTTTTTTGGAGAACAGTCCGTCAGACCCTCAAATTGTACCGCAAGACCTAAGCCATTTCACGCCTAGGTATATACCCGGGGGAACTGAAAACATGTCCACACAAAAAACGCGTATACAGTGTTCACAGCAACACTATTCCTAAGAACCAAATGCAGGACCAATCTAATGCCCATCAATAGATGAATGGATAAACAAAATGTGGTAATAGGATGAAATATTATCCAGCCATTATAAGGAATGAAGTACTGAGAGGTGCTACAACATGGATGAATCTTGAAAATAATACACGAGGTGGAAGAAGCCAGACACAGAAGGCCACAGACTCCAGTTACATGACACGTTCAGAAGAGGCAAATCTGAGAGAGAAATTAGGTAGGGTTTTCCAGGAAAAGGGGGAGTGGGGAGTGACTGCTAATGGGTATGGGGTTTCTCTTGGGGCGATGAAAATGTTCTGGTGGCCATGGTTACACAATTATGCAAATACACTAAAAATCACTAAACTGTACACTCTAAAACGGTATGTGAATTACATCTCAATAAAGCTGTTATTTTTAAAAGTAATAAAAATGATAGCTCTTGATTATCAAGATCTAACCATTCCAAGCAGCAGCATGCACCTCACACAACCCTCCTGCCCTAGCCAGGGAAGGGGGGACCGTTGTCACCTCGTTTCACAGTTGAGAGAGGCTGAGATTTGTCCAGGTAGAACCAGAGTGGTAAGGACAAGATTTGAACCCAAGTTCCTCTGACTCTGTGACTGTCTGGACTCTCTGCCCCACAGTAGAGCATTAAGGACCCAACAATTGACACCTAACTGTGCCAACCAGGATTTTAGGTGCTCCACAAAATCATATCACTCAAAGGAACTGTCACTGCTACTTAGAAGGATCTGAGACCCAGAGGGGAATGACTGGGTGCACAGTTGGTGGCTCAAACTTGGACCTGAAACACCATCTTTGCACTATTAGGCCCCTAGAAGTCGCTCCCTCAGAACACCTCTCCTGAACTCTGGGACAGACCTGATGACTTTCCCTGCCCTCATCCCTTCTGCACTGGGTCACAAGGCCTTACTTATCTTGGTTGGTGCTTCTCCCATACCAAGCCAAGAGCTCCTTTCTCCCAGATGGTGAACCCCTGGGCCTCTGGGCCCATGGCCCAGTCCTCAGTGGGTGCCAGCCAGGAGCTGCAGGATGAGTGAGTGAACAAGTGAGCAAGTGAGTGGGCAAGTTAATTTATTCTTCCACGAATGTTTACTGAGTGGCCACTGTGGACTCACTCGGTACCAGGCACCAGGGACACAGCAAAGAAAACCCAAATCTCCTGGCCTCATGGAGCTCACATTCAAGGGAGAGAAGGAGATGATCAAACTGTAAGGCCACCCAGCCCCAGGTCCCCAGCCTTCTTCCCCCATTTCCATAAACCCCCACTACCACACTGAAAGACCAGTTTTTATGACACTCCCTTTGGTGCCCACTGAGACTTTTTGTCTGCCCCAGTCCTAGAGGAATCCTTCGCCTCCATAACCATTTTCCTGTGACTACAAACAGTGGGCAGACCACGAGTCATGAATTAATTCACAAAGACCCAATGACCCATTTTGACCTTAAGCTGGGGACTCTCCACCCCCATGAGCTGCCAGCCCTTCCTTGGCCTTTACCCACTTTGGCCTTGCTCATGAGATCACAGACACAGTGGACATCTGCCGTGATTGGCAGATGTCAAGCGTGCACAAGCATAGCCAGGCCTCAAGGGGCTTCAGGTTACACCAGATGATGGGGAGCAGGGAATGCTTCTTGGAGGTGACCCTTGGGCAGACTGAACTTTGTGGGATGAGCAAGAGTACGTGCCCAAGGGACACCGGCCACCCACCATTCCTGCCCAGTCATCAGGGGCCTATGGCTCCCATAAGCCCCCAACTTCCCATCATGGCACCAATGGCCATATATTGTCACTGCCCCCTTAGTATCTGTCTCCTCCTGTCTCCTTAAGGGCAGATCCATCTCTGTATCCCTAGAATTGCCCAGAACAAGGTGGTCTGAGAGTCTCTGTTGAATAAAGAAAAAGGTGCTGGGGTGGGGACAGGCAAGCAGAGGGCTGTGTGGAGACAAAAGCCTGAAGGTCTGAGGCAGCTCTCATGCTCTAGGGGTCTGAGCCTCCCCGTCCCGACCTGGTTTCCACTTTGTGGTTTCTCCGGCCCCGCCCTCTCAGCCCCTCCAGTTGGTCTGCACAGCTTCCTGCCCCCAGCACTCTGGTCTGCCGCACCATGGCACTAACTATCTACCTTTCGTGCCTCCTGGTCCTGTTGGTGGCGGGCCTGGTTCAAGGCATCAAGGGCTCCCTCAGGGGCCAGGTAAGTGCCCCCAAACCACTCCCCATATACTTTCTTCTGTAAAGGTATGAACCCTGGGGCTCACCCCTTAACAACGGCCTTGGTCCCATTTCCCAGAGGGAACAACTGAGGCCAGATAGGTGACTGACATGCCCAAGCTCACAGGGATACAGGGGAGACTAACCTGCTGTTCTCCTAGTCCAGTCCTTGTATCTTTGGGAGCCGAGGTGTGGTCCCAGCGCTGGTCCTAACCTGCTCCCCACACCCTTGGTTCCTTGCAAGGACCCAGGTCCCCAGCCACTGGAACTGAAAGAGGTCTTCAGGTTGTTCCAGATCCAGTACAACCGGAGTTACTCGAACCCAGCAGGTATCATGGGACACACACATCCCCAGTCCAAACCCCCTTCTCCCATTTAATAGATGAGGAAATTGAGGCTCAGGGTGGGGAATGGGTTTGGTCAAAGCCACCCAGCAGGATGGTGGCAGATCCCAGGGCTGTGCTCCCTGGTTTGCTGGATGCTCAAATGGGGACAGGATCATTCTTTGCTAAGAAACTAGGGGGCAGACAATAGTTGCTGGAGGTCTGCCCCAGTCCTAGAGGAATCCTTCACCTCCATAACCATTTTCCTGTGACTACAAACAGTGGGCAGACCACGAGTCATGAATTAATTCACAAAGACCCAATGACCCATTTTGACCTTAAGCTGGGGACTCTCCACCCCCATGAGCTGCCAGCCCTGCTCCTGCCCTCGCTCTGGGTCTCATCTTCCACAGGGGGATGTCTGTGGGTACCTTCCAGTCCAGGCTGGCAACGACCTGTACCCCATCCTCCCCCACCCCTAC